>NC_138516.1:9652071-9762071 GCF_964252035.2 Podarcis erhardii | reverse complement strand
CCTTTTACTGACAAAAACCTTTCTCTACTGCTAAAAGCAGAGCTTCCTAGTTTGGGGCAGTCTACCACTGAACAGGCAGGCCCTTGGGGAAAGAAGAGACCCCCCCCCTCTGGGATTAAAACCATAAGATTGTTGAATCGGAGTCATCTAGTCCAACCCCCCATCAGTGCGGGTTCCTAGAAGTCTGTGGCCCAGCAGTGATGTATGGAAGTGAGAGCTGGACCATCAAGAAGGCTGATCGCCGAAGAATGGATGCTTTTGAATTCTGGTGCTGGAGGAGACTCTTGAGAGTCCCATGGACTGCAAGAAGATCCAACCTCTCCATTCGGAAGGAAATCAGCCCTGAGTGCTCACTGAAAGGACAGATCCTGAAGCTGAGGCTCCAAGACTTTGGCCACCTCAGGAGAAGAGAAGAGTCCCTGGAAAAGACCCTGATATTGGGAAAGATGGAGGACACAAGGAGAAGGGGAGGACAGAGGACGAGGTGGTGGGACAGTGTTCTCGAAGCTACCAGCATGAGTTTGACCAAATTGCGGGAAGCAGTGGAAGACAGGAGTGCCTGGCGTGCTCTGGTCCAGGGGGTCACGAAGAGGCGGACACGAATAAACGACTCAACAACAACAAAGTCCAACCCCCCAGCAATGCGGGTTCCTTGAAGTCTGTGGCTGTCCTCTGTCGGAGACAGGACGCTGGGGCATAGATGGATGCTTGTCCCATGTGATATCAGGGCAGATTGGAGCAAGCACTATCTGCAGACATCAACGTTGAATCCTGACAAGACAGAAGGACTGTTTTGGGGGGACAAGGGGGGCAGGCGTCCTGAATGGGGTGACCGTGCCCCTGAAGGACCAGGTGCGCAGCCCGGGGGTCATTCTGGACTCACAGCTGTCCATGGAGGCGCAGGTCAGTTCTGTGTCCAGGGCAGCTCCATCTGGTATGCAGGATGAGACCCTCCCTGCCCACAGACTGTGTGGCCAGAGTGGTGCATGCTCTGATCATCTCCCGCTTGGACTACTGCCATGCGCTCTACATGGGGCTACCTTTGAAGGTGACCCGGAAACTGCAACTAATCCAGAATGCGGCAGCCAGACTGGGGACTGGGAGCGGCCGCCGAGACCACATAACACCGGTCCTGAAAGACCTACATTGGCTCCCGGGACGTTTCTGAGCACAATTCAAAGTGTTGGTGCTGACCTTTCAAGCCCTAAACGGCCCACTATCCCTGAAGGAGCGTCTTTACCCCCATCGTTCTGCCCGGACACTGAGATCCAGCGCCGAGGGCCTTCTGGCGGTTCCCTCCCTGCGAGAAGCCAAGTTACAGGGAACCAGGCAGAGGGCCTTCTTGGTGGTGGCGCCTGCCCTGTGGAACGCCCTCCCATCAGATGTCAAGGAAATAAGCAACTATCTGACTTTTGGAGGACATCTGAAGGCAGCCCTGTTTAGGGAAGCTTTTCATAGTTGATGAATTACAGTGGTACCTCAGGTTAAGAACTCAATTCGTTCTGGAGGTCCGTTCTTAGCCTGAAACTGTTCTTAACCTGAAGCACCACTTTAGCTAATGGGGCCTCCCACGGCCGCCGCGCGATTTCTGTTCTCATCCTGAAGCAAAGCTCTTAACCCGAGGTACTATTTCTGGGTTAGCGGAGCTGTAACCTGAAGCGTATGTCACCCGAGCTACCACTGTATTGTATTTTAATATTTTGCTGGAAGCCGCCCAGAGTGGCTGGGGAAACCCGGCCAGATGGGCGGGGTATAAAGAATGAATTTTATTTTTATTTTTATTATTATTAATAGAGAGACCCATCTTTTGTGGCCCATGGGAAGGCGTGCATGTATCTTGGCTACCATATTTTTTGCTCTATAAGACTCCCTTTTCCCCTCCTAAAAAGTAAGGGGAAATGTGTGTGCGTCTTATGGGGCGAATGCAGGCTGCGCAGCTATCCCAGAAGCCAGAACAGCAAGAGGGATTGCAGCTTTCACTGCGCAGCGATCCCTCTTGCTGTTTTGGCTTCTGAGATTCAGAATATGTTTTTTCTTGTTTTCCTCCTTCAAAAACTAGGTGCGTTTCGTGGTCTGGTGCGTCTTATAGAGCGAAAAATACGGTGTTTATGGGCGCGCGTGGGATTTTGGATCTTGCGAAAGATTGGCGTCTCAGGTTGGGACTAGTGTCACAGAAGCATAAGTCTGGGAAGAGCCCTGGAACCCCTCCAAGTATACGATACACAGTCCAACACGTGTCTGCCCAGAGGCCATCTGGTCCAATGGGCGGGTATCAAACCGCAGCCTAAGTTTCCAGTCCTCTTTACCTTTTGGAGATCATCCCTGCCGATCTCTGATCCCTGCAACCCCCTGGCTAGGAATGCCGAAATAAAAGGAGTGTGGCAAATGCAGCCCAAGTTTCTAGTCCTATTTAAGGATGGAGGCGATAAGAAGCGGGGAGGGGCGAGGGGGCTAGCATTGGCTCTTCTGGAAGCTTGATTGGCGAGTACCAATCGGCCAGTAATGTGTTTTTTGAAAGCTTGTTGCTGCCGTTGCTGCCTTGGAGGTTTGCGGGTTGGGCTAGATGACCCTTCTGGGGAGCGGGGTCCCTTTCTGAACTTCTGATTCTATAAAATGAGGTTGTGTGGAGGAAGAACCCCTGAGCCCAGCCTGGAGCTGTTTGGAGGGAAGCAATAAAAAGCAAACGATTGGCTTTTGAAAAGGAAAACTGGGATCTGGCCGAGGGGTAAATTCTGGTGTTTTGTGGCGGCTCTGATTTTCCGCGGCGGTGACTTTTCCCCTGGCGGCCGGCTGGGAAATCCCAGGAATGCCAACAGCCAGCCGGACTGGTTATTTTCCTGTTCTGTGTATCCTGTTTTGCATAGCAACTCCAAAGCATGCACCATGGATTTCAGCTCCTGGCCTGGAAGTCTCCCTGGCGTAAATTGTTATATTATGGATAGAATTTCAATTATAAAGAAATAACCTCGCGTGTTCTTCTCTCGCTGGGGGTAGACCTCCTGATCCACCCCCTAAAAATAAAATACTAAAATCCCCTAAATGAAAACGATAACGTGAAACGCAGAGGAAATAAGCTGCGATATTGACGCGAAAGGTTATGGGTCTTGGGTCTGCCGCAGAGCCAGAGTTCCCGGAGATCCCTCTCTCGCCACTCGATCGGCTGACATTTTCAGGTAGGCTTCTCCTGCGCATGGAGGTTCTACCACAGGGGTCTGCAAACTACGGCCCGGGAGCTGGATGCGGCCCCACCAGGCTCACCAATCCGGTCCCCGTGCTGAGCTAAACCAGCATGGCGTTTCCTTGAAAAGAGACCGGCTTCTGCGGCGCTGGCACAGTTTCAGATTGGCTGCATCTGAAGCCGGGCGCGTTGCAGGGAACCTCGGGTTACAGACGCTTCAGGTCACAGACTCCGCTAACCCAGAAATAGTACCTCGGGTTAAGAACTTTGCTTCAGGATGAGAACAGAAATGGTGCTCTGGCAGCAGGAGGCCCCATTAGCTAAAGTGGTGCTTCAGGTTAAGAACAATTTCAGGTTAAGAACGGACCTCCGGAACGAATTACGTACGTAACCCGAGGTACCACTGTATTTACATTTTCCAAAATGTAGTCCGGCCCCCCACAAGGTCTGAGGAGCAGTGCACCGGCCCCCTGCTGAAAAAGTTTGCTGAGCCCTGTTCTACTGCCTTGGTTTGGCGCTGTGGGTTAAACCACAGAGCCTAGGACTTGCCGATCAGAAGGTCAGCGGTTCTAATCCCCGCAATGACGGGGTGAGCTCCCGTTGCTCGGTCTCTGCTCCTGCCAACCTAACAGTTTGAAAGCACCTCAAAGTGCAAGTAGATAAATAGGTACCACTCCGGCGGGAAGGTAAACGGTGTTTCCGTGCGCTGCTCTGGTTCGCCAGAAGCGGCTTAGTCCTGCTGGCCACATGACCCAGAAGCTGTACGCTGGCTCCCTCGGCCAGTAAAGCGAGATGAGCGCCGCAACCCCAGAGTCGACCACGACTGGACCTCATGGTCAGGGGTCCCTTTACCTTTAATCGTCAGCTGTGGAGGCTTATTGGACTAAAAGTAAACCGGCGTCCTGGCCGGATACATCTGTGAAATACCAAAAGCAACTTCTTCCGTCTTCCTGCGTTGTTGTGTAAACCGCTGCCCCACCAGCAAGCAGTATTTAGTGCTAGACTGTTCCTGGATGAGGAAGCTCTACGGATCATCCTCAGGAGTAGGCAGAACCCTTTATGGAGAGCCAAAAGTTAAATCGAGATGCCACCCACTCCCTCGTCACCTGAGACGTTACATAAAGCGATTGCAATCTCGGGGTTTTGTATCGGGGCGAGGCTGTTTTCATCGGCACACGGCTAATTATAGGGAAGGGGAGGGAAATAATCTCATTAAATTCTGACTGATGACAGGCTAGAGAGGGATCACATTGCACGGCAAAGCACAGGAACGAGGTGAGCTGAAAAGGGGACATTTATTCTCCTGCAATCGCAATAAAAATAAATTTCTTCGTCTCCCTTTTGGAGACGCATTGAAGGCATGCCGTTTTGAACTCATCCAAAATGGTTCAAGTCCAGCCGAGGGCTTCTTTCGCCACCTCCCGCCTTGCTTAAGTCTCTGCCTCTCTTGTGCCCGTCTGTGAAATGGGCGCAGGAGCAATGCTGGGAAATTTATCCTCCTGCAATCTCAATAAAAATAAAATTCCCCGTCTCCGTTTTGGAGACACATTGAAGGCATGACGTTTGGAAGATATCCAGAATGATTCAAGTCCAGCTTGAGGGCCTCTTTCGCAGCCTTCCCCCTTGCTTAAATCTCTGCCTCTCTTGTGCCCATCTGTGAAATGGGCGCAGGAGCAAGGATGGGTGGATCAGCAGCGAGGGTGACGGTGTCTGAGGAGGAAGTGTCGGCCCAAGGCTGGGGTTGGGGACTTGTGAAGCAACATAATCAATCAGGCAATTTCTCGCTCCTTCCCAGCTGCCTGTCAGAGATCTCTGGAAAACAAAGGAAAAGCAAGCGAAGGATGTCGGAGCAAAAAAAGTCCCAAAGTTTGGAGGAGACGGTCGGCGAGGCAGCCAGGAATGGACACAACCCGCCCCTTTCGCGGTGAGTTTTGGCAAAAAGCGAGGCTCTGAACCGCTTGTGTGTTTGACCTTAAATGTACTTAAGGGCAGATGATGCCCAGCTCTACCTCTCCTTTAAATCAGAACCAGTGAAGGTCCTGTGTGAGTGTCTGGAGGCGGTTGGAGGAGGGATGGCGGCTAACAGATTGAGGTTGAATCCTGACGACTGTTTTGGGGGGACAGGGGGCAGGCTGGTGTGGGGGACTCCCTGGTCCTGAATGGGGCAACTGTGCCCCTGAAGGACCAGGTGCGCAGCCTGGGGGTCATTTTGGACTCACAGCTGTCCATGGAGGCGCAGGTTAATTCTGTGTCCAAGGTGGCTCCATCTGGTATGCAGGATGAGACCCTCCCTGCCCGCAGACTGTCTGGCCAGAGTGGTGCATGCTCTGGTTATCTCCCGCTTGGACTACTGCCATGCGCTCTCCATGGGGCTGCCTTGGAAGGTGACCCAGAAACTGCAATTAATCCAGTATGCAGCAACTAGACTGGGGACTGGGAGCGGCCGCCGAGACCACATAACACCAGTCCTGAGAGATCTGCAATGGCTCCCAGTACATTTCCGAGCACAATTCAAAGTCTTTTTGCTGACCTTGAAAGCCGGAAACGGCCCAGTAGACCTGAAGGAACGTCTCCACCCCCATCGTTCAGCCTGGACACTGAGGTCCACCTCTGAGGGTCTTCTGGCGGTTCCCTCCCTGCGAGAAGCCAAGTTACAGGGAACCAGACAGAGGGCCTTCTTGGTGGTGGCGCCCGCCCTGTGGAACTCCCTCCCACCAGATGTCCAAGAGAAAAACAACTACCAGACTTTTAGAAGACACCTGAAGACAGTAATAATAATAATAATAATAATTTATTATTTGTACCCCGCCCATCTGGCTGGGTTTCCCCAGCCACTCTGGGCGGCTTCCATAAAAACCAGAGATACACTAAAATATCACAGATTAAAAACTTCCCTGAACAGGGCTGCCTTAAGATGTCTTCTGAATGTCAGGTAGTTATTTATCGCTTTGACATCTGATGGGAGGGCGTTCCACAAGGCGGGTGCCACTACCGAGAAGGCCCTCTGCCTGGTTCCCTGTAGCTTTGCTTCTCGTAATGAGGGAACCGCCAGAAGGCCCTCGGCGCTGGACCTCAGCGTCCGGGCAGAACGATGGGGGTGGAGACGCTCCTTCAGGTATACTGGGCCGAGGCCGTTTAGGGCTTTAAAGGTCAACACCAGCACTTTGAATTGTGCTCGGAAACGTACTGGGAGCCAATGTAGGTCTTTCAAGACCGGTGTTATGTGGTCTCGGCGGCTGCCCCCAGTCACCAGTCTAGCTGCCGCATTCTGGATTAGTTGTAGTTTCCGAGTCACCTTCAAAGGTAGCCCCACGTAGAGCGCATTGCAGTAGTCCAAGCGGGAGATAACCAGAGCATGCACCACTCTGGCGAGACAGTCCGCGGGCAGGTAGGGTCTCAGCCTGCGTACCAGGTGGAGTTGGTAGACAGCTGCCCTGGATACAGAATTGACCTGCGCCTCCATGGACAGCTGTGAGTCCAAAATGACTCCCAGGCTGCGCACCTGGTCCTTCAGGGGCACAGTTACCCCATTCAGGACCAGGGAGTCCTCCACACCAGCCCGCCCCCTGTCCCCCAAAAACAGTACTTCTGTCTTGTCAGGATTCAACCTCAATCCATTAGCCGCCATCCATCCTCCAACCGCCTCCAGGCACTCACACAGGACCTTCACCGCCTTCACTGGTTCTGATTTGAAAGAGAGGTAGAGCTCAGGGCGGCTAACACCAAATATAAAAACAATTTATTGAAATACAGCTTAAAAAACAAGATTAAAGTACAACATGAAAACATTAGAACGCAGCCTCATTTCACTGCAAACTCAATCAAAAACTTTTTTTGGGATGAAATGTTAAGTCTTCACCAAGGCCCTGAGCCCGGACTTGGTTGGGGAGGGCGGGGTATAAATAAAATTCATTATTATTATTATTATTATTATTATTATTATTATTATTATTATTATTCCTCCTTGGCTCTTAGAACCTGTCGACTCATGGCTTTCAAAATTGACCTTTATATCTTTGCAATTTAAACGTTTATACGTTTTCCGATTCTAATCACACTCATTGCAGAATATCTCAAAAATGCAAATAAAGAAAATTCCTCGTTACAAGTCTCTAGGCAACCCTGCTAGGGATGTTAATTGCTTACAATGATCTTTCAGATATTGTATAAATTGACTCGTCTTTTTGGAATACTTGATCTTGCTGGTTTCGCATTTTTCCGGTACTTCTTTCTTGTTTCCGTTTTTTGGCTAAAATAATTCTTCTATTTCTCTTGTTCCTTTTAGATCCAAAACCTACGATCCGTCTTACTCCAAAGACGCCGAGAAAGAAATTTTGGCCTCTGCGCAGCACAGGAATTCAGACTCCAATGTAAGCTTGGCTGGCAGATAGAGCCTTTTTTGACTGCTCAGATTTGTAATTATTAACTAATTCGTATAATCGTAGAGGTTGAAGGGGCCTCCAGGGGTCATGCAGTCCAACCCGCTTCCAGTGCAGGGATGAATAATAGACTTTCTTTTTAAAAAATAATAATATTTATTAAGGTTCTAAAGGTTACAAAAAGAAAAAGAAAACACACCAAGTTAAACACAAACTTGTAAAAAAACACACAGAAAAATAGAAAAATAGAAACAATTAAAAAAAAAAAAAACCTTCCCATAACTCATCTTCCATTTGCTTGTTTCCTTGACCTCCTCGCACCTCCCTTTTTTGTATTCTAGTTCGGTTAGCTATTTCAACAAATCCTTTCCATCCTTCCCAATTTTTATCCTATAATTTATCTTAACATAATGTAACTTTACCTTTCCTGCTTTCATCCATTAACAGTCTATTTTTTCTTAGTCCTTTATAATATTTCTGCTAAAGCCACATAACTTCATTCCAGCCTCCTTCTAACATTCCTTAATTTTACTATGTTTCTGTAAATAAACTTTAAATTTCTTCCAATCTTCTTCCACCGACTCTTCTCCTTGGTCTCGGATTCTGCCAGTCATTTCCGCCAGTTCCATGTAGTCCATCACCTTCATCTGCCATTCTTCCCGGGAATAATAGACTTTCTATCCTGCCCTGCTTCTGCAGAGCAGCTGACACATCTACCATTTCAAACCTGAAAGTTTATAGCGATTGCGACGGGTGGGGAGCGTTCCACAACCGGGGAGCCACCACCAAAAAGGCCATAAGTCCCTGCCATAGTTAGGGAAGAAGGGAGGGAAGAAAAAAGAGAAAATAAACGACAAAAAGACTTCTGGTTCTCTGTCTGTTAAATATAGTATTCACACATTAAAATCCATCTGTTCTGTTTTCTATAAGCCAGTATTTCCCCCCCCTCCCACCCCAATCTTCAAATCCATCTGTCACGAGTTCGTTTTCTCTTTCACGCAAAAAGTCCGTCCAAAGTTTCCGGTCCTTAATAAGTATCGTAGAATCGTAGAATTCTAAATTGCAGGAATCTCGGCTGACCCAGATCAGGGCTAAACAGATCACACCTCCCTCTCTCTCTCTCTCTCTCTCTCTCCTTTCCACAGCTGGTGAAACACGCTCTCAACTTCCGAAGGGTGTTCAAAGACGTCCCTGAGGAGGAAGACCTCTTGCAGAGTAAGTGCTTGAATTAATTAATTAATTAATTAATTAATTAATTAATCTTTATTTGCATCAGCCATCGGCCATAGCAATAAAGCAACACTACGATATACAAAGAATAGAAATAAAAAGCCAATTATATAAAATACATTTTAGGGTTTGGAATCAATGGTCAAATAGTGGACCTTATTCTGATTGCCCCAGCGAAAAACCTTGCCACCTTTGCTGTCACCTGCTCATCTTGATCTGCCCGGAGAGAGGACACTGGGGCAGTGGCGGGGCGACCCGGGATGGACAATATAGGAGGGGTGAGAATCTCATTCCTCAAGTCTTTACAAAGAGGGCAAGCCAGAAGGGCATGCGCCACCGATTCGGGACTGCCGTCTCCACAGGGATGTTTTCCGTGTGGGATCTGTTGGAATCATCCCTCAAGTCCAACCGAGGGCAAGACATTCAACCTTGCGAGAGTCAAAGCGCGTCTATGTTTTGGAATTGCTCGGTTATGCAGAGAGGATGCCAGAGAGTCGAAATAGGAAGGTGGAAAACAGTCATGCCATGGGCAAAATTTCCTTATTGTGGCCAAGTTGTTCCAATGCTCGATATCATTTAGGTAAAGGTAAAGGGACCCCTGACCATTAGGTCCAGTCATGACCGACTCTGGGGTTGCGGCGCTCATCTCACTTTACTGGCCGGCGTACAGCTTCCGGGTCATGTGGCCAGCATGTCTAAGCCGCTTCTGGTGAACCAGAGCAGTGCACAGAAACGCCGTTTACCTTCCCGCCGGAGCGGGACCTATTTATCTACTTGCACTTTGAGGTGCTTTCAAACTGCTAGGTTGGCAGGAGCAGGGACCGAGTGATGGGAGCTCACCCCGTCATCGCGGGGATTCAAACCGCTGACCTTCTGATCGGCAAGCCCTAGGCTCTGTGGTTTAACCCACAGCACCACCCGTGTCCCTTCAATACCATTTAGGCACTGACAAAAAATTTGGAGGGTGTGCAGCCGCCGCCGTTATTATTCTGCTTCTCTGTGCTTCGTGCAAAATGAAGAGAAGTTAGGAGGAGTTTGCATGTCACCCGCTCCTCCCGCGGGGCCCGACCCTGGTTGCTGTGTGATGGTTCGCCACACTGAGGACCATAGCTGTCAACTTACAGATTTGAAAATAAGGGACCAGCAACCTCGGAAATAAGGAATCAGCAGCCAAAATAAGGGATTTTCCGGGCACAGGCATGTTCGATTTCTGAGCCCCTCCGAGCCAAGGGCAGAAAGCCCAGCCAGCAGCCAAACGAAGCCTCAAGCGATGGTTCCCACAGCGCAGCAACCCGGCAAAGGGGACGCAGCAAGGAAAACCACCGTCCCCTCTCCGCTGGGAAGCGCTGAGCAAAGGCGAGTCCCCAGGCAACGCGGCCGATTTGATCGGCACAAGGCATGCAAGCTCCACCCCCCAGTCGTTCTTAGACTCCTTATTGGGTGAGCAACGCAGCCAAGCAACACAGCTGGAGCCTCCCTCCTCCCTGGCCGGCAGAGAGGGAGGGAGAGGAGCTGCTTCTTTGAAACCCGGGAAATTGAAGGGACATCATCAATAAGGGACAGCAGCGGGACACGGCACTGGGATAAGGGACTGTCCCGCCAAATAAGGGATGGTTGACAGCTATGCTGAGGACTAGAATCGTGGCAGCTTCTTTGCCAACCCTTCCTTCCTGGTCTTTCCCCCCGCAGCGTTTTCGTGCGCCTGGCAACGGGAGGTTCCTTATCACGGCCGCCTGTATATATCCGAAAATCACGTCTGCTTCTACTGTAGCATGGTACACCGGGAAGTTAAGGTAAGGGCTCTTGGGGCGAGGTTAAAGCTAGGGTCAGCAGACATTTTCAGCCGGGGGCCGGTCCACTGTCCCTCAGACCTTGTGGGGGGCCGGACTATATTTTGGAAAAAAGAAATGAACGAATTCCTATGCCCCACTTGATGGGTGTTTGGTGGAGGGCAAGGGGAACCATGGGGCAGGGTCCAGGATGCTCAGATTGCGGCCACCAGACCTCCCCTTTCATGACGTAACCATGATGTATGAGTGATGTAGTTTGGGGGGGTATAACATGGGGATTGGCAACTAATAAAAGTTTGGGGGCTCTTTTGTTTGGGGCTTCCATCCTGTTCCACCTGGTGGCAGGGGGGAGTCCTGTCACAACAGAGTTCAATAAAAACCAAGCCGACTGGCTGCTGTTTTGCTCTGGTACAGTGGTGCCGCAAGACGAATGCCTCGCAAGACGAAAAACTCGCTAGACGAAAGAGTTTTCCGTTTTCGAGGTGCTTCGCAAGACGAATTTCCCTATGGGCTTGCTTCGCAAGACAAAACCGTCTTGCGAGTTCTTGCGAGTTTTGTCCCTCCCCCCCCCCCTTTTTCTAAGCCGCTAAGCCGCTAATAGCTGTGCTTCGCAAGACGAAAAAACCGCAAGACGAAGAGACTCGCGGAATGAATTAATTTCGTCTTGTGAGGCAACACTGTATTCCTGGCTGGTGTCCTTGTTTTCTGTCCAAGGGAGCCCTCAGATTTCTCCGTTAACAGTGTGGAACTGATGGATCTTTTTGTGAGTGTACGGCTAATGTTTCGTTCCTCTCCCTCAGATTTCTCTGTTAACATAGACTTGTGGTCTCTCTCTCTCTGTAGTATAGGGATACCTTTTCCCCATGAACCATGTTGGGTCATATCCTGTGCTTCTTCATCCCTCATCTCCCTCCCTCCCTCCCTCTCTCTCTCTCTCTCTCTCCTGCCTCCCCTTTTCCCGGACCGAAAGGTCGTCATCCCGGTTCTATCCATCAGCATCCTCAAAAAGGCCAACACAGCCTTGCTGGTACCCAACGCCATCTGCATCCGGACGTCGGATGGAGAAAAGGTGAGAGCTTAGCAGTGCTGGATTTACATATAAGGTGAACAATCTCTAGCTTAGGACCCCACTCTCTTAAAGGTAAAGGGACCCCTGACGATTGGGTCCAGTCATGGCTGACTCTGGGGTTGCGGCGCTCATCTCGCTTTACTGGCCGAGGGAGCCGGCGTACAGCTTCCGGGTCATGTGGCCAGCAGGACTAAGCCGCTTCTGGCGAACCAGAGCAGCGCACGGAAACGCCGTTTACCTTCCCGCCAGAGCGGTACCTATTTATCTACTTGCACTTTGAGGTGCTTTTGAACTGCTAGGTTGGCAGGAGCAGGGACCGAGCAACAAGAGCTCACCCCGTCGTGGGCATTCGAACCGCCGACCTTCTAATCGGCAAGCCCTAGGCTCCGTGGTTTAACCCACAGTACCACCCATGTTCCCCACACTCTCTTGGGGGCCCCCAAAAAAATTAAAGGGGAAAGAAAACTGGATGTACATTTCAAAAATATAAGATACAAAACAAATAAAATAAAACCTACATGCAGCAACTGTGTTTTGTGTTGTGTAGGCTCCTAGGATGTAAGTCACGGGCCCCACCTGCTCCCTAAAATATCCCTGGTTTGCTCCTTTCTATATATAGGGTGCCTACATTCTGCATGGACTGGTTGCATGGCCACATGTGCAAATGGCTTGAGATACCTATTAGGTCCATCAATTGCCATATAGCATATATTCAACACAAAAAAAACAGCGACAATTTTTTGCTGACAAAGGACAGCTGTATATATAAAGGGCCCCATGACCTTTAGTAGCTTAGGGCCTCATCAAAACTAAATACGGCCCTGGCTGTGTCAATGGATTCCGGGGCAGGGCTGGGTTCGCGAAGTCGCTTTTCATAGTTTTGCCGAAAGCTGTTGCGCTTTTCGTTGAGCAAAATCTCAAAATCAATAATGAAAAAAGAGTTTCCGAGCTATTTTTTAAAAAGGAAAATTACACTTTCACTAGGGTGGCGCTGTGGGTTAAACTACAGAGCCTAGGACTTGCTGATCAGAACATTGGCGGTTCGAATCCCCGTGAGGGGGTGAGCTCCCATTGCTCGGTCCCTGCTCCTGCCAACCTAGCAATTCGAAAGCATGCCAGTGCAAGTAGATAAATAGGTACCGCTCCGGCGGGAAGGTAAACGGCGTTTCCGTGCGCTGCTCTGGTTCGCCAGAAGCGGCTTAGTCCTGCTGGCCACATGACCCGGAAGCTGTACGCCAGCTCCCTCGGCCAGTAAAGCGAGATGAGCGCCGCAACCCCAGAGTCGGTCATGACTGGACCTAATAGTTGGGGTCCCTTTGCCTTTACACTTTCGCTATGTCCAGATTTCCCTGGACATCTCAGCTATCTCCACCCATTTACGAGGGCTATGTCCGGGAAATTCTGGACTCATGGCAGCTCTTCGCTGAAGCAACATTTCCCAAGGAGAATGTTTTTAAGTGTGCATTGAATGTGATTTAAATTACGGTTCTTTATTGAATTGATCGAGGCTCACAAAGCGGTTTGAGGAATTTGTATGTTGGCCCTGACGGAAACTCCGAACATTTCAGCCTCCTAAGAATCCCATTTTTTGAAAGAAAAAAACCCAGCAAGGCTCTAGTCCTGTTTGCCTGGGCTTTTCCTCTAGCACGCTTTCTGATCTATTATGGGGTGTTATTTCTGTGTGGAAGGCTAGGCTGCCTCCCCATCAGAAAGGAACGGAAAGCAAATTATGGGATTGAGGGATCTGTTTTGTTCCACGGGGTGAAGACTGCAATCTTATTTTATCTTACCCCTTCTTTCCACACCGCAGTTCCTGTTTGGGTCCCTCCGCTCCCGGGAAACCGTTTACCAGGTCCTGCGCTCCGTCTGCAAACACCTCCAGGTAATTAATAATAATAACAATAGAGTGGTACCTTGGTTCTCTGTCGGGAAACACACACACACCTCGATGCGGTGCCGAGATTCAAAATCTCAGGAAGACACCATCTTCCTTTCATTTTTTAAAAGAACCTAGGTTTCTAGTCCTTGTGACCAACATTACCTCTACCCAGGAAAAAAAAATGAAGGGAGCAAGAACTTTTGTTGGAGAAAAGATGGGGCGGAATTGTAATACAGTGGTCCCTTGGGTCGCAAACTTAATCTGTTCCAAAACCAAAGTGTTCCAAAACCAAGGCGTGCTGCTTTCCCATAGAAAGTCATGCAAAACGGATTAATCTGTTCCAATCAGCATGTTTTTACATGAGTAGAATGTGTGCTTTTATTTAAAATGCATCTCTGGGTTATTTGTGGGGCCTGCCTGGTGTTTTTACATGAGTAGAATGTGTGCTTTTATTTAAAATGCATCTCTGGGTTATTTGTGGGGCCTGCCTGGTGTTTTTACATGAGTAGAATGTGTGCTTTTATTTTAAATGCATCTCTGGGATATTTGTGGGGCACAGGCATTGGTTCATTCCCCCCCCCTCAAAATATAGTCCGGCCCCCCACAAGGTCTGAGGGACGGTGGATCGGCCCCTTGCTGAAAATGTTTGCTGACCCTTGCTATAAATGGATTGGAATTGAATAAAAAAATTATTATTATTATTATTATTATTATTATTATTATTATTATTATTATTAATTTTTATTATTATTAAAGATATTCCACAGTCCTGAAATTAGGAAATCCGGTCTGTCTTAGGTACAGCAATGTATCTCACAGAGGGGTTGGAATAGATGACTTTTGGAGGGCCCTTCCACTTCTATGGTCCTAGTTCTTTGATTTCTCTTCTGCTTCCTCTAGGACGGCAGCCGCAACAACAGCCCAACCACAGCACACAACCTTTCGGACCAGTTGCTTAAGATTTCCCTGGTAAGGAGCTGGGTTTTCTGTCTTTTGTGTGACCAGCCATCCTTTTGGGATTAGAATTAATAGGATCGAAAGGCTACAAGTGTAGGGCATGCACTTATATAATAATATATGCTATATGGTCATTTATGGACCTCATAGGTATCTCAAGCCATTTGGCCGTGTGGCCCTGCAACCAGTCCATGCAGAATGCAGGCACCCTATATATAGAAAGGAGCAAACCAGTGATATTTTAGGCACCCTATGTATAGGGTGAAAGTGGAGAGCGCAAAATATGGCCTGAAGCTCAACATCAAAAAAACGAAGATCATGGCCACTGGGCCCATCACCCCCTGGCAAACAGAAGGGGAAGAAATGGAGGTAGTGAGAGATTTGACTTTCTTGGGCTCCATGATCACTGCAGATGGTGACAATAGTCACAGAATTAAAAGATGCCTGCTTCTTGGGAGAAAAGCAATGACAAACCTAGACAGCATCTTAAAAAGCAGAGACATCTCCTTGCCAACAAAGGTCCGTATAGTTCAAGCTCTGGTTTTCCCAGTAGTGATGTATGGAAGTGAGAGCTGGACCACAAAGAAGGCTGATGGCCGAAGAATGGATGCTTTTGAATTCTGGTGCTGGAGGAGACTCTTGAGAGTCCCATGGACTGCAAGAAGATCAAACCTCTCCATTCGGAAGGAAATCAGCCCTGAGTGCTCACTGGAAGGACAGATCCTGAAGCTGAGGCTCCAAGAGTTTGGCCACCTCAGGAGAAGAGAAGACTCCCTGGAAAAGACCCTGATGTTGGGAAAGATGGAGGGCACAAGGAGAAGGGGACGACAGAGGACGAGATGGTGGGACAGTGTTCTCGAAGCTACCAGCATGAGTTTGACCAAACTGCGGGAGGCAGTGGAAGACAGGAGGGCCTGGTGTGCTCTGGTCCAGGGGGTCACGAAGAGTCGGACACAACAAAACGACTAAACAACAACAAATATATAGAAAGGCACCCTATATATAGAAAGGAGCAAACCAGTGATATTTTGGGTAGCAGGCGAGCAGTCAGGGCCCGTTATTTACATCCTAGGAGCCTACACAACACAAAACACTGTTGCTGGATGTAGGTTTTATTTCATTTATTTTTTATCTTCTATTTTGGAAATGTACATCCAGGTTTTTTCCCTTTAAATTTTTTTGGGGCCCTAAGCTATAGCTGGGGACCAGGTGGCGCTGTGGGTTAAACCACAGAGCCTAGGACTTGCTGATCAGAAGGTCGGCATTTCGAATCCCCGCAATGACGGGGTGAGCTCCCGTTGCTCGGTCCCTGCTCCTGCCAACCTAGCAGTTCGAAAGCACGTCAAAGTGCAAGTAGATAAATAGGTACCACTCCAGCGGGAAGGTAAACGGCGTTTCCGTGCGCTGCTCTGGTTCGCCAGAAGCGGCTTAGTCTTGCTGGCCACATGACCTGGAAGCTGTACACCGGCTCCCTCGGCCAGTAAAGCGAGATGAGCTAGGTGTCTGGATGCAACCAAATTTTCCCCTATCGTTCCCAACCTCTCTCTATTTTCGTTCCCCTCGCAGACTCCAAAGGAGCTGGACGGCAGCCGGACGCCCCCCCTGGACGAAACCCTCCCGGAAGAGCCTGGTGAGAATTGGGTCGTTTCTGTTTATTTGATACAAAGTTCGGCGTCTAACCTTTGGAACTCCCCGCCTAGTGATATTACGCAGGTGCCTCCACAGTAGTTTTTTTGCCGCTTGCGAAAAGCATTACTGTTTAGACAAACCTGCCCCATTGCTTAGAAAGCAATTTTAATCCGTTTTAGTATTTCCCCCCCTCCAAATAATTTTTTTTAGTTTTCCGAATTTTTAACAAATCCGCCCAAATTGCACCAGATTTAATCCCATTAAGTTGACACTCTTTGTCATCAATAAGGTCCCTTCTGTCCTTCGTATTTCATTATGTGTTTCCAATTCACGTCCCATTTTAATCTTAAATCCAGGGTGTTGATTTATGGACCTAAAAGGTATCTAAAGCCATTTGCACATCACAAAATATGTATTTTATCAAAGTCATTGGAATACAATTAAGAAGAAGTATATTAATAGTGAAATACAATTAAGAAGAAGCATATTCATAGTGAAATAATTATTAAGCTCCAACTTAAAATGATTTTCTTTATCCATAACAAACTTAATGCAAACATATTGAAATTTGGCAATGACAAACGTTCCATTAAAAACACAGTTTACAAAGGCTCATCGTCTATTCTCTGGAAACCTGCTGTAACATGAAATAAGAGGTGCAAATATATGATGCAAACTACTAATAATTAGAAATAGCTTTATTAATGTGAAATTGAGTGTTAGAAACAAATGCAATCGTAATAATAATAATAATAATTTTTATTTATACCCCGCCCTCCCCGGCCAGAGACGGGCTCAGGGTGGCTAACACCAGTAAAATTAGAGTAAAAACATAATGGGGGAAAAAAACACAATTTAAAATACAGGTTAAAATACAATTTAAAATGCAGCCTCATTTTAAAAGTGGATCAAAACCGTAGTTAATACAAGCCCATGACTTACCGTACATCATAGCAGCCTACATAACACAAAACACTGTTGCTGGATGTAGGTTTTATTTTATTTGTGTTTTTTTATCTTATATTTTGGAAATGTACACCCCTTTAAAATTTTTGGGGGGCCCCTAAGAGAATGGGGCCCTAAGCTATAGCCTGTTTAAAGGTAAAGGTAAAGGGACCCCCGACCATTAGGTCCAGTCGTGGCTGACTCTGGGATTGCCGCGCTCATCTCGCTTTATTGGCCGAGGGAGCCGGCGTACAGCTTCCGGGTCATGTGGCCAGCATGACTAAGCCGCTTCTGGCGAACCAGAGCAGCGCACGGAAACGCCGTTTACCTTCCCGCCGGAGCGGTACCTATTTATCTACTTGCACTGGTGTGCTTTCGAACGGCTAGGTTGGCAGGAGCAGGGACCGAGCAACGGGAGCTCACCCCGTCACTGCGGGGATTCAAACCGCCGACCTTCTGATTGGCAAGTCCTAGGCTCTGGTTTAACCCACAGCACCATCTGCAATTCCATAGCCTGTTTAGCTTATGCGTAAATCCGGCGCTGGGCTAATCCTTCGCTTTCAGGCTGACCTCAATCGCAGGGTTGTTGAGAGGGTGAAATGCAACTTTAATTTTATTTTATTTTTAATAAAAAGCCTTAACCGTCTTCTTTCGCAGACAGGGCAGATACGACACGGAGCCCCCTGATGGCAGCTATCGAACCGCACCGGGCGTCAGCAAACAGAGGTGAGTGGCTTTCTTTGCCGTTTTGCAGACCGCCCTCTCCACATTCCCCTGAAACCTCTTTTTCGCGAACCAAACTGTGTCACGGATGGGTATTGCTATCCAAAGGCTGGAGAGAGACTCTCAGCCATCAAGAGACCAATTGAATTGTATTCAGTTGTGGGATATCAGAGTTTTTTGGGCTGGGTGTTCATCAGTATGCAGATGACACCCAGCTCTACCTCTCTTTCAAATCAGAACCAGTGAAGGTCCTGTGTGAGTGCCTGGAGATGGTTGGAGGATGGATGGCGGCTAACAGATTGAGGTTGAATCCTGAATCCTGATGACTGTTTATGGGGGGACAGGGGGTGGGCAGGTGTGGGGGACTCCCTGGTCCTGAATGGGGTGACTGTGCCCCTGAAGGACCAGGTGCGCAGCCTGGGGGTCATTCTGGACTCACAGCTGTCCATGGAGGCGCAGGTCAATTCTGCGTCCAGGGCAGCTCCATCTGGGACGCAGGATGAGACCCTCCCTGCCCGCAGACTGTCTGGCCAGAGTGGTGCAGCAATAAGTTATATGTAATTGACTTAAGGAGTAGGCGACAGGTCAGGTCCATAGTCAAAAGACCCCTTTCCTTTTTGTTAAAACACTTTGTGTTTTGTTTTGTTTTTACTGCGTTTATTATTATTTCTACTTTTTTTTTTTTGTTCAGTTTGGATGTATGGCTTTTCTCATTATTGATAATAATAATAAAATCCCCAAAAAATATTCATTTGTCTTTTCCCAGGCCTTTTTAATAATAATAATACCGCCTCTTTTTCTTTCCAGGAGGGTCCACAAAGTCCTGGCGCAGCTGGAAGTCTCACCTCAGCCCCCTCAACACTGTCATCCTCATCTATCTCTGCTTGTGAGTGGGCCAGTTTTCTGTTGTGATTCCTGCACTGAAAGCGGGTTGGGATGGATGACCTTTGGGTTCCCTACCTTTTTTAAAAAAATAGATTTTTATTAGGATTTTTTTTAAAAAAAGGTTACAAAAAAAGATAAAAAATATAAGTAACAATCCAAAAAAGGAAAAGAAATAACAATACATATAAAACAAACATCATCCAAAAACAGGAAAGAAAAGAGAAAACAACAACAACAAATCAAACCTTTACATCACTTATTTTCATTCGCTTACTTCCTTGACCTCCTCACACCTCCCATTTTTGTATTCTAGTTCTTAGATATTTCAGCAAATCCTTCCCAACTTTGTTTTTATCTTAGTAATTTATCTTAATATATTGTAATTTTGCAATCTCTTCTTTCACCAATTCATTTTTACTTAATCCTTTATATCTTTTCTGCTAAAACCACATACTTTTATTCCAACCTCTTTCTAACATTCCTTAATTTTGCAATATTTCTGAAGATAAACTTTAAATTTTTTCCAATCTTCTTCCACCAACTCTTCTCCTTGGTCTCGGATTCTGCCAGTCATCTCGGCTACCTTTGGGTTCCCTTCCTGCTCTGCAATTCTCCCATTCCATGAAGCCACACAGCTTGTTGAATCCGCCTCTTGGCCCCTTCCCTACTAAACTTTTGGCTGCTACTAGAAGACTTATTGTGGGACGCAGGTGGCGCTGTGGGTTAAACCACAGAGCCTAGGACTTGCCGATCAGGTCGGCGATTCGAATCCCTGCCACAGTGTGAGCTCCCATTGCTCGGTCTCTGCTCCTGCCAACCTAGCAGTTCGAAAGCACATCAAAGTGCAAGTAGATAAATAGGTACCACTCCGGTGGGAAGGTAAACGGTGTTTCCGTGCGCTGCTCTGGTTCGCCAGAAGCGGCTTAGTCCTGCTGGCCACATGACCCGGAAGCTGTACGCCGGCTCCCTTGGCCAGTAAAGCGAGATGAGCGCCGCAACCCCAGAGTCAGCCACAACTGGATCTAATAGTCAGGGGTCCCTTTACCTTTACCTAGAAGAAAAATTAAGACGATTGTCCCATTGGCTGGAGGATAAAATCGCCTTTTAGCCACAATGGCTTAATTTTTTTCCTCTCCACTGAGCAACCAAGGTGATGGAGGTCTTGGAAACCTTAGCCTGATGAGGAACGGTCGAAGGACCTGGGTATGTTTAGCCTGGGAGAAAGAGAGTGGAGACGCTCTTATAAAATCTTAATATTCTGATATCTCGGTTTCAGGGTGGTGGTCCTCCTCCTTTCCTCGGGGTACATCGGCCTGCGCATCGTGCAACTCGAAGAACAGTTGATCTCCATGGGAGCGTGGCCCGAAATAGACCTCCAGCAGCACCAGTGAGTTTTTTGGGGGGGGCTTCTCGTTCCTCGGTTTCACCTCCGTTGAGAACGGCTGATGGCGTAAATCATGGGTAGGCAAACTGAGGCCCGGGGGCCGGATCCAGCCCAATCGCCTTCTCAATCTGGCCGGCGAACGGTCCGGGAATCAGCGTGTTTTTACACGAGTAGAATGTGCGCTTTTATTTAAAATGCATCTCTGGGTTATTTGTGGGGCATAGGAGCCCTCTGCCCTATTAGAAGCAGAATTCAGAATAGCCCCCAACCCTGTTAGAAGGAGAATTCAGAATAGCCCCCTACCCTATTAGGAGGAGAATACAGAATAGCCCCCTACCCTATTAGAAGGAGAATTCAGAATAGCCCCCTACCCTATTAGAGGCAGAATTCAGAATAGCCCCCTACCCTATTAGAGGCAGAATTCAGAATAGCCCCCTACCCTATTAGAGGCAGAATTCAGAATAGCCCCCTACCCTATTAGAAGGAGAATACAGAATAGTCCCTACCCTATTAGAAGGAAAATACAGAATAGCCCCCTACCCTATTAGAGGCAGAATTCAGAATAGCCCCCTACCCTATTAGAGGCAGAATTCAGAATAGCCCCTTACTCAGTTGGTCCTGCATGAGACGATTAATCTGAGGGTCATGAGTTCGAGTCCTGCACAGGACAAAAATATTCCTGCATCGCAGGGGGTTGGACTCTCCTATAAAAAAAGCATAATTCAGAATAACCCCCGTACCCTCTAGAAAAAGCAAGATTCAGAACAGTGGCTTGCGCAGTCTGCTAAGGAAGATGATAACACAATTCCAAACCGTAACAAGTAATGGCACATTTATTCAAAGCCCGGTTAAAAATATTATTCCGCAGTGGTCTGTCGGCTGCTTCCAGTAGGCTGAATAAACAGGAAAAAGCTTTCTCCGTTTTCTCAGCTTTGTAACTTTTAAATATTTTCTCCCTGGACAGGTATAAGACACCTTGAGCATCTCGCAAGATGTTCAGGCCAACTGCTGCTGGTCGGGAAATAGAAAAATAGGGTTGCCAAATGTCCAGGTTTGTTCCGGACACGTCCAGGATTCCAGTGACGAAATTAGCATCCTGGGGGAATCATGTTTTATTTTATTTTTTGAAAAACCAGCAAAATGTCTGGGGTTTTGCAAACAGAACCATGAAGCTCAACAACCCAAAAAAACAACACAGCTTTTTGTGTCCCGATTTTTACTTCTGGAAATACCCTAAAGAGACTTTTGCTTCGGCACTGTACCCGAAAAACGTCTCGAGTCGCAAAAACAGAGGACAGTTCTTGTTTCAGCAGCTCGGCGAAGGAAGAACAATTATTTTAGCACGTGCCTTGAATCCTAAATGGTGTAAGTTATACTGTCTTTAAGGTATTTTAATTTTATTTTTTAGCACCCCTAATTATATCTTGGGGATCTCTGTGCAGAAAATCTGCAAGGTGCCTTTCGAAACCCAACTCTGACTAGATCTAAACACGCTATAAGCAAGTCAGAAATTAAATCGTTATAACAAAAGATGGGGGAAAACCGCTAAGGAAAATCGCATCTGAAAATTTCCTTTGCCCTCCATCGCCCTCTGGTGTCTCATGTTTATAACGCGTTCAAAACGCTGTTTCTTTGACTCATGTAGCGGAGTCCTTTTTACCATAGTTTTCAAAAATCCTCTCTAGAAAAGGTGAGAAAAGAAAACTCTAAAAAGCGAGAGATTTTGAGAGGAAGCTGTCTTCTTTTTCGTTTTTTTGCTCTGACTCCCTTTTTTATATATAAAAAAATTCAAATATTAATCATGCAACGAACTCCCTCACTAGGGCGGTTCCTAAAAAACTTTTTGCAAAAAATATATGCCTGTTCCAAAGGTCTTATCTTACTACGCTAGGGATTATATTAGCTCTATCTGAAATTTCATGCATATCAGTTAATATCTTGACCCTGCTCCGCTGCACTGAAATTTCAGCCTTCGCGACATAGGAAAACGACCAAGTAAACAGCTATTTTCCTGGAAGAGGGTCAATATATTAACTGATATGCATGAAATTTCAGATATAGTTATATATATTTTTTTCTGGGGGTGCAAAGTACCGGCACATCTTTCTTTTTCCTTTTTTTCCAGTTAAAAATGTGGCACTTGATATAACAACTTTGTGGTGAGTTATAGGAGTTTTTCTAGGGGGGAAAAAAAGCACTGCAACAGTTGAAGGCTCACCAGCAAGATATTGAAAAGCAACCTTATGGCGAAAAGCACTTTGAGGGAGAAAAAACACTTCAACCTACATAGCCTTTTTAAAAAAATAAAAATAAATCCAGCTGTTTATTTATACATTTTAAAATAAGAAGCGTTGCGTGAATGGCGATACGGTTTGTGGATGGAATGATGTTTTAAGTAGAGCGTATTTGCTAAGTGGGTGTTTGATGGGCGGGGTATAAATAATAAAAATTATTATTATTATTATTAGACAGCCAGTGTGGTTTTTGACTGATGTTTTTTGGAAGTGGCATACATATTATTTTGGAAGAGATGGCACCTTGTTGCGTTGGAAAACCAGGATTATTGGCAAAGCTGGAGATTTTTCAACCCGTCTGCACTCCAAGAGGGTGTTAAGATTTATGATAATAATTTATTATTTCTACCCCACCCATCCGGTTGGGTTTCCCCAGCCATTCTGGGCGGCTTCCAACAAAACACTAAAATACAATAACCTATTAAACATTAAAAGCGTCCCTAATCAGGGCTGCCTTTTCGCTAAACATTTAGGAAACATGATCAGAGTTTGAGAGCCTGTTACGTACTGAGTTGAATAGGATCCAAACTGCAGCAGTCTGATTGGTCCTAGAATAGGATTCAGAATGCAGCAGTCTGATTGGTCCTAGAACAATGCAGCAGTATGACTGGTTAGCAGGAACCACCCAATCATGCTCCAGATAGAAGTGAATCCACAACCTGATTGGCCTACAGTAGAATTCCGGAATTAGCCAATCATGTGCAGCCCATTGTGTAAATAATGTATATAAAGCAGATACTTTGAGGGGACATCCATTCATTCCTCCTCACCACTATGAGCTGAATAAAGAGCATGAAATCACTTTGCGACTCTGAGTATATTTCACTGGCGACGAGGATGGGATACGAACCCACGCGTGCATAGCACAATACTTTGCGACTCTGAGTATATTTCAGAGCCGAATGCTTCTCTGACCGGCCCCTGGGACCAGTGGCGTAGCGTGGGTTGTCAGCACCCGGGGCAAGGCAAATAATTTGCGCCCCCTAACCCGTGGATTTGCGCCCCCTAACCCGTGGATTTGCCCTAACCCCAGATGTCGCGCCCGGTGCAGCCGGCCCCCCCTGCACCCCCCACGCTACGCCACTGCCTAGGACATTCCTCAAACCAGAGGATACAGAAAGCGCAGAAGCACTGAATTGCAACCCGCAAGTGTGAAAGCCGGGTTGCGAATGCCGCATCCTGCACGGATCACGTTCGCAACCCGAACATCCACTGTACAGTGGTACCTCGGGTTACATACGCTTCAGGTTACAGACTCCACTAACCCATAAATAGTGCTTCAGGTTAAGAACTTTGCTTCAGGGTGAGAACAGAAATTGTGCTCCGGCGGCAGCAGGAGACCCCATTAGCTAAAGTGGTGCTTCAGGTTAAGAACAGTTTCAGGTTAAGAACGGACCTCAGGAACGAATTAAGTACTTAACCCGAGGTACCACTGTACTATAAAATAAATAAGATAGTACTGCACATGATACAAAGTAAAAAGAATATTTTTTTTTCTTCCCTGCACTGATGATAGTCATTGTTTGGATGAGGGGCTTTTATCCATTTCCGCAGTCACACAACGAACTGGGTTCCACACAGTCACCAAAACAAATGAACTGAAAAAGCCTCAAAAACAAAAAACGGAAAATACCGTATTTTTTGCTCTATAAGACGCACCAGACCGCAAGACGCACCTAGTTTTTAGAGGAGGAAAACAAGAAAAAAAATATTCTGAATCTCAGAAGCCAGAACAGCAAGGGGGATCGCTGCGCAGTGAAAGCTGTTCTGGCTTCTGGGATAGCTGCGCAGCCTGCATTCGCTCCATAAGATGCACACACATTTCCCCTTACTTTTTAGGAGGGAAAAAGTGAGTCTTATAGAGCAAAAAATACAGTAAATAGCAAAAACCAAAACTTAATCCGTTCCGGAAGTCCGTTGGACTTGCAAAATGTTTGGAAGCCGAGGCGCGGCTTCTGATTGGCGGAAACAACAGCCGACAGCCACGTCGGACGTCTGGCTTCCGAAAAAAGTTCGAAAACCGGAACACTTACTTCCGGGTTTTGGGAGTTTGGAAACCAAGGTGGGCGTTAGCACAACTTTGCCCCGAAAGGGTCTCAGGTCCCCACCACCAACTTCTGGCACGAAGAAGGATACCTGGGTCAGGCGAAGCAGCAGGGGGAAAGTTTTTTACTAGTGCTGGTGTTTGGTCGAAGGCTGTCGGTCAAACATCCTCCAAGTGCGATAGTCTTTGGCGGTGAACATTGGAGTGTGGATGGTCAGGTGTGGCACGTAGCCCGGCTTCCCCTTCAGCTCCTCGGGTCCGCGGTTGCGGTTGACCACTGGGAGAGAAGAAAGAGAGAAATCTGTAGATCTCAGGCAGATCCCGGGGTGCAGAAGGTCCCAGATAGGCCCCATCCCGAAACCTCAGAGATCCTCTGCAAAGAGGACCCCAGTGGCGGGACTATAGGAGGCAACATCCGATATTTCCGTTGAAATTGGGTTCATGAGGACTAGAATGCTTTTGAGTTCTGGTGCTGGAGGAGACTCTTGAGAGTCCCATGGACTGCAAGAAGATCCAACCTCTCCATTCGGAAGGAAATCAGCCCTGAGTGCTCACTGGAAGGACAGATCCTGAAGCTGAGGCTCCAAGACTTTGGCCACCTTGTGAGAAGAGAAGACTCCCTGGAAAAGACCCTGATGTTGGGAAAGATGGAGGGCACAAGGAGAAGGGGATGGCAGAGGACGAGATGGTGGGACAGTGTTCTCGAAGCTGCCAGCATGAGTTTGACCAAACTGCGGGAGGCAGTGGAAGACAGGAGGGCCTGGCGTGCTCTGGTCCAGGGGGTCACAAAGAGTCAGACACAACTAAACGACAAAACAACAACTACTGACCGCTGTTTTGCTTCTTTAGCTTGGCCGGAGAGACCCGCGGGGAGTGGCGCCCCGACCAGCTGGGCAGCGGAGTAAATCAGCACCCCGGGAATTTTCCTTATCAGGCAGAACACACCCCTGAGTCTTAGGACTGCCAGTTTCCCACAACCTTGCCCACATATGCAGACAGGCAGGCAAAGCAAGCTGAGAAACAGACTGAGAAGGGAAAGAAGGGGTTGTTTCCCCCTAACCCCCACCCCATCACCACCAGGGAGGGTCACTTAAAAAACAGAGATCAGCAGGCAGAACTTTAGCAAATTCGAGGACGATCTCCAGGAAACGGGGACGCCTGGAAACCTTTTAAACCCGCTGCCTTGCTCCAGAAAACGTCCCAGCCCCTCTCCCAGGTTCCCCCTCCTGCTTACCAAATTCCTTTCCGAGAATGGGTCTGTCCCTCCACATAAACGCCCCCCATCGCGTCTTAGGGCTCAAGTACTGGGCAGGGACAATGGGGTCGAAGCAACAGCTGTCTTGCAGATGTTGAGCGTAGGCTGGAAGAAAACAAGAGGACACAGATTTGAGCCAACATTGTGCCGCTGCAGCAGAAAAGGCCGTCATTTTAATTTTTTCTCTCTCTCTCTTTGGCAGAGGTGGGGAGCCTTCAGATCCAGAAAGAGTCCCTGTTCGGCCCACCAGCCATTTCCCTGAAACCATGGCCACCCGCCCCACACGTGTCCAGTTTGGGGCAGATGGGAATGCACAAAAAGTTCGCCAAACCTTGCAGGAAGGAGCTAGCTGATGGGCTAGGGCAGGCGTAGACAGATTTAGCCCTCCAGATGTTTTGGGACTACAGGACCGCCTCTCCTGGTCTGCCCTGCGGAGGACCTTAAGGTCCACAAAGGACCACACTTTGGAGGTCCCAAGTTGCAAGGTGGTTAGATTGGTCTCAAATTTGTTGTTGACAAAGGACAGCTGGACATATAGGTAAAGGGACCCCTGACCATTAAGTCCAGTGGTGGACGACTCTGGGGTTGCGGCGCTCATCTCGCTTTATTGGCCAAGGGAGCCGGCGTACAGCTTCCGGGTCATGTGGCCAGCAGGACTAAGCCGCTTCTGGCGAACCAGAGCAGCGCATGGAAACACCGTTTACCTTCCCGCCGGAGCGGTACCTATTTATGTACTTGCACTTTGAGGTGCTTTCAAACTGCTAGGTTGGCAGGAGCAGGGACCGAGCAACAGGAGCTCACCCCATCACGGGGATTCGAACCACCGACCTTCTGATCGGCAAGTCCTAGGCTCTGTGGTTTAACCCACAGCACCACCCGAGTGAAAATAGGGACGTCCTATTCCATCCCCTCCGACGTTTATCCCGTGAAAATAGGGACGTCCTATTCCATCCCCTCCAACGTTTCTCCCCTGAAAATAGGGACGTCCTATTCCATCCCCTCCAACGTTTCTCCCCTGAAAATAGGGACGTCCTATTCCATCCCCTCCAACGTTTCTGCCCTGAAAATAGGGACGTCCTATTCCATCCCCTCCAACGTTTCTGCCCTGAAAATAGGGACGTCCTTTTCCATCCCCTCCAACGTTTCTCCCCTGAAAATAGGGACGTCCTATTCCATCCCCTCCAACGTTTCTCCCCTGAAAATAGGGACGTCCTATTCCATCCCCTCCAACGTTTCTCCCCTGAAAATAGGGACGTCCTTTTCCATCCCCTCCAACGTTTCTCCCCTGAAAATAGGGACGTCCTATTCCATCCCCTCCAACGTTTCTCCAGTGAAACCCTAACCTTCTGATTGGCAAGCCCTAGGCTCTGTAGTTTAAACCACAGCGCCACCCGCGTCCCAGCTGGACATATAAACGACCCCATTACCTTCATGAGCCAAGGGCCTCGTCAAACCTAAATCCGGCCCCTGTCTGAATCCCTGGTGAGCTGCAGGAACTACTGAGCTCAGTGGTCTGATTCGGAATAGGGCAAATTGTCCCTGCTCTTTCGAGTTCACAAATTCCTTGTTCTCCCTCCCACAAAAAAAACCAGAGTTGAGGAGGATTTTGGAGCAGGAGTTGACGGCGATGGGAAAGATGGAGGGCACAAGGAGAAGGGGACGACAGAGGACGAGATGGTGGGACAGTGTTCTCGAAGCTACCAGCATGAGTTTGACCAAACTGCAGGAGGCAGTGGAAGACAGGAGGGCCTGGCGTGCTCTGGTCCAGGGGGTCACCAAGAGGCGGACACGACTAAACGACTCAACAACAACAACAACGAGGACCCAGGACCTTACCAGCTGGTAGATTCCTTTCTCTGTGGTCGTGCCACTTCTGCCAACGGTAGTAAGCTTCGCGGCCGACAGGGTCAGTGAGGGTGTACCAGGCGTTGCGGTTGTGGCTGTTGGTCAGCCCCGTATACCAGGTCTGGGGGATAGCGTCCCACCCCATAGGGGTGTACTTCCAGCGAACGGCCTGGCGGAGGATGGGGGGGTTCCGCGGGCCCCTCAACGTCAGGTACTCATCGCTGCGTCCGGGGAGAGGAAAGAAACATTAGCCGGGCACACACAAAAGATCCATCAGTTCCACACTGTTAACGGAGAAATCTGGGGGTTCCCTTGGAGAAAATACAAGGACACCAGCCAGGAATACCAGAGCAAAACAGCTGCCAGTCGGCTTGGTCTTTATTGAAGACCCTCAAGACCGGACTCCCACCTGCCACCAGGTGGAACAGGATGGAAGCCCCGAACAAGAGAACCCAAACTTTTATTAGCTGCTAATCCCCATGTTAAAAGGAAAGGGACCCCTGACCATTAGGTCCAGTCGTGACCGAATCTGGGGTTGCGGCGCTCATCTCGCTGTATTGGCCAGGATAGATAGATAGATAGATAGATAGATAGATAGATATAGATAGATAGATAGATAGATAGATAGATAGATAGATAGATATAGACAGACAGATAGATAGATGATAGATAGATGATAGATAGGTAGGTAGATGATAGATAGATGATAGATAGATAAATAGATGATAGATAGATAGATAGATAGAGATGATAGCTAGATTAGATAGATAGATAGATGATCGATAGATACAGATGATAGATAGAGATGATAGCTAGATTAGATAGATAGATGATCGATAGATACAGATGATAGATAGATAGATAGATAGATAGATAGATAGATAGATATAGTGCTTTTTCTTGTGGGACGCAGGGGGAAGCATATCCCAAAACATTTTGTGAATCTAAGTTTGGCCTCATTGAGGGGCAGTATTTTAATATGAGTAGGAAAATGAGAGTACCCCATAACATTTTTTTAAGGGGAAAAAAGCACTGTCTATATATACAGTGGTACCTTGGTTCTCAAACGCCTTGGTACTCAAACAACTTGGAACCCAAACTGAGGTCTGTCTGTTCTTGCTATTTATTTTGCAGTTCTGTTTCTGCGGCTCTTTTTTGTTTTGCTTTTGTGGCTGTGCAGAACCCAGTTCAGCTACTGATGGACTGATTGCGCGACTGCAGTACACTTTTTATTGCTTTCATTTTCTGGATCAGTGGCCTCGTTAGATCGTAAAATCCATGTTCAATGGCTATTTCAGGGGTTGTTTTTTTTAAGTCTGGAACAGATTAATCCGTTTTGCATTCCTTTCTATGGGAAAGCGCACCTTGGGTTTGGAACACTTTGATTTTGGAACGGAATCGGCTTTCTGAAGGAGGCCTAGACTACAATTCTTTTAAGAAGAGCCAGTGTGTCCTAATGGTTAGAGTGTCAGGCTGTGACCCGGGAGAGGCAGGTTCGAATTCCCACAAAGACGTGAAGCTCATTGGGTGCCCTCGGCCCGGGCACCATCTCTTAGCCTAACCTACCTCACAGGGTATTTCACAGGAGGGTGAAATGGGGAGAGGAAGAACGATGAACACTGCCTAGAACCTCTTCAGAAGATAAAAAGGAGCTATATATATATATGCAATAAATGAAAATAATGTCGGGTTGCCCTATTTCAAAAAGTGAAAATCCAGAAGATTGGAAGAAGTTTAAAGACTATTTGCAGAAATATTGTAAAATTAATGAATGTTAGAATGATGCTGGATAGAAATCAAGTGGTTCCCAGCTGTAATGCCTTAAGAGATATGGAAAATAAGGTTTTGAAATAAGCAAAAACCAGTGGAGAGGATTTGCTGAATTAATAATTTGAATTGGAATATAAGAAAGGGAGGTATGAGGAGGTCTGGAAAATAAGTTAAAAGAAAATAAGTAAAGGGAAATTTTATGTGTTTTTTCTTTTTCTTTTTTTTAGTGGTTTTTGTACTCTTTTTGTATTTTTGTGTTTTTTTTGTTGTTTTACAATGTATTATTTTGGAAAATTTCAATAAATATCTTATTAAAAAAAAGTGAAAATCCAGATTTTTATTTTTTGTTGTTGTGAGGATGAAATGGGGAGGAGGGGGGTGAACTATTTCCTGAGCTTTTTAAATTATTATTAGGAAATTTGCCCCCCCCAAATTTGATGGTTCCGACATGGGTTGCTATAGGCCTAGATTTTCCCAGACGTTTTAAAACTTTCAGAAATCCCAGCAGAACAGGTCTGGGAATTTTCATTACGGCAGCCCTGTAACAACAAAACGCGCTCAGAGGCACTTGCGTCTCAAATGCCCAGCAGCATTTAAAACGGGAGTCCCTGAAGCCAGGAATCAAAACTGCTGATCCTTTAAGAGTTTGAACGAAATCCTGCAAAGCGAGTCCTGTTTTATAAAGCAGCGCTTCCGAGATTTATTAAGAGTTGTCAATATATATATATATATTTACACCTTAATTGGGAAGAACAGAAGGGCCGGAGACAAAACACTCACCTGTACAGTGGCGTCGGGTAATCGGTCTCTAAGGAGACCTGGGGGACGTAGGGTCGGTTGAGCACCAGATCCCGATAGTTGAGACACTGGAGATCCATTTTGGGGCTGCAAGGAGCCCCCTCCGACGTCCCAAGCTCAGTTTCCTATAGTCCTTGAAGGGTGAGAGGAGATCATTGTTTGCTACACAAACCTTTCATGGCAACCATTCCCTTAGCAACGAAAGGCAGGCATCCCGGGTCAAAGGGGGTGATGGCAAAAGATAACAGCCCTTAGGTGTGTCTGGAGGCGGTTGAAGGATGGATGGCGGCTAATAGATTGAGGTTGAATCCTGACAAACACAGAAGGACTGTTTTGGGGGGACAGGGAGCGGGCAAGTGTGGGGGACTCCCTGGTCCTGAATGGGGTGACTGTGCCCCCAAAGGACCAGGTGCGCAGCCTGGGGGTCATTTTGGACTCACAGCTGTCCATGGAGGCGTAGGTCAGTTCTGTGTCCAGGGCAGCTCCATCTGGGACACAGGATGAGACCCTCCCTGCCCACAGACTGTCTCTCCAGAGTGGCGCATGCTCTGGTTATCTCCTGCTTGGACTTCTGTCATGCGCTCTACGTGGGGCTACCTTTGAAGGAGACCCGGAAACTACAACTAATCCAGAATGCGGCAGCTAGACTGGGGACTGGGAGCAGCCGCGGAGACAACATTGGTCTTGAAAAACCTACATTGGCTCCCAGGACGTTTCCGAGCACAATTCAAAGTGTTGGTGCTGACCTTGAAAGCCCTAAATGGTCTCAGCCCAAAGTACCTGAAGGAGCGTCTCCACCCCCATTGTTCTGCCTGGACACGGAGGTCCAGCACTGAGGGCCTTCTGGCAGTCCCCTCATTGCGAGAAGTAAGGTTACAGGGAACCGGGCAGAGGGCCTTCTCGGTGGTGGCGCCCGCCCTGTGGAACGCCCTCCCGCCAGATATCAAGGAGATAAACAACTACCAGACTTTTAGAAGACATCTGAAGGCAGCCCTGTTTAGGGAAGTTTTTAATGTTTTACTGTTTTAATATTCTGTTGGGAGCCGTCCAGAGTGGCTGGGGAAACCCAGCCAGATGGGCGGGGTATAAATAATAAATTATTCTTATATATCATTATTATTACTCGGATGATCGCCAGATTCTGTGTACAGATCGTCAGGCGCAGACCATCCCCTGACCCAAACTAGTTCGTTAAGAAAATCCCCAAACTCGGTTCCATGGGCGACCGGGTCATCTCTCTGTGGTAGCTTATCTAAGCGCTTATCGCATTTATAAATTTTAAACTTATTGTTGTACAGTGGTGCCTCGCAAGACGAAAAGAATCCATTCCGCGAGTCTCTTCGTCTTGCGTTTTTTTCGTCTTGCGAAGCAACCCTATTAGCAGCTTAGCGGCTATTAGCGGCTTAGAAAAAGGGGGGGGGGCGAAAAAAATCGCAAGACTCACAAGACGTTTTCGTCTTGCGAAGCAAGCCCATAGGGAAATTCGTCTTACGAAGTGCCTCGAAAAACGGAAAACCCTTTCGCCTAGCGGGTTTTTCGTCTTGCGAGGCATTCATCTTGCGGGGCACCACTGTACGTTGCTTTAAATGTTTGCTTTCCTTCTGGGATTGTATCCCCAAGTGTGTTTTATAAGCTGGTCTCTGACCGTAATAATCTATAGGTAAAGGTAAAGGGACCCCTGACCATTAGGTCCAGTCGTGACCGACTCTGGGGTTGTGGCGCTCATCTCGCTTTATTGGCCGAGGGAGCCGGTGTACAGCTTCCAGGTCATGTGGCCAGCAGGACTAAGCCACTTCTGGCGAACCAGAGCAGCACACGGAAACACTGTTTACCTTCCCGCCGGAGCGGTACCTATTGATCTACTTGCACTTTGAAGTGCTTTCGAACTGCTAGGTTGGCAGGAAAACTACCTATATATCATTATTATTACTTGGTCGTCTCTGGGAAAGGAGAAGGCTAAGGAACAAAACGTACAGAAATCTGGAACAGAGTCCATAAGGTGGTTGGATGGTGCCTTGTCCGCCTCTTTCTGGCAACTAAGCTGGTGCCAAACGTCTTGTTCTGCTTTCCTTATGACCCCATCTTTGAGGCCAAGGGGGGTCTTGTCATCTGGGCAGCCCAGGAACCCACAGACACACAGCGCCTTGGGGAGATCACTTTGGGACCGCTCACACAGCGGTGTGGCTTCACCCCCAGAGGTGAACTCCATTGTCTCCCGAGACGGACAGATGCTGACACAGTAACAAAGCGAAACGAAGAAGGCAGAACTTGAGATGTCTCCATCTTCTCCTTTGGCGGAATCAAAAGAGCCGTCGTAGGCGCAGTTAGGCAAGCCCCTAGCTCCCCCTTTTCTTTTCTTTTCGAGGCTGCTGGTCCCTTATTTTCAAATCTTTAAGTTGACAGCTATGCGTAGGCGCAATTCATGGGCGGGGTGTGAATATGCAACATTCCCCACCCCGCCTTACAAGGGGGTGCACCGGATCCCAGGAATTTGAGGAGGGGACAGGCGGGAGGGGGAAGGAAAGAGAATAAGCGCCTTAAAATTCCCCGCTTCCCCCAGCAAAGCTTTCGAAAAACACCACGCTGTGGGCGAAGGCCGCTTTTGAAATCCACATGTCCTTTTAATGCCAGATACACTGAATTCCGCCCCCCGCCCCAAGGTATTGTTTACAAAGGTAGCCGCGTTTTATCTCTTGCCGGCGGGAAGGGGAGTTTGGGGGGGGGGGTAGAGACAAAACGCTATCCCAAATATTAATTCTCAAAATTTTCGGCAACTTGTGGCCCCAAATGCGCAAAATCCGAACTTGCAAGGTCTCCCCCCGGCCTTCGCTCGTTGTAAATCGCCTCTTGCCAAATCGAATCGACAGACGTGCACAGACACACAAACACACACGGGGCATTTGTTTGAAGGCGGGCACCCCCGTTTTTCACGAAAGCCCGACAGTGACTGCCCCCCCCGAACGGTGCGAAGCTCAACGTCGCTTTCTAACCGCGGGGCACACAAACTCAACATGGCACACTCCCTTAACGGAGGCAGACGAGAGAGATGGAGGGAAGAGGAAAAGACGAGAGAAAGGAGGTTTTTCACTGGGACGCTGGCTCAGAAGTCAGCCCATCGACGGCTCTGCGCTACTCGCACTCGGCACTCCCGGAGGGAATCCGGGGTTTAAAAACCCCTATGGGATCCAGAAGCTTGCAGAGCCAAAGGCCCAGCCTGGCGTGGCTGCACTCCCGGCGCCCGCAACAACTGGGAGTCGGAAATCCAACAGGTCTCCCACATCCCTGACCCGAGAAGAGGTCTTCCCCGTTCTCAGGAGGGGGACACCTCTTCTACGAACGACGGCACCCTCCCAACCTCAACTGGGAATGGCGATTCGCCGAGCCTCCCTCTTAAGTTTCCGGGTTTTCCGGCTTCCGCCGTTCCTGACCGCTTTTGCAACAGCTGGAGGCGGCTGCCAGTTCCATCCTGGTTTGGGATTTAAGAGGCTTTCCCCCCGCCGCTCTCAGGACAGAATGCCTCTTCCACACAAGTGATCTTGCAAGCGATTAATGCTTTTTTTTTTTTTGCAAGGATGCGTTGCTAGACTGCATCTGCCACCCTTGTGCGGCGATTTGGGTAGGGAGGCATCGTTGTTTCTGGGCAAAAGCATCCCAGACACACGGGGGGGGGGGAATATAAATTTAAGAGCACCGGGTAATCGTGCCTCTGTGTTCGTTGCTTTTTAAAATCACGGACACTAGTCTCTTCCCGCATGCTCACAAGTGCTGGTTTCGCCCCAGAGCAAAACAGACAGGGGGGGAAAGTGGGGGGGGGGGAGGAAAAACAAGAGCAGGCATCTGGCAAGTGCCCCCTCCCCAAGGATTGAAACAACCTCATTCCTGTCTTTTGGAAAAACAGTCCCCAAAATATACATGTTATATTTACTCTCTGGGCTCCAAGGAAGGAATAGAATTCGTCCAGAGGTTCCCCTGCACCCAAATAACATCCGATAACATTCACACTCAGATATTTAATAAAGGATCTTTTGAGGGTTCCCTCCCTCCCAAACCTCTGAATATCTTTTTTTTTTTTTGACACATCGCCCCACTCCCTCCCTGTTCCCCCCACCCCGAGATGACGGCCTGAGGTCCCATGCAGGCCAGTTTAGTGGTTCTCCACCCCAAAGCACAGTCTCTTGTTCCGTGGTCCTGTTTCGTTTTCTACCGTATCCTGGTGAAGAGGTTAAGGACCGACACGGACTCCTGAAAGGAAGGAGAAGGGATGGTTAGCGGGCGCAGAGTGTTCCCTCTGTGGTTCTTTGCCAAGGGCTTGGAACAAGAGGATGCTCATTGAGGGACAGAGGAAAATAAAAAAAAGTTGACCCCACGGGTTGTTTGCTCATCTGAGAGACACTATCAACCAGTGGAAGTTGGCCAGCCAAAAGCTCTGACATGTTCCGCATTTGCAAAAGCTCAGCCAGGGCCACAGACGTCATAACCAGAGGAGCCTCTGCGAGATGAATAATGTGCCGATTGTGAATACAGTGGTACCTCGGGTTAAGTACTTAATTCGTTCCAGAGGTCCGTTCTTAACCTGAAACTGTTCTTAACCTGAAGCACCGCTTTAGCTAATGGGGCCTCCCGGTGCCGCCGCGCGATTTCTGTTCTCATCCTGAAGCAAAGTTCTTAACCCAAGATACTATTTCTGGATTAGCGGAGTCCGTAACCTGAAGCGTCTGTAACCCGAGGTACTACTGTACTGGCAAGTAATGTAACTTCCAATGAGACAAGAAGAGGAATAATGGTAGGATATAAAACTAAAAAGCTTTTGCAGACGGCCTTGTGATTACTGCGGAAGACGTGAAGATCTGCCATACCAAAGGTTTGGGAGGGGATCCGGTAAATTGGGCCAGGTAGCCTCGTCTCTCAAGACAAGACGGGTGACAACATTTCAGAATCACGAGGGATGGAATCTTACAGGGGGACCCAACCCACAACCCGCTCACCCGCCTCCTCGCCCGTTTCTCCCTTACCTTGGTGGAGCGGGTTTTGCTGAAGACGTTCCAAAACCTCAGCGTCTCGTCCCCGGCGCCCGTCACAATGGCCTCTCCATCGGGTGACATCGCCTGCAGAAGGGAAGAAGAAGAAGAGTTTGGGTTTGATATTCCGCTTTATCACTACCCGAAGGAGTCTCAAAGCGGCTAACATTCTCCTTTCCCTTCCTCCCCCACAAAAAACACTCTGTGAGGTGAGTGGGGCTGAGAGACTTCAGAGAAGTGTGACTGGCCCAAGGTCACCCAGCAGCTGCATGTGGAGGAGCGGGGAATCGAACCCGGTTCACCAGATTACGAATCTACCGCTCTTAACCACTACAACACACTGGAGAGGGGGTGGACGGCCGTGGTTCAGTGGAAGAGCAAGTCGTGGAAATCAGGCTCTCCCCATTCAAGGCCATGAGGACTAGCTCCTTAAATTTAGATTTAGTGGAATGCGTCCGTCCGTCCCGCCTGAAACCCTGGAGAGCCATTGCCAGCCAGGGCGGATGATATGGGGACAGATGGGCACAATGGTCTGATTCTGCATAAAGCTTTTCTGCAGATACGCATACCCCTAAGCATTTTGTGAATCTAAGCTTGGCCTCATTGAGGGGCCATAATTCAATATGAACAGGAAAATGAGAGTACCCCTAAATAAGAAAAAAAACACTATATATGTATTAAATTTTCTGCATTGCAATTCAGAATACGCATTTAAACTCCCTTAAAATATCAACGACTTCCCTTCTTCTCTTTCCATGGTTCATTTTGCATATCCTAAATCCCTGCATAAGGGACGCGGGTGGCGCTGTGGGTTAAACCACAGAGCCTAGGACTTGCCGATCAGAAGGTCGGTGGTTCAAATCCCCACAATGGGGTGAGCTCCCGTTGCTCGGTCCCTGCTCCTGCCAACCTAGCAGCTTGAAAGCACGTCAAAGTGCAAGTAGATAAATAGGTCCCGCTCCGGCGGGAAGGTACACGGCATTTCCATGCGCTGCTCTGGTTCGCCGGAAGCGGCTTAGTCCTGCTGGCCACACGACCAAGAAGCTGTAGGCCAGCTTCCTCGACCAGTAAAGTGAGATGAGCGCCGCAACCCCAGAGCTTAATTAGTTTTGGTAGTTTAACTTTGTCCCCACGTGGGGTTTGTTGAAATGCTCAGAAGAAATCTGATTGGTTCACTCTGTAAAAAGTTCTTTTGTGAATAAAACGACCTGGGCCAGGTGCTGGAGGCACACAGACAGAGACTATTATACGCACCCTTCCCAGAGTCTATTTGGTTCAAGCCTCTGTGTGTATTCTTATTAATCAGAGTTCAATCCTTCCTTTGCTTTGGGAACGCCTCAGTTCCCTGGCAGGGAATGTTTCTGAGAAGGAGGGAGGTTGCTGCAAAGGATGGACACCCCCTAAAAAAGCTACCCACTCTGCCTCAGATTTTGGAGCTGCTTTTGCATTCAAAATACCCCAGACCGAAGGAAAAACGAAAACCAACGAACAACAACAACAATCCGTGTGTAGGTAATAGGACAAAAAGGCAGGATACAGAGAGGGGTTTATTTTTTGGGACGGGCAGTTACTCACCAGGTAGAGGACTCTGTAAGAATGCCCGGTTAGCTTTGCGACTTGAGTCAAGGACGGGTATTTCCAGACGAGGATTTGGTTCTGAGAGTATCCGTGAGTGCTCACCTAGAGAGAAAAAAAGAGAGAGAGAGAGAGAGAGAGAGAGAGAGATGAGTATGTGAACTTAAAAATGGAAAGCGTAATGCTGATGGATCAACAACTCCTCAAAAGATTCCACCAACGGTGTCTCTGGAAATTTTTACATATCACCTGGGAAGACAGGCGAGCTAATGCCAGTGTAGTGGAAGAAGCAAAGATCGCCCGTGTCGAAGCAATGATTCTTCAACATCAACTTCGTTGGACGGGTCATGTTGTGCGGATGCCTGATGATCGTCTTCCAAAGCAACTACAGTGGTACCTCGAGTTAAGTACTTAATTCGTTCTGGAGGTCTGTTCTTAACCTGAAACTGTTCTTAACCTGAAGCACCACTTTAGCTAATGGGGCCTCCTGCTGCCACCAGAGCACGATTTCTGTTCTTATCCTGAAGCAAAGTTCTTAACCTAAAGCACTGTTTCCAGGTTAGCGGAGTCTGTAACCTGAAGTGTATGTAACCTGAGGTACCACTGTACTCTATTCCGAACTTAAGAATGGAAAGCGTAGTGATGATGGACAACAAAATAGGTTCAAAGACTCTTTCTAGGCAAATTTGGGGTGCGGGAGGTGCTGTGGTCTAAACCACAGAGCCTACGACTTGCCGATCAGAAGGTCGGCGGTTCGAATCCCCGCAATGACAGGGTGAGCTCCCGTTGCTCGGTTCCCTGCTCCTGCCAACCTAGCAGTTCAAAAGCACGTCAAAGTGCAAGTATATAAATAGGTACCACTCCGGCGGGAAGGTAAAGGGCGTTTCTGTGCGCTGCTCTGGTTCGCCAGAAGCGGCTTAGTCCTGCTGGCCACATGACCCGGAAGCTGTACGCCGGCTCCCTCGGCCAGTAAAGCGAGATGAGCGCCACAACCCAGGAGTCGGTCACAACTGGACCTAATGGTCAGGGGTCCCTTTAGCTTTAAGTTACTAGGAAAATAAAGTACCAGCCCTCCAGGCGAAGGATAGGGGGAAGCACACAAGGGACGGGGACTCCCTTACCAGCTCGTTGGCGTGCTTGGACCAGGCGAGGTTGCAGACTTGTGACCCGGTGTCAATGCACTGCAGAGGCTGTCCGGTCAGCGTGTTCCAGAAACGTATACAGCGGTCCGCCGTCCCGCCGCCGGAAGCCAGCAGCCCGTGCTGGTGGGGGGACCAGGCGATCGCCTTGACGGCCGCAAGGTGCTCTGTGTACTGCTGGACTGGGCTGAGGCTGGAGTGGTTCCACACAAGGAGCTGCGATGGAAGGAGAGGGATCCGTCATCGGCAGCCCCGTTTTTCGGGTAGGGGCGCCAGAGCTAATGAGTTTTGTCTGAGACCCTCCCCTGCCTGCAGACTGTCTGGCCAGAGTGGTGCATGCTCTGGTTATCTCCCGCTTGGACTACTGCCATGCGCTCTCCGTGGGGCTACCTTTGAAGGTGACCCGGAAACTACAACTAATCCAGAACGCGGCAGCCAGACTGGGGACTGGGAGCGGCCGCCGAGACCACATAACACCGGTCTTGAAAGACCTACATTGGCTCCCAGGACATTTCCGAGCAGAATTCAAAGTGTGGGGCTGACGTTGAAATCCCTAAATGGCCTCAGTCCAGTATACCAGCAGGAGCATCTCCACCCCCATCGTTCTGCCCGGACACTGAGGTCCAGCTCCGAGGGCCTTCTGACGGTTCCTTCCCTGCAAAAAGTGAGGTTACCGGGAACCAGGCAGAGGGCCTTCTCGGTGGTGGCACCCACCCTCTTGAATGCCCTCCCACCAGGTGTCAAGGAAATAAGCAACTTTTTTTTTTTTCCTGACTGACGGTCGAATAAAAAGGTTGATTGACTGATTGATCTCTTTCCGCAGGGCCTGTAAGACAGAGTTGTTCCATCTGGCCTTTGGCTTAGAATCAGTTTGATTCCCTCCCCCTCTTTCTTTTCCCTTTCTCCTCTGTGAAGAGATTGCTCCCTAATTGTTTTAATGTTGTATCTTAATCTTTTAAATTGCATTTTAATCAACTTGTTTTTATTATTGGTTGTTAGCCGCCCTGAGCCCGGTCTCGGCTGGGGAGGGCGGGGTATAAATAAAAATTACTACTACTACTATTATTATTATTATTATTATTATTATTATTATTATTATTATCCAAAAATTTTATTGGTTTTCACAATATTATAAACAAACAAACAAACAAACAAGACAAACATAAATCATAGCCTTATTGAAAATCACAGTTATTAACTTTGTTGAGTGACTTCCTCGCTTCCCCTTGGTTGAATTTCATTGCATGTCCTTTTAATGGTTTTCCAAATCCCAATTTTTATGAAATTTAACTTAAAACATTAACATCCTTAGATCTTCACCTTATGGAATTAAACATATTAATTCATCACTTAACATAAATAAAATCCTAAGCCCGTTAGGTATCTGCAAGCTATTTGCAGTTAGTTTAACTTAACAAATTTAACTAAATAATCATTAAATTTATTCCACTCTTCCTGATACTCCTCCTCCTTCTGGTCGCGGACTCTTCCGGTTAGGTTGGCTAGCTCCGAAAATTCCATCAACTTATTATTATTATTATTATTACCTTGTTGTCGTTCCCACCGGACGCGAGGAGCTGGTGGTCCGTTGACCACTTGAGCCCGCAGACCTCCTGCCTGTGGCCTTGGAGGCGACGCTCCGACTGAAGGGGGGGTGTCCGGATATCTCTCTGCAGGATCATCCGGTCCCGGCTGCCGGAAGAGAGTTGGTCCGCGTTCCACGCCAGGGCACCTGGAGCATTGAAAATAATAATAATAATAATAAATTTTATTTATATCCCGCCCTCCCCGGCCGAAGCCGGGCTCAGGGCGGCTAACAACAATAAGATAGTACAACATTCTAAAATCATTTCATTATAAAATTAATTCAAATCAAATTGATGGCAACCATTAGGCTAAAGTTCTGTGAAGATTGCCAAAGGAGGGAGTCAGGCTGTGCCCTGGCCAAAGGCTTGGCGGAACAGCTCTGTTTTGCAGGCCCTGCGGAAAGATGTCAAGTCCCGCAGGGCCCTGGTCTCTTGTGACAGAGCGTTCCACCAGATCGGGGCCACAGCCGAAAAAGCCCTGGCTCTGGTTGAGGCCAGCCTAACCTCTCTGTGGCCTGGGACCTTCAGGATGTTTTTGTTTGAAGACCGTAAGTTCCTCTGTGGGACATACCAGGAGAGGCAGTCCTGTAGGTACGAGGGTCCTAGGCCGTATAGGGCTTTAAAGGTTAAAACCAGCACCTTAAACCTGATCCTGTACTCCACTGGGAGCCAGTGCAGCTGGTATAGCACCGGGTGAATGTGATCTTGCAGCGAGGACCCCGTAAGGAGTCTTGCCGCGGCATTCTGCACCCGCTGGAGTTTCTGGGGAGGCGCGGGGAGGAAGGAATGCAGACAGACACAGGGAAACTGAACAGCCTCGGACCATCAGTGAGCGCCCATGTGCCCCTGCTTCTTAGAAACACCACCCACCGCTTGCTGAGCCTGCCTTGCTTCTATTGGCTGAGCTGCTGTGAGGTCACAGCATGCCCACAAACACTCCGACCCACCCAGAGTGAAGCCACCAGCGGCAGAACCACCAGTGAAATGGATATCACTCTTAGACCCTCCAACACACAGGCCTTGTTGCTGTTGTTGAGGCTGCCCAGAACAGGGCCTTCTCGGTGGTAGTTGTGTGTGTGTTGTATGTTCTCCCTAGTGACATGTGGCTGTCTCCCCACTGAAGAAGCATCTCCACCCCCATCGTCCAGCCCGGACACTACGATCCGGCACCGAGGGCCTTCTGGCGGTTCCCTCCCCGAGAGAAGCAAAGATACAGGGAACCCGGCAGAGGGCCTTCTCGGTGGTGGCTCCCGCCCTGCCGTCAGATGTCAAGATGAGTCGCTATAAAACCTTTAGAAGAACACCAGAAGGCAGTCATATATAAGGAAGCTTTCCAATGTTTAATTATGTTTCTATAGATGTTGGAAGCCGCCTGGAGCGGCTGGGGCTAGCCAGTCAGATGGGTAGGATACGAATACAGTGGTACCTTGGTTCTCAAACTTAATCAGTCCCGGAAGTCTGTTCCAAAACCAAAGCGTTCCAAAACCAAGGTGTGCTTTCCCATAGAAAGCAATGCAAAACGGATTGATCCGTTCCAGACTTTTGAAAACAACCCCTAAAACAGCCATTGAACATGGATTTTACTATCTAACGAGACCGTTGATCCATGAAACGAAAGCAATAAACAGTGTACTGCAGTCACACAATCCCTCAGTAGCTGAACTGGGTTCCACACAGTCACCAAAACAAAACAAAGAACCGCAGAAACGCAAAATAAATAGCAAAGACAGACAGACCTCAGCGGAACACTCAAATCGGAAGCGGAACACTCAAAATGGAGCACGTTCGGCTTCCGAAAATAGTTCGCAAACTGGAACACTTAACTTCCAGGTTTGCAGCGTTTGGGTTCCGGTTGTTTGAGTCCCAAGGCGTTTGAGAACCAAGGTACCACTGCAATAAATTACTATTAATATTCTTATTTCTGCAGGGCTTCGCACGGGGCTTTTTGGAAATCGGTGTTCCGTTTCCGCGTTCTGCTTGACCCACTTTCGATATACGATATAATATATGATATCTTTATTCTCACTGTCCCATGCAGAACAATGAAATTGAAAAACTACATAAAACTAAACTACTACAAAACTACATAAAACATTCAAAACCCCCTAAAAACTCTGAAACCCCATTTTAAAATACACTATACTATAGAGACCCCTTATGCTGCGTTTAGAACCAGAATTGCTTTTGCGTAGAAACTGTTTCTCAGACGGCTAGTCCTGGCCTTTATAACCCTATACCTTCTCTTCCAGAAGGCAGAAGCTGAAAGAGATCATTTCCGGGGTCTGCGCTATCTCTGCCGCTTTCTTATGGCACCTGGCAGCATAGATTTGGCCCAAGGTGGGAAGAGCGCACCCAATTATTCTCTCCGCAGTCTTTACAACCCTGGATAGCATTGTTTTTTCCCTGGCCGTGCAGCTCCTAAACTCACACACACAGACCATAGGTTAATACGCTCTCCACAGTGCAATGGTAAAATGTCGTCAACAGGTCCTTTGAGAGATTGTTTTTCCGGAGGTTTTCCTTACCTACTCTGGCTGTGTGCCCTTCCAGCATGGAGAGCTTTTTCCCGGCTCCGGCATCCCAGATCTGTACAAAGCCCTTGTGGGTCCCGACCGCCACCAAGTTGCCCTAATCGGGGAGAAGGGTTGCATCATCATCATCAATCTTTATTAAGGCCCAGAGACCCAACAAATCATTACAAAGCAATACACAATTCAGACAGCCTACCTCCAGGTTAAACAAGCATTTTGTTCAGAATATAGGGATCATTGGTTCTTGCAACCACCGATAAAAACTTGGCCACTGATAATGTTCTAGCATTTGTCCGGTCTTCCAATAGGAACCTGACATAGTGAGCCTCTGATTTTCCCGGGAAAGGTACCAGCAAGGGTAATATCAGTTCAGCCCTGGCTTGCTCATATTTTGCACAATGCAACAAAATGTGTTTTATGGAATCAATGTCTTGAGCATTGATTCCATAAACGAGCAAAGTCTGTCCTGGCAGGGAACTCCTCTCAACACTGCAGAAGGAAAGACGTTTAGTCTGGCTTTGGTGAAAAGCCTTCGATAGTTTGGTACTGTCAGGTTTTTAATGTAAGATGTTGACTTAAAGACATGCCCATATTGTACCCCTACTGCCAGCGGACTACAGACAGCGTGTGATCGAGATCGCAAGTCACTGTGTGCATTATCCCATAATCTTTGCTTTAACGTCTTTAGGGCGCCATAACCCAGGTAGTACAGTTGGGGGGGGGGGGGAGACAGACCAATAGAGGTGACTTTTTTAGCCATGGTTTTCTGCCATTTGCTGGTCAGGTGTTGGTACAAACCCTTCCCTAGATCAAACACTGAAATCCTGTGCCAATGTTTTAGGCCCGGCATCCCACCACGCTTTAGTTGAAATTGGGCATTCACCAGCTTCTAACAGAAGTATGGCGTTGGGGACACAGTTGGGTACCTGCAGCAGAGATCGTAGAAATTTTGCCTGAAAGCCATCTAGCTTTGGCAGGTCCCCATTATGCCAGAGAAGGGATGCAAAGGGTGAAAACGTCTGAGAGCCAGGTGGAAAAGCTTGGAGGGCCACATTCAGCCCCGGGACAAAGGGTCCCGTCCCCCCACAGCCTCGCCATCACATCCCTGCCCACCATTCGCAACCGCTGCGCTTCGGCGGAAACCCGACGGCGTACTCACCCGCTCAGACCACCCGACGGAGGTGACGGAATCGCCTTCCACGGAGAGGTCGCAGAGCCGGGTCACCTTGGGAGAAAGAGGGGAGACGGGGAAGAAAGAATGAGAAAAGGAGAGGCCACTGGGAGGGAAAGGAGGAGAGGCCGTTGACGTCGTAGATCTCCCACAAGTAGCCTTGTACCCAGCAAGGAAGCATAAGACGATAATAATAAGAATAAGAGTTTCATTCTACATAAGAGCCTGCCTGCTGGATCTGGGCAAAGGCAAAGGTAAAGGGACCCCTGACCATTAGGTCCAGTCGTGGCCGACTCTGGGGTTGCGGCGCTCATCTTGCTTTACTGGCCGAGGGAGCCGGCGTACAGCTTCCAGGTCATGTGGCCAGCAGGACTAAGCCGCTTCTGGCGAACCAGAGCAGTGCACGGAAACGCCGTTTACCTTCCCGCTGGAGCGGTACCTATTTATCTACTTGGACTTTGACGTGCTTTTGAACTGCTAGGTGGGCAGGAGCAGGGACCGAGCAATGGGAGCTCACCCCACCATCGCGGGGATTTGAACCGCCGACCTTCTGATCGGCAAGTCCTAGGCTCTGTGGTTTAACCCACAGCGCCACCCGCGTCTCCACCAACTGTTAGAAATGCCTTTTTTCTTTATTTTGGAAAATTAAAAAGGGGAAGAACACTTTTGTGCCTAAGCAGGTTTGATTAACATATATATACAGTGGAACCTCAGTTTTTGAGAGTCTCGGAAGCTGAATGTTTCGGTTTTCGAATGCTGGAAACCCAAAATTGCTTCTGTTTTCGAACTATATACGGTGGTACCTTGTATTTATATAATTGTATTTCAGTTCAACAATTACTTTGATAAAATACCTATTTTGCGATGTACAAGTGGCTTGAGATACCTATTAGGTCCACAAATGACCATATAGCATAGATTCAACACAAAAAAAACAGTGACAATTTGTTGTTGACAAAGGACAGCTGGACATAGAAAGGGCCCCATTACCTTCAGTAGCTTAGGGCCTCATCAAACCTAAATATGGCCCTGGTTGTAACGTAAGAAAATAAGAAGGACACACACACACACACACACACACACACACTCGACTTTACCTGGCTGGTACAGGCACTCCACAGGTAAACACAAGTTCCGAGGCCGACGCTGAGGACGTTAAGGGATGACCAGTCGACCAGGTTTAGGTAGAAGTCGTCCTGAAGTTCCGGAGCATCCAGTACTTTGAACGGGATCTTGGAGATTTTCCTCGTGGGCTTCCGAGGAGACCGTAGCAGCTTTTGGCTGTTTCAGCCGCGTGGGAAATTGGGGAAGAGGAAGAAGAAGGAGGTGTGAAGAGGGAGGAAGCATCATTATTCCCTCCAAACAGGGTGGATTTGATTTAAATAAAATCGATCTAAATCAATTCGACCGAAGTCTAAATCAAATCTAAATCATGATCTAAATCAAAACGATCTAAATCACAATCTAAATCAAATAGATCTAAATCACGATTCAAACCGCGATTTAAATCACTAGTCAGTAAGACTTGATTGAATTTTATTTTATTTTTAAACAGAAAGACTCGTTCTTGCTGGTATCATCCTAACATTTACAACCAGAGGAAGGTTTCATTTTTGGAATGATAAATTTTCAGAAGAGGTGTTTTGTTTTTTTTGTTTTTTTACAGTTATAGCAAATTGATTTGGTTACACTGTTAGAAATACGTAAGACAGACAATTGTGAAATTATTGTGAGCTTTAATAAGCTGACTGTTTATATTCGGACAGCTTTTCTGCTGTACCTCATGGGAAGGAGAAAAACAATTGCGGGTACCGCTGTACCAAGTTAAAAAAGAGGCCTCAGTTAAGCATTGTGGAAAGATGTGCTCCAACTGTGTGCACAGAAAAGTTTCCAGCGAGCGTTTTAAAAAGTTGGCGCAGAAGACACACGCCGAATCTCTGGTGGCAGAGGGTTCCACAGGACTGGGCCGGTGACACTAAAAGCTCGGTTTCTTGTTGCTGTCAAAGGAGCTCCAACAATTCAGGGAGTGACCAGCGACGCTCCTGCAGGTGATCTCGGTGGTCGAGTCGCAGAAGGACCCTGGACCTTAGTTCTACCTGCCCAGCAGAGTAACTGAGAGGGGGCAACCTGTCTGAGGAGCCCCTTGTTATAGGAATTCTAAGGTCTTATATACAGTGGTGCCCCTCAAGACGAACGCCTCGCAAGACGGAAAACCCGCTAGACGAAAGGGTTTTCCGTTTTGGAGGTGCTTCGCAAAACGAATTTCCTATGGGCTTGCTTCGCAAGACGAAAATGTCTTGCGAGTTCCTGCGGGTTTTTTTCCCCTTCCCCCCCTTTTTCTAAGCTGCTAAGCCGCTTATCAGCTGATCCGCTAAGCCGCTTATCAGCTGATCCGCTAAGCCGCTAATAGCGCTAATCCGCTAATGGGCTTGTTTCACAAGACGAAAAAACCGCAAGACGAAGAGACTCGTGGAACGGATTCTTTTCGTCTTGCGAGGCACCACTGTATATATATATAAAATAAACGTTCATAAACGTACAAGGAAAACACATACATAAGTTACAACAGAGCGTCTCCACCTTCTGCAACTTTCCACGAAGCAAGGTCATTTTCTCTTTTAAACTGGGCGACTGCAGAATCGGTGGTTTGGCTATATATACCGCTAAGCCACAGCAGGGTGTCTTCCGAAATTCCTGGCCAAAAAGGGGCTTATATGGCCCAGGATAGCTCCTGGGAAACCTCAATTAGAAAGGGAACCTACTTAAGGACTCTATACGGGCTCTTGGGTACCCCATTAAGGGAAAAGGAGCAGTATGGGAGCCCAAACCTTTTGTTACTGACGGGCGAGAGCGAATAGGGGGAGACCTCATTGCCGTCGTCCGGGCTGGAGCGTTTCGTGGTGAGGGAGTACTGGACGGGCGAGAAGGCAGCACACACATTAAACCCAACATAAAGCTCAAAGTGTTCTAAAGAAATAAAAAATCCATGTTATTAAACAGGCAGCGCTAAGGCACCGCACCCACAGAAGGGAACCACAGATTATTAAATTGCAAAACCCTGACGGAAAAGGAATTTATTTTCTTCTTTTTGGCCTGGCGCCTATGAAGATATGATGGCAGCCATGGCATGACTCCCCAGGGATGGCTTTCTGCAAAGTAGGGAGCCACCACTGAGAAGGACCTGTCGATACCCTACGCACCTCCATCAAATAGCCCACGAAGGGCCTTGAGTGATGAACAAAGGGTTTGACAACAACAACAACAACAACAACACTGGTCTTGAAAGATCTGCATTGGCTACCGGTACGTTTCCGAGCACAATTCAAAGTGTTGGCGCTGACCTTGAAAGCCCTAAACGGCCCTGTATCTTTGAAGCAGTATCTCCACCCCCATCGTCCAGCCCGGACACCAGGGTCCATCTCCCTCCTTGCGAGAAGTGAGGTTACAGAGAACCAGGCAGAGGGCCTTCTCAGTGGTGGCGCCTGCCCCGTGGAACGTCCCCCCCCATCAGATGTCAAGGAAATAAGCAACTATCTGACTTTTAGAAGACATCTGAAGGCAGCTCTGTTTAGGGAAGCTTTTAATGACTGATGTTTTGATGTATTTTTAATCTTTTGTTGGAAGCCGCCCAGAGTGGCTGGGGAAACAGGGCATAAATTATTATTATTATTATTATTATTATTATTATTAATGCCCCGCCCATCTTGCTTGGTTTCCCCAGCCACTCTGGGCAGCTCCCAACAGAATATTAAAAGCACGATAAAACACCAAACATTAAAAGCTTCCCTAAACAGGGATGCCTTCAGATGACTTCTAAAAGTCAGGTACTTGTTTATTTCCTTGACATCTGAAGGGAGGGCGTTCCACAGGACGGGCGCCACCACCAAGAAGGCCCAGTTAAGTAGGGAGAGGCAGTCCTCGGATTCTGGGACTTCACAGATCAAAACCGGTGCCTTAAACTAAGCCCAGAAACCAACCAGAACCTAATAATACTTTTATCATAGAACTGTAGAGTTGAAAGGGAACCAAAGGTTAATCCGGTTCGAACCCCTGCGGCAATCGTGAGGCTATGAGGCACAGTGATTTTGTGCTGAGGTACGTAAGCCGCTTAGCAGATTTCTTGAAATGTAAGTCAGCACGTAATTTTGAAAAAATAAGAACAAATGAATGGGGGGGTGGCTAACCGGTGCCGCCCCCCCCAGATGTTATGGGGCATCAACTCCCATCATACAGCAGAGACACAGGCTCCCCCCTCCTGCCTAAAGCACTGGTCTCCAAAACGGGCGTTTTTTCCTCTACCCTCCTCATCCCTCTTTCCTTTTGGGTCCGAAGGAATGGGTTTCCCAAACCCAAAACTGACTGTGCAGGCAGTTTGAAACTGCACCAAAATCCCTATTTTTCCTTAGCTAAAATCCATTAACTTGAGCTCTGAGACAATGTATAAACAAAAACCCGGCTGTGCTCAGAGCCCTCTCCTTTATCAGTTTGTGACCGCAGGGATGACCCTGACTGCACCAGCAGAACAGAGAAGACACGTCCGTGCCTTATCTTATGTGCTGACCACAAAAGACGCACAGACCTAAGTCCGGAACAACGCCAGAAGCGTGTTCTCGGAGATTACGGCCTCCTCCTCCAAGTTAAGAGTAGGAGTACAGAAGTGGTCAGAAGTACAGAAAGGAATTCCCACCAGAGCAGTAATAATAATGATAATAATTTATTATTTGTACCCCGCCCATCTGGCTGGGTTTCCCCAGCCACTCTGGGCGGCTTCCACAGAAACCAAAAATACACTAAAATATCACACATTAAAAACTTCCCTGAACAGGGCTGCCTTAAGATGTCTTCTGAATGTCAGATAGTTGCTTATTGCCTTGACATATGATGGGAGGGTGTCGCCACCGAGAAGACCCTCTGCCTGGTTCCCTGTAGCTTTGCTTCTCACAATGAGGGAACCGCCAGAAGGCCCTCGACGCTGGACTTCAGCGTCCGGGCAGAACGATGGGGGTGGAGACGCACCTTCAGGTATACTGGGCCGAGGCCGTTTAGGGCTTTGAAGGTCAGCCCCAACACTTTGAATTGTGCTCAGAAACGTACTGGGAGCCAATGTAGGTCTTTCAAGACCGGTGTTATGTGGTCTCGGTGGCCGCCCCCAGTCACCATATGTGATGTCAACCTGCGTACACAGGCTGACGTGGATGGATTTATATGGGAAGTGGGGAGAGGGTGCCTGGAGGATATATATACTGCATGAAACTTGTCATTCCTTTGGACTTGCTGTGGACTTGATCACGCAAGTGCCTTCTGCTATCCGGAGAGCAGAATAAACTCTTTCTTGGAATCAACCTCGGTGTCATTTGACTTCCTTCCTCCTGTCCCGGAGCAACGCAGACCCAATCGGTGAACTCCAATAAGGCTACAGGTCATGTCCGGAAGTGTACACTGGACTGCCTGGGAGCGTTTTCGACCGAAGGGTGAGCCCCTTCAGAGTCTGGCACACGAAATGGAAAAAATCAAATACCGTGAAAAGGCTCTTTTTTTCCGGCGTGGAGGGCTGGAGCCTCCTGTCTTCCGTCTGGGGGTCTTGCACCTTCTCAATCCCAGCCCCCAAGAGCTCGTTCTTTAGCAAGGCTGAGTACGCAAGGCCATCTGTGGGGTTGAGAGAAGCGAGGGGCCTTGAACTCAAGCCTTGTTTAAAATAAAACAAAAACACCAACGCAAGGTGCCTGCATTTTCCTTGCTTAAAAGAGCCTTTTTAAAGCACCATAATCTGGACACAAGGGTATACGTTTACGCGACAAAAGCATTTACTAATGCAAAGAATCAGGGTGAATAAAAATCAATGATTTTTAATAGTAATAATAATAATAATAATAATAGGATTTTCTTTATTAAAATCGGATTCTTTTAAAATTTAAATCAGATTTTTTTATTTGAATCGGATTTTTAAAATAAAATGCTTTTGGAGGAAAAATCTTTCTGTAAATTTTCTATTTAAGTTCCATTGTAGTCCAACAATCAAAGAGGGGTGATAATCTCATTCCTCAAGACTTTATAAAGAGGGCAAGCCAGAAGGGCATGCGCCACCGATTCGGGTCTGCCGTCTCCACAGGGACATAAGCGTTTTTCATGTGGGATCTGTTGGAAGAGTCCAGCCGAGGGCAAGACATTCAATCTTGCGAGGGCAAAAGCGCGTCTATATTTTGGAATTGCTAGGTGATGCAGATAGGGTGCCGGAGAGTCGAAACGGGAAGGTGGAAAACAGTTACAACCATAGTAAGCAGGAGTACTGAGTTGATGAGGAGAGGCAGAATAAAGAGATAGTCTTTTGCAGGGTGGGCTGGCGGTGAACCAACAAGGACTCTTTATAGAGACTAAGAAATCTATTATGGCATAACCTCCTGCGATGACATCGACTGCAGCGTGTGAAAGCTAAACCAAAACAACACGGCAGTTATTTTGCTTTGAGGGACCCTCCTCTTTTCGCTGAACGGAAATAAACCTTGCAGTCTACCCAAACACAGAACACAGAGGAATAATAATAATAATAATAATAATAATAATAATAATTTTTAAGAGGCAGGTGTTCAGGTCTACCTTTGCCGTTGTCCGAAGTTGCATCCTTTGCTTTTCTGTTTTGACTCGGGGACTTTTCGTTTTCCTGCGAAGCGTAGAAAATGAGGGCTTGTTTGACGGTGCAAATCATTTTTCTGGGGTTGCGGCACTCATCTCGCTTTACTGGCCGAGGGAGCCGGCGTACAGCTTCCGGGTCATGTGGCCAGCAGGACTAAGCCGCTTCTGGCGAACCAGAGCAGCGCACGGAAACGCCGTTTACCTTCCCGCCGGAGCGGTACCTATTTATCTACTTGCACTTTGACGTGCTTTCGAACTGCTAGGTTGGCACAGTGAGCAGGGACTGAGCAACGGGAGCACACCCCGTCGCGAGGATTCGAACCGCCAACCTTCTGATCGGCAAGCCCTAGGCACTGTAGTTTAACCCGCAGTGCCACTCACGTCCCTCACTATTAATATAAAAAGGTAAAGGGACCCCTGACCATTAGGTCCAGTCGTGGCCGACTCTGGGGTTGCAGCGCTCATCTCGCTCTATTGGACAAGGGAGCCGGCGTACAGCTTCCGAGTCATGTGGCCAGCAGGACTAAGCCGCTTCTGGCGAACCAGAGCAGCGCACGGAAACGCCGTTTACATTCCCGCCGGAGCGGTACCTATTTATCTACTTGAACTTTGACGTGCTTTCGAACTGCTAGGTGGGAAGGAGTAGGGACCGAGCAACAGGAGCTCACCCCGTCATTGCGAGGATTTGAATCGCCGAGCTTCTGATCAGCAAGCCCTAGGCTCTGTGGTTTAACCCACAGCACTACCCGTGTCCCTAATCAATCAATGTACCGTACTATAAAATAAATAAGATAGTATCTGGAACGGATTAAGTTTGAGAACCAAGGTATCACTGTAAAAAAAAAAAAAACAACCCAAAAAACCAGCCAAGGGCATTCTCTTGTGACGCTCACATTTATCCTGTGGAAACTGATGCTCCAATTTGCCCCGGCTCGGGATGGGATGAACCTGTCGCCGTGCTTGCTGGGAGACGACACGGGGGAATTCGAAGGCGTCAGGGTCCTCCTCATGTCGGCAACCTGCAATTTGTGGGTGGCGGGGCGAGAAATCAGGCAACAGAGAAACACTCCCCCATCATCAGAAGAGAGACCGGAGTTTCTTAAACTTTTAGATTTACTGCTTTTCTAAACCATCCACCCCCCGCCTGCCCTCTAAGAAACGCAAACTAGTAGGCAGAGTTCTTCCCCTTTCCCTCCATTCTGTGGAGCCCAGGGTGGATAAAAATCAATGATTTTTTTATTTAAATTGATTTTATTTTCAAAAATCAGATTTTTTGGAAGGAGAAATCTTTCTAAAGGTTTTCTGTTTAAGTTACATTACAGTCCAAAGGCTATTCATCAGGAAATAAGATTTTGTTTGCGTGCTAAACTCAGTTGTTGTTTTTTGTTGTTTAACCAATTCCATTAACAAACATGGATACATATACTATAATGTTATTGTTTCAGTTAAATAAATAGTTTAAATTGTTGTTAAGGAAATGATTACTTTTCTGCTGCCAATAAAGTACAGCAGAAAAGCTGTCCAAATATAAACACTTAACTTATTAAACCTCACAACGATTTCATAATTATCTGTCTTATGTATGTCTAATATTACAACCAAATCACTAATTTCTGATATAACTGTAAAAACTACTCTGAAAATTTATCATTCCAAAAACGAATCCTTCATCTGGTCTGTAAATCTTAAGTTTATACCAGCAAGAATGAATCTTTCTGCAAAAAATGATTTAAATGAAGTCTTAATGACTACTAGCGTTTTAAATTTAAACATACCATACCGTGGTTACTGCCATTATGCCAATTTAGGAACTGAATGGACTTTGATTTCTCAGGAAGTGTTCTGATTGCATATGATGTTTTGGTCTATGGAATTACACACTGCGATATATTATACAGTGGTGCCCCGCAAGAGGAACGCCTCGCAAGACGGAAAACCCGCTAGACAAAAGGGTTTTCCGTTTTGGAGGCGCTTCGCAAAATGAATTTCCCTATGGGCTTCCTTCGCAAGACGAAAGCCCATAGGGAAATCTCCGGGACAGCGGGGAAGCGCAGCGCGTCTTCCCCCCTGTCCTCGGACCTCCTCCGAAGGCTGGCGGTGGGGCGGAGAGACCTCCTCCCACCGCCAGCCTTCGAATGGCTGCTCCAAAGGCTGGCGGTGGGGCAGAGAGCCCTCCTCCCGCCGCCAGTCTTGGGATGGCTGCTCCGAAGGCTGGCGGTGGGGCGGAGAGCCCTCCTCCCGCCGCCAGTCTTGGGATGGCTCCTCCGAAGACTGGCGGTGGGGCGGAGAGACCTTCTCCCCGCGCCAGCCTTCGGATGGCTGTCCTGAAGACTTGCGGTGGGAGGAGGGTTTTCCTTCCCACCGCCAACTTTCAGAATGCTGTTCTGAATGTTGGCGTGGGGAGGAAAAACCCTCCTCCCACCGCAAGCCCCGGGAACAGAGGAGAAGCGCTGCGCGCCTTCCCCTCTGTTCCCATACCTGTCCTGAAGGCTTGCGGTGGGGAGAAAAGCCCTTCTCCGCACCGCCAGCCTGGCAAGCGGTCTCCATAGGAACGCATTAATTGATTTTCAATGCATTCCTATGGCAAACCGTGCTTCGCAAGACGAAAAACTCGCAAGAAGAAAAAACTTGCGGAACGAATTAATTTCGTCTTGCGAGGCACCACTGTATGTTGAATTGTGTTTGAAACAGAAGTTACATAGCCCAAAAAAAGCCTGTTAGGTTCATAGAATCATAGAGTTGGAAGAGACCACAAGGGCCATCGAGTCCAACCCCCTGCCAAGCAGGAAACACCATCAGAGCACTCCTGACATATGGTTGTCAAGCCTCTGCTTAAAGACCTCCAAAGAAGGAGACTCCACCACACTCCTTGGCAGCAAATTCCACTGTCAAACAGCTCTTACTGTCAGGAAGTTCTTCCTAATGTTTAGGCGGAATCTTTTTTCCTGTAGTTTGGAACCATTGCTCCGTGTCCGCTTCTCTGGAGCAGCAGAAAACAACCTTTCTCCCTCCTCTATGTGACATCCTTTTATATATTTGAACATGGCTATCATATCACCCCTTAACCTCCTCTTTTCCAGGCTAAACATGCCCAGGTTGTGTGTCTTGTTACCAGGATTGCATTTTACGTAACCTACGGTTTAGTATTTTGAATTCTGGTGCTGGAGGAGACTCTTGAGAGTCCCATGGACTGCAAGAAGATCAAACCTCTCCATTCAGAAGGAAATCAGCCCTGAGTGCTCACTGGAAGGACAGATCCTGAAGCTGAGGCTCCAATACTTTGGCCACCTCAGGAGAAGAGAAGACTCCCTGGAAGAGACCCTGGTGTTGGGAAAGATGGAGGGCACAAGGAGAAGGGGATGACGGAGGACGAGATGGTGGGACAGTGTTCTCGAAGCAACCAGCATGAGTTTGACCAAACTGCAGGAGGAGGTGGAAGACAGGAGTTCCTGGCGTGCTCTGGTCCAGGGGGTCACAAAGAGGCGGACACCACTAAACGACTAAACAACAACATGGTTTAGTAGTGTTTTGCAATACTTACGCAAGGCATCATGTTTTCATTCTGGATGTTGATTTGGCGGAGAAGGCGTCTTTCGTAGTCTTGATCCATGGTGGAAGCGGTCAAGGGGAGCGGGGGGCAGGAGAGAGGGGGAGCCAAGTGCCTTAGAACAGCCTCACGCCCTGATGTTCATGGAGAGCAGGGGGTCCAGGGTGTGCTGGGGTAGGGAGAGGAAAAAGGAAGGAGCACATTAAGGCAGCAGTTTGGGACCCCCAGGGGTCATCCAGTCCAACCCCCCTTGCGATGCAGGAATCTCAGCTAAAGCATCCATGACAGATGTCCATCCAACCTCTACTTTAAAACCTCCAAGGAAGGAGAGTCCATAATCTCCCAAGGGAGACCTAGGATTGTAGAGTCGGAAGGGAGCCCTTAGGATCATCCAGTCCAACCTTCTGCAATGCAGGAATATGCAGCTTTCACACTTGGGAATTGAACCTGCAACCTTGACATCGTCAGCACCATGCTCTTAAATAAGCTATAGCTCAGTACACTCTCCTGTTTCATCATCATAATTTATTATTTTTACCCCCCCCCCAATCCAGCTGGGTTTCCCCAGCCACTCCGGGCGGCTCCCAACAGAATAAAAACACGATAAAACATCAAACATTTAAAACTTCCCTAAACAGGGCTGCCTTCAGATGTCTTCTAAAAGTCAGATAGTTGTTTATTTCCTTGACATCTGGTGGGAGGGTGCCACCACCGAGAAGGCCCTCTGCCTGGTTCCCTATAACCTCGCTTCTCGCAGGGAGGGAACCGCCAGAAGACCCTCAGGAGATGGACCCAGGTGTCCGGGCTGGACGATGGGGGTGGAGACGCTCCTTCAGGGATACTGGGCCATTTAGGGCTTTCAAGGTCAGCACCAACCCTTTGAATTGTGCTCGGAAACAGACTGGGAGCCAATGTAGGTTTTTCAGGACTGGTGTTATGTGGTCTCGGCAGCTGCTCCCAGTCCCCAGTCTGGCTGCCGCATTCTGGATTAGTTGCAGTTTCCAGGTCACCTTCAAAGGCAGCCCCACGTAGAGCGCGTTGCAGTAGTCCAAGCAGGCAGGAGTCTCTACTGGAGAGGCCAGTGATGGAAAAAGGGACTTTTTCACGGGGAAAGCTCTGCTTCTGAGTTACAGCTCTTCCTCACCAACCACGGCTGCGATCACACATTTTCGAAAGCGAGGGCAGCTCCTCGTAGCAGAAAAAAATGAAACAACTCCAGCAATAAAAAACTGAAGCACTCCTTACGGGACACCCCAATGCCACAAGTCGGAATGGAACGGGAATAAATGGGAGCTCTGCCTAAGAAACTACGGTCATTCCCCTAGGGATGAAGCAGGTTTCTAGTCCACAAGGTCCTGAACAAAGGGGCTGATTTAAACAGAAAGCAGCTTTAGACAGTCAAGCAAGCTCACTGGTCCACCAAGCTAACTAGTTTGTACACTGAAGCTCTCTATAATTTTCGGGCTTAGGGTTATCTTCCCAGCCCTAATTGGAGAGGGTTGGAGTAGGACTAGGAACTGGGGAGGCCCGGATTCAAATTCCCCACTTGGCCATGAAGCTCGGGGGGGGGGGGGGAGGCTTGGGCCAGTCCTTACCTGTCTGCCTACAGAGAGGGTAGCTGTGTGGGTTAAATGGGGGGACGGACGGACCTTGAGCTCCTCAAAAAATGGGATATCAATGCAAGAAAAACAATGAAAGAAGCAGCCTCACATTTCATTTCGGCACCTTGTTACTGGAAATAAAGATTCTTTTAAAGGTGGCCAACTCCCAAGAGACTGCAATCTACTCACAGAGTTAAAAACTGGCAGTGATCTACACCCTTTTGCGGGGTTTTGGTCTAAGGTGTTGAGCTTTTTTTAGGGAGGAGGAAAGCCCCGTTTTGGGGGGTGAAAGGCTAAAACGTTGAGCTTTCTTGGGGAAGCTAGACTGACCCCATACGTCCAGTGATCTACCTGTTGGACGTTCCTGGTCTAAAGAAAGAATAAATCGTGGAAGTCAGAAAATAGAGGAGGTGGTGGCTTCTCTCAGCCTCCAGTAAAGCCATACCCTGAGAGAATTTGCCTGGACTTGGGCATTACTGGATCCTATCCTCTGTAGGTAGGGACGCGGGTGGCGCTGTGGGTTAAACCACAGAGCCTAGGACTTGCCGATCAGAAGGTCGGCGGTTCAAATCCCCGTGACAGGGTGAGCTCCCGTTGCTCAGTCCCTGCTCCTGCCAACCTAGCAGTTCAAAAGCACGTCAAAATGCAAGTAGATCAATAGGTACCACTCCGGCGGGATGGTAAACGGCATTTCCGTGCGCTGCTCTGGTTCGCCAGAAGCGGCTTAGTCCTGCTGGCCACATGACCCGGAAGCTGTACGCCGGCTCCCTCGGCCAGTAAAGCGAGATGAGCGCCGCAACCCCAGAGTCGGCCATGACTGGACCTAATGGTCAGGGGTCCCTTTACCTTTATAGCTCTGTAGCAGGGATACTTTGAACCCAATGAATGGCACCGGGGGGGGGCACTTTAAATGGACTATGGGCAGGGAAATAAATAGGAAGGGGGCATCAGCAGCAGCCCCCCCCACTCTCAACTTCCTAATTGGGCCCTCCTCCAGCTGCTATCCGTTGTACATAACCTCCCATTGCATCAAAGCATTGAACCCCCACAATTCCCCCTTTTGCGGGGGGGGGGATACACACACAGATCAGACCCTCGCCATGGAAGAAATGGGGGTTTGCTGGTCTATAGATGGGGGGAATAAATAGGTAGGAAGGGAACCTCCAACTTCCCTAGTAAGTCACCCCCAAAATGAAACACCTACCTGCTGCAATAAAGTCTCCTCCCCATAGCTCTTCCACTTTTATGTTAAAGGAAGCCCCCCCCAATTTGCTAATGCAACTGGGTGACCCATCTGCCTCCCTCCATTGGACAGCCCCCCCCCAAAAAATACTAAGCCTTCTTCCGTTACCTTAAAGCACAGACTCCCCCCCCCCCAAGTTGCAGGGGAGGAAAATGAATAACAGGTAAAAGGAGACACGAGTTCCTTTTTCAACGGAGAGAAATAGTGGGTAAAATTGGGGAGTGGGCACCCCCCCCCCGGAAAAATAAACCCACCCACCGAATTCCCAATTAGGTCCAGTCTCCCCCCAAAGAGGGACCGCGATAACAGAACCCCCACTCCCCTTACACGAAGCCCCATATTAAAGGGGTGCGACGTTTTCCTGGCTCCCCATTCGTCGTCTGTTCATCCAAATGTGTCCCCCCCTTCTAGCCTGCCTCCCCCCATAAAAGATACCTCAACAGTACTCCTCTCAATTGCTTTAAAGCAAGGCTCGCCCCCCATTAATAGCCTATCTGTCACATGGAAGGGGGGGAGGACTCCATGCCCCCCCCTTGCTGCCCCATCTCTCCAGTGAGTCCCCCCCCCAAAAAAAAACAGACCTCTTCTCTCATTGCATTCAAGCACGGGCTCTCAATCCCTGGTTTGGGGAATTTTAGTGGTCTTCAAATCTGCCCCGCTCCCCCAAAAATACCCAGACCTTCTTCTCACCCACTCAGCTCCACCCCACCCTTCCCATGACAGAAAATGCAGGTAGGGGCCCTTCAATCGACACCCCCCCCCATTTCCTTCTCATCCACTCACCTAATTAGTTCCTCCCCCATCGCTCTCGGGAAGACACCTCCACATTATTTTTATTAATAATAAAATTTATTACAGCCCCCCCCAAAATTAAAGCACAGATTCAGCCTCCCCAATTTATTACAGCCCCCACCCCACCCGGCACACCAAATAAAGCACAGGCTCACACTCTGCAACCCTGCTATGAGAAACTGGGGGGGGGGGGTTGCACGGACATCTTCCAACCCCCCCCCATTCCAATCAACCTTCTCCTCACCCAATTAGCAACCCCCAAAAAAACCCACACACACCAGGGGATACCCCAATAACACAGCAACCCCCCTGTATTAAATCACACCCCAAACCCTGTAGCTGCAAGTGAGGTGGATAGAATAAATGGAAATTCCCACCCCCACCTCTGCAACCCCCCCAAATAACACCTCTCTCCACTGATTTAAAGCACCCCCCATTACAGGAAAGCATGGAAGGAGGGGGGGCTGCCTTGCAATTAACCCCCCCCACCCTCTTCCCTCTGAACCTTCTCACCCCATAGACACCTCCCCCCAAAAAAACACCCCTCCCCACTTATTTAAAGCACCCCCCCATTATAGGAAAGTATGGAGGGAGAGGGGGGCTGCCTTGTAATTCACCCCCCTGTATTAAAGCACACCCCAAACCTTGCAGCTGGAAATGGGGTGGGGGGAATAAATGGAAATTCCCACCCCCACTTCCTTCTCTACCTCTTGAACCCCCCCCCAAATAACACCCCTCCCCACTGATTTAAAGCCCCCCCCCAATTACAGGAAAGCATTGAGGGAGAGGGGGGGCTGCCTTGTAATTCACCCCCCAGCCTCTTCCCTCTGACGCTTCTCACCCCACAGACTCCCCACTGATTTAAAGCACCCCCCCATTACAGGAAAGCAATGAAGGAGAGGGGGGGCTGCCTTGTCAAAAAAACACCCCTCCCCACTGATTTAAAGCCCCCCCCCATTTACAGGAAAGTATGGAGGGAAAGGGGGGGCTGCCTTGTCATTCACCCCCCACCCTCTCCCCTCTGAAGCTTCTCACCCCATAGACAACCCTCCCAAAAGAAACACCCCTCCCCACTGATTTAAAGCCCCCCCCCCAATTACAGGAAAGCATTGAAGGAGAGGGGGGCTGCCTTGTCATTCACCCCCACCCTCTTCCCTCTGAAGCTTCTCACCCCATAGACTCCCCACTGATTTAAAGCACACACACCCCATTACAGGAAAGCAATGAAGGAGAGGGGGGCTGCCTTGTCAAAAAAACACCCCTCCCTACTGATTTAAAGCCCCCCCCCCAATTACAGGAAAGTATGGAGGGAAAGGGGGGGCTGCCTTGTCATTCACCCCCCACCCTCTTCCCTCTGAAGCTTCTCACCCCATAGACTCCCCACTGATTTAAAGCCCCCCCCCCAATTACAGGAAAGCATTGAGTGAGGGGGGGGCTGCCTTGTCATTCACCCCCCACCCTCTCCCCTCTGAAGCTTCTCACCCCATAGAAGACCCCCCCCCATTTAAAAATAAGGTTCCCTCCATGGGGGGGGGCGCACACCCCATAAGCAATTGCATTAAAAATAGGCTCTTTTCTTCCCCCCCCTTCCCTTTCTGCTGCTGAAAATTATGGGGGGGCTTTCCTCTTCCCAACCCCCCCCCAAAAGTGGGGAGGGAGGGGGAAGGGGGCTGGGAGGCCATTAATGAAAGCTGCCCCCCCCCCCAGGTTCTCACCTGCCTTCATCCAGAGCCTTCCAATATGGCGTCGGTCTTGCTCTCTTCTGCCCTCGGCCCCGCCCACTCCCGACGCGTGGCCACGCCCACCGCTCCGCCCACCGCGTCTCTCTCTAGCCCACTCAGCGAGCCCGACGCGCGGGGCATCACGGGAGACCCGAGCGCCGCGTCACCTTCCTCCCCGCCCCCCGCGCTCTCCGATTGGCCCCGTTCGAATCAATACACACAAAAATAAGCCAAGCGGGAGGGAGGGAGGGAGGGGCGCGGAGATGACGGAAGAAGAGCGCGTCGCCGTTGCCCCTGGCAACCCGCGGCCTAGCTGCGCCCCGCCGAGCCTGCCTCGCGTGGAAAAACAAAACGAATAAACTGAATAAAATATTTAAAAAACGTGCACCACACAAAACATAAAATGGACGCAGGGAATGTGGGATGGGGCTTCCCAAGGGGACCAGACTCCATTTATTTTGTTTTAGAGCATTTTGGACACACAGGGCTGTTTTATAGATGTTTTTTCAGCCAAAAAAAAATGTTTTGTTTTTTACATAACTGGATGCAAAAGGACTAGCTGCTCTGAGTAGGCTTGGTTAGGAATGCACAGGCAAAGCCCTCCTTGCTTTGCAAGCTGGGTCTTGTTTCGAGAGCTAAAAATGGCGACGCTTTAAAAACAACGCCCTCCTTGCAAAAAAAAATGGGCAATTTCCTTAACCTGCGTATTTATTCCGCCTTTCGTAATTGGCAAGCTAAATAAGGAAGGCTGGGACATCAGGAATCGTCGAGAGATGGTGCAGATTGCAGCCATTACTGTATATCCATCAGGGCACTCTGCACATGCTCAAAGGAACCTCTATAATGTTGTTTTAAAGATTCCGTTTACAAATCACTTCCTATAACAATGCATCTCAAAGCAATTTCAGAAGAACATGCAACAACCACAGCCATTTCATAAAACAAACACTGCTGTTGTTATTATTATTATTATTATTATTATTATTATTATTATTATTATTTTGAAAGATTGCTTGCTGAAGAGCGGGAGATAAATCGCTCCCCTATTTTAAAAAATAACATATATATATGCAGTATGCACAATCTGTCCTTGCAACAACAGCTCTTTCCAGAGCAAAAGGAAGGCACAGATTCCTTACTTATTTTAAAAAAAATAATAATAAGTAAACTCCCATTTAGAAGGCCACAGCAAGAACATGGAGGAAAACTCCTTTAACCTGTTTGTAGATTCACCTTTCCCCCCAGAGGTGGGACATGAGTCATCATTTATCCTTCAAAACACTTTATATCATCATTTATCCTTCAAAACACTTTATATCATTATTCAGTTATGGTAAGAGCTCAATTATTTGCAAGGACGAAGCATTGATAGGCAGGCTTTTGTTGGTAAAGGATCACACTGCGAATTGCCAATGCAATCTTTTATCTTGCTTAATTATAATTTGATTTTCAGTTATACGTTTAAAACGGCCTCTCGTTTTTGGGAGAGAGTGGGGTCTATAAACCACGTTAGGGAATACTGTCCGTGCAAAACCACCTCTTTCGATATGTAGTTTAAATGCGTCAACGTGACTCGTTTTAAGGTAACTGCTGGGTGGTTTCCGCGTTGATGCAAGCTGCAACTCCGCAATAAAAATTAAGGGCAATTATTACGGTAAAAAGCAAGCACTATTGAAACGAAATTTGTATGGTGTGCTGTTGTCTCAGATGCAAACTCAGATGCAAGTTTCATCCCAAACTCGAAATCACACAATTACTGAGGAAGGTCTGTGTTTTCAAAAGTTTTTTATTTCATTAAAAAAAAAAAATCCCTGCACCCACAAAAGCAACATACCCACTTCCCTTGCTGCTAAAATAGCTTTTTTCTGTTGCCGTCGTTCGACGCGCAACTCTAAGAAAATACAAGATTCAGAAAGTCTATATAGGAGCGTCAGAGCTAATTCGTCAAAAGGCAAGAGACACAGACAAGACAGGATTTCTCCTCTCTTTCTCATGAGAAAGAGGATCTAGAGCGTTCTAAAACTAAAGTGGATTAAACCAAATTTTGTGCCAAGGAAACTCCCTTGACAAAAATTCTGCAACGTAAACCATGGTTAGGGCACAGTGGAAAGAAACCGTGATCCCTGGGCTTAGCGTTACGGCTGAAGCAGGGGTCATAGTTTTGTTTCGATCCAAATAAATCATAATTGAAAATTCCTTGGGCTGATCAATGTAGTTTCGGGTTACATAAACCGCAAACCAAGGTTTGCATGCAACGCGAAACCAGGGTTATGGCTCATTTCTCCTGAACAAGGAACTATGATGCACACTGTCTGCTTGATCACAGTAAACCATGGTTTAGGCGAAAAAACGGCAAAGTCCTGCCAGCTGATTTCATTCTGCAAATTAAGCAAAATTACGCCTAATTACAAATTATTCTTCTCCGTCCTACTCTTGGGAAGCGGGGAAAGGGCTTTCAAACCCCTCACACACGATACAGGGGACCTCTCTTTAATTTCCTGCTCCACTGAAAATGAGGAGAGCAAGAAACTTTTATCTATGGTTGCAATCGAAATTATTCCAAAAACCCATTGCAAAACAAGTTTATTATCGAAATCCACAAACTTTTAGCGGATTGCAAGGAGCAAATAGTTTGACGCGACGGCTGCTTCAAACAGGTTTCCCCAAATTCAGCTGAAAACGCGTCTTTGATTTGATCCTTGCAAATAGCGGAAAATCTGTGAATTTTTTATAACAAACCTGTTTTGCAATGGGGGGAGGTTGAATAATTTTTGATTGCAACTGTCTACAAAAAAAGCACAAAAGCCTGGATTCTTAGATCGATGAAATCAGGGTCTAATTTTGTTTTGAAAAAAATATTTTATTTATTTACGCTACCAAATTGTAGGCAATTTTTTCCCTCCAGATGTGAAAATTCCAGGAAATTAACCCTAAGAGTAAATAGGTCGAGGCAGTGATACAGCTCAGTGGTGGTCGGGGGACCAGAATAGCGCAGATAAAAATATCTGGATCGAACCTGAGAGTGAAGTCCCATTAATCTCAGTGGGTCTTACTCCCAAGTAGTCTTACCTGCGACTGCACTGTAAAAGCATGGTTTTCAGGCAGGTCTTTTCCACTCTAATGTCCCGGAAGGCCACTAACTGAGTCCAGCAATTATGGGCTGGATCTCAACCCACATTGCACGCTCCCTTTACCTAGAATGGAACAGGATCCGTGTAGCTCAGGGACTTTGCACTCAGAAATGCAATGTTTAATTTCTGGGTCTCTCCAATTTAAAACGCAACACTTCTTTGGGGGGTCCCTGCAAAAATTTAATCTGCATTTCCGACGCAGCGTCTGCCCTGTTTGCATCAAACCTTAGTCAGCAATGATTGTGAATTTATTCATTCGTTCCCCGCGAGCGACTGTGCCGCAAATCGGAAGTCCTGGCTCTGGGCTGGCTGGCCGTGCCGTGAAAACGGCGGTGTTTCAAACAGATCCTTGAGTAATCTAGCCGATTTGAAAGTGGTGCTCTTCTCTTGTTTAAGAAACAGCAGGCAGGCGCAGAAAAATGAGGGGCAAAAGCGAATCCATCAATTATACTTAATTAGGAAGCAGGAACACACTACAGATTTTGTGCCGCAGTGTGCGCACCACCGATGTTCTTGCTGCAATAAAACGCCGAAACACCAGTGGCAAAAATTGGAATTTCCGTCATCGTCGTCCTTCCCCAAAAAGAACCGTAGAATCCCAGAGCTCAAGGAACCTTTGCGCAAACATGATTTTTTTTCTAATGTTCTAAAACATCTGACCAGCCTGACATGCACCTTTGAGGAGGAATAAGGAGATTGGGAGAAGATTGATCCTGAAACATCTCAGGAGCACAGAAGAGGCACAGTTAAGAGAGGAGAGGTCTGGGAGGCGGAGACAGCTGCAAGCAGGGAGACTTTGAGGAGACGCACAGTTGTGCGAAGTTTTCGAGTTGCGCTGGGAGGTCTGGGGCTGCTTACAAGTGTTCACTGGAAGAGAGAGGGGATTAAACAATATCATCATCATTATTTCTTATTTACCGTATTTTTCGCCCCATAGGACGCACTTTTCCGCCTCCAAAAATGAAGGGGAAATGTGTGCGTGTCCTATGGGGCGAATGCAGGCTTTCGCTGAAGCACTGACCCCTCTCGCTCTCCAGGCTTCGCGTAGATCTCCGCAAGCTTCGGGCAGCTCTCAGCAAGGCGCGGGATCCTGGCGCAGGGCTCCCGCGGCTTGCAGAGAGTTGCCTGCATGCCGAAGGCTGGGCGCGCTGCGGAGAGTTGCCTGTTCTGGGGGCTGGGGTCGGGGGAAGCTCAGGCTTCCCCCACCCCAGCCCCGCGCCTGGGAAAAAAAAATATTTCCCCCCCTTTATTTCGCCCCCAAAAAACTAGGTGCGCCCTATGGGACGGTGCGTCCTATAGGGCGAAAAATATGGTATACCCCGCCCATCTGGCTGGGTATCCCCAGCCACTCTGGGCGGCTCCCAAAATATTAAAAAGACAATAAAACACCAAACATTTAAAACTTCCCTAAACAGGGCTGCCTTCAGATGTCTTCTAAAAGTCAGATAGTTGTTTATTTCCTTGACATCTGAAGAGAGGGCGCCACCACCAAGAAGGCCCTCTGCCTGGTTCCCTGTAACCTCGCAGGGAGGGAACCGCCAGAAGGCCCTCGGAGCTGGACCTCAGTATCCGGGCTGGACGATGGAGGTGGAGACGCGCCTTCAGTTATCCTGGGTCGAGGCCACCCCATGCTTAATTTGCTCATGATAAAATGTCCTAGTGCCCTGGGTGCGACATATTCTAAAGTAGGGGTAAGGAGAATCGTTTTCCACCCAACGGCTGCTTCCCCTTTGGCACAATCTTTCAGGGGCCAGGTGTCAGTGGTTGGCAAGCTACAGACTGTCTCTCCAGAGTAGTGCATGCTCTGGTTATCTCCCGCTTGGACCACTGCCATGCGCTCTCTGTGGGGCTGCCTTTGAAGGTGACCCGGAAACTGCAACTAATCCGGAATGCAGCAGCCAGACTGGTGATTGGGAGCGGCTGCCGAGACCACAGAACACCGGTCCTGAAAGACCTACACTGGCTCCCAGTACGTTTCTGAGCACAATTCAAAGTGTTGGTGCTGACCCTTAAAGCCCTAAACGGCCCAGTAGACCTGAAGAAGTGTCTCCACCCCCATCGTCCAGCCCGGACACTGAGGTCCAGCGCTGAGAGCCTTCTTGCGGTTCCCTCCCTGCGAGAAGTAAGGTTACAGGGAACCAGGCAGAGGGCCTTCTCGGTGGTGGCGCCCTCCCTGTGGAACACCCTCCCGTCAGATGTCAAAGAGATAAAGAACTACATAACTTTCAGAAGCTACCCATAGATTTCAGGGCGGTTCACAACATAAAAAAGCAATATAAAACCCACAAAATACGTAATAAAATTTACAGCTTTGGGACGCCCCTCCTCTGCAGTTCCCCCCTGCCTCTCAGCTCCCCCCAGCAATCCCTCCGCCGCACCTCCAGGGGGCACTACTGCTCCCTTCAAGAACCACGGACGAAGAAATGCATCTCTTTGTTCTACCCTCTTTACCTAACCCCCCAACCGGCATTCGCAGCAGAAATAGGGGAACCCAAAGCCCTCCAGATACGGCTGGACTCCAGCTCCCATCAGCCTCAGTCAACACGGCCCGCGGTCAGGAATTATGGGAGTTGGAGTCCGGGACACAGGTTCCTGCCACTCTAGCGCCACCTACTGTTGGGCTCCCCACTTTCCGCCCATTGAACCGCTACCTGCCACTGCTCCCCACTTCTTGCCACGATTAGCTTAATTTGCAAAGAGCCCACCTCCTCTCCGGACCAGGCAGCCCCCTTCCCGACCCTCCGCTCGTGACGGATGCCTCCCGCGCATGGCTCACCTGGCAATGCGAGACAGAATCTCCTTCACCCGCACCACGAGCCTCTCGTTCTGCACCGGGTTGCTCTCAATGGCGCTGTGGAGCTTCGCCATGTAGAAATCGAGGGTGCTCAATGTAGGGGTCTCCCCGGTGCCTGGGGGAGAAAGAACGATCAGCTAGCCGCTGACCTCCATCGCACTCTGCAAACTGGCCGTCTGCCCATATCGCTATTATTATTTATGTCCCAGAGTGGATATATATCTGATCAGAAGGTCGGTGGTTCGAATCCCCGCAATGACGGGGTGAGCTCCCGTTGCTCGGTCCCTGCTCCTGCCCACCTAGCAGTTTGAAAGCACGTCAAAGTGCAAGTAGATAAATAGGTACCGCTCCAGCGGGAAGGTAAATGGCGTTTCTGTGCACTGCTCTGGTTCGCCAGAAGCGGCTTTGTCATGCTGCCCACATGACCCGGAAGCTGTACACTGGGTCCCTCGGCCAATAAAGCGGGATGAGGTCCAGTCGCGGGCGACTCTGGGGTTACGGCGCTCATGTCTACTGGCCGAGGGAGCCGGCGTACAGCTTCCGGGTCATGTGGCCAGCAGGACTAAGCCGCTTCTGGCGAACCAGAGCAGCGCACGGAAACGCTGTTTACATTCCTGCCGGAGCGGTACCTATTTATCTACTTGCACTTTGACGTGCTTTTGAACTGCTAGGTTGGCAGGAGCAGGGACTGAGCAACGGGAGCTCACCCCGTCATTGCGGGGATTCGAACCGCCGACCTTCTGATCGGCAAGTCCTAGGCTCTGTGGTTTAACCCACAGCGCCACCCACGTCCCAATGGTATATAATTGACGTTTTATTTCTATTCTTTGTATATCGTGTTGTTGTTTTATTGCTATAGCCAACAGCTGACGCAAATAAAGATTCATTCATTCTTTCATTTAGCCGCGTCCCGCCCAGTGGGGGCCGCCCAGCCGTACCTGGGATTGGCAGGCTGGCAAAGCTGGCGGTCAAGGCTTGGCGCACTGTCTGCAGCTGCTTCTGCAAGGCGACTGTCTGGCGCTCTTCCAGAGCCAGTTCCTGCTCCAGGCGCTCTTTGGCGCAACTCATGTTCTCTGTGTGTTTCTGCAAGATGGAGTTCTGCTCCTCAAACTCCGTGTTCACCTTGCGCAGGCGACGGAGCTCTGCTTCCCGGGCTGCAGAAACAAACGGACAACAGAGGGAGTGTTAAGTTGTGGTTGAACATATCAGACGACACAGCGATTCTTCAAACAGCTCTTGTTTATTCACAGGCCGGGACAGAACTGAACCGAAGGGTTCAGTCTGCCTGCTTATACAGAGCTCCAGTACAACGTAACTGTAGCAATTTTCTAATACTATCCAATCACTGAATGTCACTTTCGATCCCTTATTTGCATAACTATCTACAGTATCCCCCTGCTGGCCCAGAGTGAGAACTTCAGTACATAACAGGGAGATTATTGGAACAAGAAATTTGCGGGTGCCCTGCATGGGGAATTTTGCGGGTGTACGGGCACCCAGGGGAGTTGGCACCTGTGCATGTCAGGATCAGGGCTGGACTGAGGTTTGGCAAGGCCCTCAGCTCTTGAAGGTAGTGGGGCCCTTTTTATGTCCAGCTGTCCTTTGCCAGCAACAAATTGTCACGGCTTTTTGTGTTTTGAATATATGCTATATGGTCGTTTAGGGACCTAATAGGTATCTAAAGCCATTTGCACATCACAAAATAGGTATTTTATCAAAGCAATTGTTGAACTGAAATACAAGAAGTATATCAATAGGTAAAGGGAAAGGGACCCCTGACCATTAGGTCCAGTCGTGGCCGACTCTGGGGTTGCGGCGCTCATCTCACTTTACTGGCCGAGGGAGCCGGCATACAGCTTCCGGGTCATGTGGCCAGCATGACTAAGCCGCTTCTGGCGAACCAGAGCAGCGCCCAGAAACGCCGTTTACCTTCCCGCCGGAGCAGTACCTATTTATCTACTTGCACTTTGACGTACTTTCGAACTGCTAGGTTGGCAGGAGCAGGGACTGAGCAACGGGAGCTCACCCCGTCACGGGGATTCGAACCACCGACCTTCTGATTGGCAAGTCCTAGGCTCTGTGGTTTAACCCACAGCACCACCTGCGTCCCTACCCTATATATAGAAAGGAGCAAAACAGTGATATTTTAGGGAGCAGGCAGGGCCCATGACTTACATCCTAGAAGCATGCACAACACAAAACACTGTTGCTGTATGCAGGTTTTATTTCATTTCTTTTTTATCTTATATTTTGGAAATGTACATCCAGTTGTTGTTTTTTCCTTTAAATTTTTTGGGGGTCCCCAAGAGAGTGGGGCCCTAAGCTATAGCTTGTTTAGCTTATACGTAAATCCGGCACTGGTACCCAGGACCTTTGTAAGCCCACGACGGCCCCTCGGTTCCTTAAATTACCTTTATTCTGGTCCAAGAACTCCTCCGTAAATATGGGGACGTCAAACGTCGAGAATCCGTCGCTGCCTCCCTCTCCCAGCTGATTGAGAAGGAAACAGGTGAACAGAAACAAGAGAACAAATAGAAAACTTTGCATTATTTTCCCAGGGAAAATTTGGGGATGAATTGGAAGTTGAGCATGTTTTTTGGGGGGGCAGAAGTCAGGTGGAAACAGCCTTAGGAAATCATTTTCTAAATCTCCGCAGTGCAGAAATGTGCGTTTCAGGGCCTTTTCCCGTGAAAAACACCTTCGGAAAACAAAACCCCCACATTCCTGGACTCAAACCCTCAAGATGGATAAATAGGGGGTAAAACATTCAACTCTTAAATAAATAACAATAGCCATTATTCTATTTGTTACCCCCAAATCACTATCAACCAATCAAGGCCCCTTGAAGATATCATGCGTTCCTTGCTTTATATAAAATACCCAGAGAATTGTTATTTTTTAAATCATCTATTTTTAGCTGTTTCTTGGGCCGTTACCCCCACCCCAGGAAGTGACAGCTGGAACCTCTGCCTGATAAAATATTTTCACATCCGGCAGCCAAATTTGCTCTATCAGCTAAGAAGCTCCGTTCCAGCTATGTTACAGCCTCCTAATTTTATTTTCAAAGCCTTACTGCCTGCTGTAAACTTTTATAGGTCATGTTTTCCCCCAGAATAAAGTGTTGTTCTTATAACCTGGCTGTGCACTGTAAAGGCCTTATGATGAACTGATGGGATTGGTTTTAAAAAACGTAAAAGCAAACTTGTAGTAGTGGTGATGGATCGTAAAGAACAACCCCAAAATCTGAATTAGAGAAATGCTCATTTTGGGCAAACAAATGTTGTGGGCAGTGGGCAAGCTTTGGAGTGCTTCAGAGTGCTTCTCTGGATTGATGAAGAACTCTGCTAATCTCCAAAGCTTGCATACAAGAAAATGCGGTTTTAATAACAATAATAAAATTAATTTTTTAAAAGGAAGGTCTGGAGGGAGGTATGGGCTGAGGAAGAACTCTGCTAATTTCCAAAGTTTGCGTGCAAGAAAATTTGCTTTTGATAACAACAACAACAAAATTTAATTCTTAAAAGGAAGGTCTGGGGGCATGGGCTGATGAAGAACTCTGCAAATCTCCAAAGCTTGCATACAAGAAAATGTTCTTTTAACAACAACAACAAAACTAAATTCTTAAAAGGAAGGTCTGGTGGGAGGGATGGGCTGATGAAGAACTCTGCAAATCTCCAAAGCTTGTATACAAGAAAATTTGCTTTTGATAACAACAACAAAACTAAATTCGTAAAAGGAAGGTCTGGGGGGAGGGATGGACTGATGAAGAACTCTGCAAATCTCCAAAGCTTGCATACAAGAAAATTGCTTTTTGACAGAAGCAACAACAAAATTAATTCTTTAAAAGGTCTGGCGGGGATGGGCTGTTGAAGAACTCTGCTAATCTCCAAAGCTTGCATACAAGAAAATTGGTTTTTAACAGAAGCAACAACATTTAATTATTAAAAAGAAGGCCTGAGGCATTTCCTCAAAGTCTGATAGCCTGCTTTACCTTGTACCCATTCAGCAGCGTGTTCACGACTCCAGAACCGGCATCCTCTGGAAGGTATTGTAAAAAAAAGCAATAATAATGTCAACAGAAAGTCGGGAGATGGTAACTCAACTGAGCGCACAGAATAATTTGGATAGCATAGGCAAGATTTCAGCCCAGATCCCTGGCTCACCCTCTTTCCCAGCACCAAGCTGCTAAATTTGCAATTTGTGCTGTGCTTCCTAGCTAAAAGACACGACACAAAAGGAAAGGAGGGAGGAGGAGGGAAAAGAAAAACGAGCGAACACGTCAGGAAATCCGTCACTCTTACATCACCTCCTCCCCAAAAGTTTAATAAGGGAAAGAATTCCCCTTCAAGGAGGCCACCCCTTCTGTTTCTTTCCTCCTTTTAAATAATCTTTATTATACATCCATTTACATAAACTTAATACAATACAATATGTACAGTAGATACATTACCTACCTACATACGCATGGTGGACACACCATAAATGTTTGACTCCCAACTCTCCTCATTGTGTTGTTTTACAATTTATTAATCTGTACGCATTTCATTCTTATTATTCCGCTTTCCCATTTTTTATCTACACAATTTTTATTCGCCTTACAAAACTTCTGGCAAACCTACTAGCGACCCTCTCACCTTTCTTGATCTTTTTCTCCTGCATCTTTTCGGCACACATCTTATAAGCTTCGGACTGCTGGTATTCCCTCAATTCCTTCATGTACTGCTGCTTCTCGCGCTCGGCCTCATCCAGGTAACGCTGGAACAAAGGAGGGAGAAGCGTGAACCCCCTCTCTGCGACCCACAAGCCCCCTCTGGCCTTATTTCCAGCTGGCAAACCCCTCTGCCCTTTACAGTGGTACCTCGGGTTACAGACGCCTCAGGTTACAGACTCCGCTAACCCAGAAATATTACCTCGGGTTAAGAACTTGGCTTCAGGATGAGAACGGAAATCACGTGGCGGCAGCTAGAGGCCTCATTAGCTAAAGTGGTGCTTCAGGTTAAGAACAGTTTCAGGTTAAGAACAGACCTCCAGAACGAATTAAGTATTTAATTAAGTATTTAACCCGAGGTACCACAGTACACAGGACGCGGGCTTGCCGATCAGAGCCTAGGGCTTGCCGATCAGAAGGTCGGTGGTTCGAATCCCCGCGACGGGGTGAGCTCCCGTTGCTCGGTCCCTGCTCCTGCCAACCTAGCAGTTCGAAAGCACGTCAAAGTGCAAGTAGATAAATAGGTATCGCTCCGGCGGGAAGGTAAACGGCGTTTCCATGCGCTGCTCTGGTTCCCATTCCCAACAGAATATAAAAAACACAATAAAACATCAAACATTAAAAACTCCCCTAAACAGGGCTGCCTGTTTAACAGGTTGAGGTTGAATCCTGACAAGACAGAAGGACTATTTTTGGGGGACAGGGGGCGGGCAGGTGTGGGGGACTCCCTGGTCCTGAATGGGGTGACTGTACCCCCGAAGGACCAGGTGTGCAGCCTGGGAGTCATTTTGGACTCACAGCTGTCCATGGAGGTGCAGGTCAATTCTGTGTCCAGGGCAGCTCCATCTGGGACGCAGGATGAGACCCTCCCTGCCCGCAGACTGTCTGGCCAGAGTGGTGCATGCTCTGGTTATCTCCTGCTTGGACTACTGCCATGCGCTCTCCGTGGGGCTGCCTTTGAAGGTAACACGGAAACTACAATTAATCCAGAATGCGGCAGCCAGACTGGGGACTGGGAGTGGCCACCAAGGCCATATAACACTGGTCCTGAAAGACCTACATTGGCTCCCAGCACAATTCAAAGTGTTGGTTCTGACCTTGAAAGCCCTAAACGGCCCAATAGACCTGAAGGAGCGTCTCCACCCCCATCTTCCAGCCTGGACACTGAGGTCCAGCTCTGAGGGCCTTCTGGCGGTTCCCTCCCTGCGAGAAGTGAGGTTACAGGGAACCAGGCAGAGGGCCTTCTCGGTGGTGGCACCCTCCCACCAGATGTCAAGGAAATAAACAACTACCTGACTTTTAGAAGACATCTGAAGGCAGTCCTGTTTAGGGAAGCTTTTAATGTTTAATAGACTATTGTATTTTAATATTTTGTTGGAAGCCGCCCAGAGTGGCTGGGGAAACCCAGCCAGATGGGCGGGGTATAAAGAATAAATTATTAATTATTATTATTATTATTATTATTACAGGCATTGCCGCCTCCGTCCGAGAAGGCTAAAAGCCCATCGTGGCTAAAAGCCCATTGACGACTCTCCTCCATGCAAATTCAGCCACTCTCACCTGTTTATCCACCGGCTGGAGTTTGCTCCATTCCGCACCCAACATCTTCGTGATCTCCGGGAACGGCAGGTCCGGGTGCTGCATACGGATCAGCTCCCGCCGTTCGTTCAGGAAGCGGACGTATCCTGTCACCGGGGCCTTTGGCCCGTTCGGGAGAATCTTCTTCCTCTTCTTGCCTTTTGGCCATCCCCTCTTCTTCACAGGCTACTCAGGAGAAAAACAGGAGATAGCTGAATACCCGCGGCTGGAACTTATATCAAGCTGGGGGTTCCGGCAAGCATTAGAAAGCCAACACAGGTTTCTAGTCCCCATGAGCTCAGAGCGTTGTTTGGAAGGAGGAACCTTCTGATGGTAAGAGCTGCCCTGCAAAGCAGTAAAATAATTCCTGACAAGTGGGCATCCGACCTCTGTTGGAAAATCTCCAGGAAAGGTGGACTTGCTGCCAGAAAGTTTAGTTGGAATCTATTTATGTACCTAGACAGCATCTTAAAAAGTAGAGACATCACCTTGCCAACAAAGGTCCGTATAGTAAAAGCTATGGTTTTCCCAGTAGTGATGTATGGAAGTGAGAGCTGGACCATAAAGAAGGCTGATCGCCAAAGAATGGATGCTTTTGAATTCTGGTGCTGGAGGAGACTCAAGAGTCCCATGGACTGCAAGGAGATCCAACCTCTCCATTCGGAAGGAAATCAGCCCTGAGTGCTCACTGGAAGGACAGATCCTGAAGCTGAGGCTCCAAGACTTTGGCCATCTCATGAGAAGAGAAGACTCCCTGGAAAAGACCCTGATGTTGGGAAAGATGGAGGGTGCAAGGAGAAGGGGACGAGAGAGGACGAGATGGTGGGACAGTGTTCTCGAAGAGACCAGCATGAGTCTGACCAAACTGCGGGAGGCAGTGGAAGACAGAAGGGCCTGGCGTGCTCTAGTCCAGGGGGTCACGAAGAGGCAGACACAACTAAATGACTAAACAACAAATTTGTATATGCAACAACTGCGGCCCCCAAGTGCTTTGTTAGCCCCCAAAATGAAAGCAAACCAACCCCTGTGTTGCAAAGACAACGCCAGCCACGCCTAGGCAACACAATTACCATGTACCTACGCAATAGACAATCATTTATAGAATTCCTTAAAACCATAACAAAATGAAATCTTTAGTCTCAAAGTCTCTGAAAATCTTTACATGAAGCGAGGTATCAGACTTTATACGATGAAAGACAAGCTGGGAAGTTTTGTGTACCTCGGGTTACATACGCTTCAGGTTACAGACTCTGCTAACCCAGAAATAGGACCTCAGATTAAGAACTTTGCTTCAGGATGAGAACAGAAATTGGGCGGCGGCAGCGGGAGGCCCCATTAGCTAAAGTGGTGCTTCAGGTTAAGAACAGTTTCAGGTTAAGAACAGACCTCCGGGACGAATTAGGTACTTAACCCGAGGTACCACTGTATTCAGCAAATATGATGTCCAACACTGAACAGCAATTCCAGATATTGACTACTGTTTCATAGAATTCTTCGACAGCGCGGTGGGAAGGTATAGAATTGCTTCATAAACCCATCTTATTTCGAATGAATGTATGTAAATGAAAATATCAAAGGGCCACATGACCCGGAAGCTGTCTGTGGACAAACGCCGGCTCCCTCGGCCACTAAAATGAGATGAGCGCCGCAACCCCAGAGTCGTCCGTGACTAGACCTAACGGTCAGGGGTCCCTTTACCTTTAAGTGCTTGAAAAATTATAATGAATTTTTTGGTTTGTTTAAGGCGAGATTCCTCCACAACCACCCCCTGTTCCTTCACATCAATATTGCGATCCGGTCACGCAGAGGTGCAAGTTGGCAACAACGGCAGCGAGGGGAGACAGAGGCAGGGTCCTGGCCCCCGGGGGCAAAAAATCTGTAGCTTCGGGGTGCCAAGATCCCAAGTGGGTCTGTGATGCTGAGACCCCAAGTGGGTCCGCGGACTGTCTCTCCAGAGTGGTGCATGCTCTGGTTATCTCCCGCTTGGACTACGTCCATGCGCTCTCCGTGGGGCTGCCTTTGAAGGTGACCCAGAAACTGCAACTAATCCAGAATGTGGCAGCTAGACTGGTGACTGGGGGCGGCCGCCGAGACCACATAACACCGATCTTGAAAGACCTACATTGGCTCCTAGGACGTTTCCGAGCACAATTGAAGTTGCTGGTGCTGACCTTGAAAGACCTAAATGGCCCTGTGTCCCTGAAGGAGCGTCTCCACCTCCATCGTTCAACCCGGACACTGAGGTCCAGCGCCGAGGGCCTTCTGGTGGTTCCCTCATTGCGAGAAGTGAGGTTACAGGGAACCAGGCAGAGGGCCTTCTCGGTGGTGGCGCCCGCCCTGTGGAACGCCCTCCCACCAGATGTCAAAGAGATAAACAACTACCAGACTTTTAGACGACATCTGAAGGCAGCCCTGTTTATGGAAGCTTTTAATGTTTAATAGGTTATTGTATTTTAGTGTTTTGTAGGAAGCCGCCCAGAGTGGCTGGGGAAACCCAGCCAGATGGGCGGGGTATAAATAATAAATTATTATTATTATTATTATTATTATTAGGGGAAATCTTGTAGCCCCGACATATAGACGCACCAAGAGTCTCACCTCTTCTTCGCCATGGGGCTTTTCAGCGATCAGACGAGGGACTTCGCTTTTCTCCTGCTTGATTGACACCAGGAAACTCCCCTGCTGGGTTTTCCCCGCGGCATTCCTGAAACCAAAAAAAGCACGCATGCAAAAAAGGTTACACAGAACTGCAAATTTACCCCGAATTTCCACCCGTAAAAGGAAGCTTGCGTTTATTTATTTTCCTAAAAGACTCTATTGATTCGTCAACCCAAAAAAATGAATAAAAATGGGATGAAGCTAATGGACTATGCAGAATTAGATAAACTAATAGGAAGGATTTGAAACCGGCGAGACCAGAAATTCACGGAAGACTGGAGTAAATTTACGGACTATTTGAAATGTAATTGTGAAGAACACACGACAGTTTGTAGGTTTGCAAGAAGTTTTGTGAGGAGTGTTATTGGAAGTATTGTAAAAATGGATAAGGGGGAGGGTGATTTGTTAAGAGATGTAAAGGAAATATAAAGTTAAGAAGTGGTGAAAGCGGTGGATCATCAGAGGTGCTGACGGAAGTCTAAAAAGATTGTATAAGTGATGCGTTTTGTGGTACATTTTATAATTTATATGTTAAAATTAATTAAAAATACTATTAAAATAAAAGAATGAATAAAAATGATTTGTTTGATAGCTGAACAAACGAAGGCGCTGCCTTCCCACCTGGCGCTTTCGAACCCGGATTTGAAAAGTAAAAGGTTTTCTTTCTCACCTCTGCCATCCCAAACCCCGGAAGACCTTTAATATTGATAAGTTTGGGATTTGGCAACTTGAAAAAGCACCAACATAAAATAACGTCAATACTCACAGAAGCCCAGCCGCTTGCTGCCTGGCACTGTGCGACATTTTCCGTTTGTTGGCGGTGAGAAACTCAGGCGACCGCTCTTTGCAGGGAGCCTGAAAGAGACGATTCAGGACTTAATGCGAAAAGCACAGGAGAGCCGGCATGTTTTGCACGGGGACCCCTTTTCTGTTTCAACACTCAAACTCTCCCCCCCCCAAAAAAATTAAATAAATAAAAAACACAAACAGAAAAGACAAGCAATACGAACAAATTCTTGTCATATCCTTATTTTTCTAAGCATTAAGTGGGTTTCCCCAAGTCCCACCTATCTGATTTTCATTTTACTTCATCTTTAGCAGTTTACACATATCATAATTTCCAACCATCTTTTTTTTTTTTAATCGCACTTAAAATAGCTCCACATTTTATCACTTACAAATAATACTATTTTAAAATACCCTATCGACTACTTCTAACCCTATGTCCACTTCCAAAGCTATTCTAAGGTTTAAATATTGACATATTTTTTTCAAATATTCCTTAAACTTCTTCTACTGTAATCTTCTTCCACCGTCTCTTCTCTCTGGACTGGGAGTCTCCCAGTCAGTTTGGCAAGTTCCATATAGTCAACAATGCACAAACTCTTTGCCAGGAAACCATATTGCTGCGCTGGTCCATCTCGCTTTTCCGACAGGGTAAAAACCTCGCAAGTGAAGGCACAGGTTGGGTCAGGCTCCGCTAGAGGACCTTCAGAGGTCCCTTCCGGATTTACAAGCCTATGATTCAACGTTGGAGGGAGGGCAGCAGACCCTCCAAGTGTCCCTATTGTCCAGGGACAGTCCTGGACTTACAGAAAATGTCCAGGTTTCTGATCTGACCCTGGAATGTCCCGCTTTTCCTTAGGACGTCCCTATTTTCAGGGGAGAAACGTTGGAGGGGATGGAATAGGACGTCCCTATTTTCAGGGGAGAAACGGTGGGGGGGATGGAATAGGACGTCCCTATTTTCAGGGGAGAAACGTTGGAGGGGATGGAATAGGACGTCCCTATTTTCAGGGGAGAAACGTTGGAGGGGATGGAATAGGACGTCCCTATTTTCAGGGGAGAAACGTTGGAGGGGATGGAATAGGACGTCCCCATTTTCACGGGAGAAACGTTGGAGGGGATGGAATAGGACGTCCCCATTTTCACGGGAGAAACGTTGGAGGGGATGGAATAGGACGTCCCCATTTTCACGGGAGAAACGTTGGAGGGGATGGAATAGGACGTCCCTATTTTCACGGGAGAAACGTTGGAGGGGATGGAATAGGACGTCCCTATTTTCAGGGGAGAAACGTTGGAGGGGATGGAATAGGACGTCCCTATTTTCAGGGGAGAAACGTTGGGGGGGATGAAATAGGACGTCCCTCTTTTCAGGGGAGAAACGTTGGGGGGGGATGGAATAGGACGTCCCTATTTTCAGGGGAGAAACGTTGGGGGGGATGGAATAGGACGTCCCTATTTTCAGGGGAGAAACGTTGGGGGGGATGGAATAGGACGTCCCTATTTTCACGGGAGAAACGTTGGAGGGGATGGAATAGGACGTCCCTATTTTCACGGGAGAAACGTTGGAGGAAATGAAATAGGACGTCCCTATTTTCAGGGGAGAAACGTTGGAGGGGATGGAATAGGACGTCCCTATTTTCAGGGGAGAAACATTGGAGGGGATGGAATAGGACGTCCCTATTTTCACGGGAGAAACGTTGGAGGAAATGAAATAGGACGTCCCTATTTTCAGGGGAGAAACGTTGGAGGGGATGGAATAGGACGTCCCTATTTTCAGGGGAGAAACGTTGGAGGGGATGGAATAGGACGTCCCTATTTTCACGGGAGAAACGTTGGAGGGGATGGAATAGGACGTCCCTATTTTCACGGGAGAAACGTTGGAGGGGATGGAATAGGACGTCCCTATTTTCAGGGGAGAAACGTTGGAGGGGATGAAATAGGACGTCCCTGTTTTCACGGGAGGAACGTTGGAGGGTCTGAAATCATGTGACCCCCGATCCAAGGAGGTAAGTAACTACGCAACCTTTAGAAAACATCTGATGGCAGCCCTGGATTGCAAAGTTTTTAATATATATATATATTGGAAGCCACCCATAGTGGCTGGGGCAACCCAGTCAGATAGGCAGGATATATAAATCATAAAACAACAAGAACAATGGAAGAGGACATCCCTATTTTCACCGGAGAAAAGTTGGAGGGCCTGTAGTTATAAAACCCGCCCCCCTCCCCAGCCAAGGAGATACCTAAGTAACACTTCTCCAACGAAAATAGAGACGTCCTATTCAACAACAACAACAATAATAATGGGAAAGTCGCTATTTTCGTCGGGTAAATGTTGGGAGGGTACAGAAGGGCGCCTACAGAGATGGAGGGAGATCACCCTTAGCTCGTTCCGGAATATCTCCTTAAAATTAATTAAAGCAGGGACCAGAGACCCCCCCCACCCCCCCCAGCCAGGGGAATTGCAATAGGGGAGGGGGCAAAGAGAGAGGGGGGGGGTAAAGAGACAGGCAGGCACCATTGCATTCGCATTAATCCACTTGGAAAAAGTAAACAGAGCCCCCACCCCCTTTCTGCAATGTTTTTCCTTCCCAGCCTCCCCCCTCCCTTAAAAAAAAACAAAAAAAAATTAGCTATAGGGCCGAGGGTCGGGTTGGGGGGGCAGAGAGACAGGCAGGCACCATTGCATTCGCATTAATCCACTTGGGAAAAGTAAACAGAGCCCCCACCCCCTTTCTGCAATATTTTTCCTTCCCAGCCTCCCCCCTCCCTTAAAAAACAAACAAAAAATCATTGGATTATTTTTTATAAATCTAAAAAATAAAAATAAAAATCCTAGATCTCCCTCTCTTGCAGATCCCCAGATCTGCCCCCTCCCCGACCCAGCCGCCCGCATTAATAACATCAATAAAAATAAAAATATTAAATAGAAACCTGCAAAAAGTTTCCCCAGTCTTTCATCCGCAGAAGCGCCGCCCCTTTCTCAGCTGGGTCCTTATGCAAATGACCGCCCTCTCCCCGGGCGCGGATTGGACGGGACTCGCCGCCGCCGCGCTCCTGATTGGCTCGCTCGCGTTCCATCGCTTCCCCCGCCCCTGCCCCGCCCCTACCCGCCATCGCTTTTCCTTCCAGCGGCGGCCGCGCGGAATGGAACGCATCACGGCTCGGAGGCGGCGCGGATTGGCCGAGGGCGGAACCAATCGGAGAGCGTGTCTTGAGTCGAATTGTATCAATGGAGGAGGAACTTCAAAGGGAGATGCGAACGTTCTGTGCGGGTCCATTTCCTTTTAATTGGCGGTCATTTTCACTTATTATTTCTATTATTTTAACGATTTTGAGTTTTGTACATTTCAATGACTTGACAATCATTTTAACCCCTTTTTCTGCGATTCCTTAATTAAAAAAAAATCTGCATATTCCAAATTAACTTAATTTGCTCTTTTATTCATCTGCTTTCAATATATGCTCTTGCAAATATATACTCCCTGCAAAGTTGAATAACTGTACACATCATTTTCATTTTTTTTAAAAAAATCCATTTTATTTATACTTTTCAAGTTTATGCATTTTGCAAGCTTTATACATTTCAATAATTTTACAGTCATTTCGACATTTCAGAACTCGACTTCCTTCCCCCTCTTTCTGCGGTTCCTTAAATTTGTTTTTAATATCTCCTGCATATCCAAATTAACTTAATCTGCTCATTTATTCATTCCTTTATTTGTGATTTTCAGTTTCGTACATTTCAATGATTTTACAATCATTTTAACCCCTCTTTCTGCAGTTTCTTAAATTTATTTATTTTTATTTATTCTGCATATCCCAAATTAACTTAATTCGCTCTTTTACTCATCTGCTTTCCTCAGGGACACAGAAAGTACTTCCCTTCAGTTTTTACTCCATAGAATCCTGCCCCTTTCACTTCCATAAAAGCCAAGTTTGTAGTCCATAGTACCGCTTTTTTTCACCCGGCCAGAACTCGCTGGAACTCAGTTTCGGCATCTCTCAGGTGGTCACCATTGCCATTATAAAAGAAAAGCTGTTTTTAATTTTTATCTGTGTGAACATTTTTTTAAATTTTTTATATGTGTTGTTTTAAATGAGACTACCTTGGCTGTGGGGACGCGGGTGGCGCTGTGGGTTAAACCACAGAGCCTGGGGCTTGCCGATCAGAAGGTCGGCGGTTCGAATCCCCGCAATGACGGGGTGAGCTCCCATTGCTCGGTCCCTGCTCCTGCCAACCTAGCAGTTCGAAAGCACGTCAAAGTGCAAGTAGATAAATAGGTACCACTCTGGTGGGAAGGTAAACGGCGTTTCCGTGCGCTGCTCTGGTTCGCCAGAAGCGGCTTAGTCCTGCTGGCCACATGACCCGGAAGCTGGACGCCGGCTCCCTCGGCCAGTAAAGCGAGATGAGCGCCGCAACCCCAGAGTCGTCCACAACTGGACCTAATGGTCAGGGGTCCCTTTACCTTTATCTTGGCTGTGAGCCCTGGAAGAGCTGCACCCTGGCTGGCAGGCCCTTTTCCCATCTGGCCTGGGAGAGTGGAATGCGAACTAACTCCAGCTACTAAAGCCGAAGCTATTGAACAGATTCTTGGGCTGGAGAGAGCCGTTGCTATTACAGTGGTACCTCGGGTTACATACGCTTCAGGTTACATACGCTTCAGGTTACAGACTCCACTAACCCAGAAATAGTACCTCGGGTTAAGAACTTTGCTTCAGGATGAGAACAGAAATCGTGCAGAGGCAGCGAGAGGCCCCATTAGCTAAAGTGGTGCTTCAGGTTAAGAACAGTTTCAGGTTAAGAGCGGACCTCTGGAATGAATTAAGTACTTAACCTGAGGTACCACTGTACTGATATTATTGTTGCATCTTTAGTTTTAGATCTTATGATTTACATGGAAACTGTTTCCGTTCGGTTGTGTACTTTTTGATTTGTTTTATTTATTGTTTACAACTTTTGTTATGTTTCTAATTATGTAAATCTTGTCATGTTGGAAGCCGCCTTGAGTGTAGCTTCAACTATGGAAAGGCGGCTTACAATTAAATTATACAGGTAGGTAGTCGTATTGGTCTGCCGTAGTCGAAACAAAATTTAAAAAATCCTTCCAGTAGCACCTTAGAGACCAACTAGACAGTATGTTAAAAAGCAGAAACATCACCTTGACAACAAAGGTCCGTATAGTTCAAGCTCTGGTTTTCCCAGCAGTGATGTATGGAAGTGAGAGCTGGACCATCAAGAAGGCTGATCGCCGAAGAATGGATGCCTTTGAATTCTGGTGCTGAAGGAGACTCTTGAGAGTCCCATGGACTGCAAGAAGATCCAACCTCTCCATTCGGAAGGAAATCAGCCCTGAGTGCTCACTGGAAGGACAGATCCTGAAGCTGAGGCTCCAAGACTTTGGCCATCTCATGAGAAGAGAAGACTTCCTGGAAAAGACCCTGATGTTGGGAAAGATGGAGGGCGGAAGGAGAAGGGGACGCCGGAGGACGAGATGGTGGGACAGTGTTCTCGAAGCTACCAGCATGAGTCTGACCAAACTGCGGGAGGCAGTGGAAGACAGGCGTGCTCTGGTCCAGGGGGTCACGAAGAGGCGGACGCGACTAAACGACTCAACAACAACAAGTTAGTTATTGGTATGACCTTTCGTGTGCATGCATACCAATATCTGAAGAAGTGTGCCTGCAAATAAAATGATGACGACGGTGATGATGACGATCAAAGGAGGTGTTCACGGGGAGTTCCTTCACCTCTTTATTCCCCCTAGAAAAACTTCCTTGTAAATCTCAGAATTGTTTGAAAGCATGGATATCTGGGACATGGAAGAACAGATCTCTGTGGAAAGTGAGCAAACCATGTAAGGCGTGTTATCAGGGCCAGATTTAGGTTTGATGAGGCCCTCAGCTCCTGAAGGTCATGGGGCCCTTTCTATGTCCAGCTGTCCTTTGTCAACAACAAATTGTCGCTGTTTTTTGTGTTGAATCTATGCTATATGGCAATTGATGGACCTAATAGGTATCAAAAGCCATTTGCCCATGTGGCCATGCAACCAGTCCATGCAGAATGTAGTCAGCCTATATATAGAAAGGAGCAAACCAGGGATATTTTAGGGAGCAGGCGAGCAGGCCGGGCCCATGACATACCAGGGGTCAGCAAACATTTTCAGCAGGTGGCAAGTCCACTGTCACTCAGACCTTGTTGGGAGCCAGACTATATTTTTGAGGGGGGAAATGGACAAATTCCTATGCCCCACAAATAACCCAGAGAGGCATTCTAAATAAAAGTGCACATTCTACTCATGTAAAAACACGCCGATTCCCCTACTGTCCGCAGGCCGGATTGAGAAGGCGATTGGGCCGGATCCGGCCCCCGGGCCTTAGTTTGCCTACCCATAACTTACACCACAGGAGCCTACCGAAACACAAAACACTGTTGCTGTATGTAGGTTTTCTTTCATTTGTTTTTTATCTTATATTTTGGAAATGTATATCCAGTTGTTTTTTCCGCTTTAATTTTTTCGGGGGGCCCTAAGAGAGTGGGGCCCTAAGCCATAGCATGTTTAGCTTAGATGTAAACCCGGCACTGCGCGGTGAGGCAGAGACATTATTTCCGAAATAAAATAATGAGCAACCCGGTCTCATGTGTTCCTCCGAAGGTATATCAGGAAAAAACATCTGCTGTCCCAAGAGAGGCTCGCAGCAGCAGCAGGTGGGGACAGGGGATAAACAGAACCAGGAATTATTTGCAAAGGACCGTACGCTGATGGCTGCAGGGTTCGGGTACCAGAGCCCTGCCACCCTTCCACCCCACAGCCGTGACCCCCTTCGGTTCAGACGTGGCACCCTTAGGGGCACAGCTTGCCTAACTGAATTCTGTGCTGGAAGGTTGGTGCGATTGGGTTTCCGGGCTCTGTGCCAAAGCCCAGCTCGCCTTACGTCTCTGCCATTCCACCTGGAGGCCAGGGGCATAAATAATTCAACCGGGGCGATCGTCTCCCGTTGTCCGGGTGAGGGGGGACGGAGGGGGGCCCCCAATGCTGCGTAGGGCCAAGCGACCAAGCCGGGAACGATACGCAGAACGGCAAGGAGGGACGCCAATGGAGAACGGTGTGTCCCGGGAAACCGGGGGCTCCCAGGCCTCGTCCTCTTCCTCCGAAGGGGGCCGGGGCACCCCTGGGCAGAGCGGGGGCACCCCGGCGCCCCGCCAGCCCCGCGTGAGACCCCGGCTCATCTTCCACACCCAGCTGGCCCACGGAAGCCCCACCGGGAAGATCGAAGGGTTCACCAACGTCAAGGAGTTGTACGCCAAAATCGCAGAGGTCTTCGACATCTCCCCCACAGAGGTGAGGCCCTTCTGGGTAGGAGAAATTCAGTTCGTAAGAAGAGACTCGCTCGCCCAACCGAACACCCTGTTCAATCCCCTCCAACGTTTCTCCTGTGAAAATAGGGACGTCCTATTCCATCCCCTCCAATGTTTCTCTTCTGAAAATAGGGACGTCCTATTCCATCCCCTCCAACGTTTCTCCCCTGAAAATAGGGATGTCCTATTCCATCCCCTCCAACGTTTCTCCCATGAAAATAGGGACGTCCGATTCCATGCCCTCCAACGTTTCTCCCCTGAAAATAGGGACGTCCTATTCCATCCCCTCCAACGTTTCTCCCTTGAAAATAGGGACATCCTATTCCATCCCCTCCAACGCTTCTCCCCTGAAAAAAAGGGACGTCCTATTCCATCCCCTCCAACGTTTCTCCCATAAAAATAGGGACATCCTATTCCATCCCCTCCAACGTTTCTCCCCTGAAAATAGGGACGTCCTATTCCATCCCCTCCAACGTTTCTCCCCTGAAAATAGGGACGTCCTATTCCATCCCCTCCAACATTTCTCCCCTGAAAATAGGGACGTCCTATTCCATCCCCTCCAACGTTTCTCCCCTGAAAAGAGGGACGTCCTATTCCATCCCCCCCAACGTTTCTCCCCTGAAAATAGGGACGTCCTATTCCATCCCCTCCAACGTTTCTCCCCTGAAAATAGGGACGTCCTATTCCATCCCTTCCAACGTTTCTCCCCTGAAAATAGGGACGTCCTATTCCATCCCCCCCAACGTTTCTCCCCTGAAAAGAGGGACGTCCTATTCCATCCCCTCCAACGTTTCTCCCCTGAAAATAGGGACGTCCTATTCCATCCCCTCCAACGTTTCTCCCCTGAAAATAGGGACGTCCTATTCCATCCCCTCCAACGTTTCTCCCCTGAAAAGAGGGACGTCCTATTCCATCCCCTCCAACGTTTCTCCCCTGAAAATAGGGACGTCCTATTCCATCCCCTCCAACGTTTCTCCCCTGAAAAGAGGGACGTCCTATTCCATCCCCTCCAACGTTTCTCCCCCGAAAATAGGGACGTCCTAAGGAAAAGCGGGACATTCTGGGATCAAATCAGAAACTGGGATGGCTTCTGTAAATCCAGGACTGTCCTTGGAAAATAGGGACATTTGGAGGGTCTGCTGTTCTCACATGGATAACCCAGTATCAGGATTCGAACACAAGAGCCCTCTTTCCTCCTGCAGCTTCTGGCAACTGATATTCGGAAGTCTTGCTGGCTCCCCTCAAGAATGGGCCTCTATTTTCACGGCAAGCCTTTCGCCCTCCATGCATTTATCCCATCCTCTTTTAAAGCCATCCAATTTGGTGGCCGTCCCTTGTCCCCTGTGGCAAGGAGTTCCCTAGATCAACTATGTGCTGCTTTCTTTTAACGGCCTGGAATCTTCTGACATTCGCCGGATGAACCCAAAGTTCTAGAGTCAGTAGAGAGGGAGAAAAGGCACGCTGCTTCTATGTCCAGCTGTCCTTTGTCAACAACAAATTGTCGCCGTTTTTTGTGTTGAAAATATGCTATATGGTAATTGATGGACCTAATACATATCAAAAGCCATTTGCCCATGTTGCCGTGCAACCAGTCCATGCAGAATGGAGGCACCCTATAAATAGGTAAAGGTAAAGGGACCCCTGACCATTAGGTCCAGTCGTGGCCGACTCTGGGGTTGCCGAGGGAGCCGGCGTACAGCTTCCGGGTCATGTGGCCAGCAGGACTAAGCCGCTTCTGGCGAACCAGAGCAGCGCACGGAAACGGCGTTTACCTTCCCGCCGGAGCGGTACCTATTTATCTACTTGCGCTTTAACATGCTTTCGACCTGCTAGGTGGGCAGGAGCAGGGACCGAGCAACGGGAGCTCACCCCGTGGCGGGGATTCAAACGGCCAACCTTCTGATCGGAAAGTCCTAGGCTCTGTGGTTTACCCCACAGCGCCACCTGTGTCCCTATATCTAGAAAGGAGCAAACCAGTGATATTTTAGGGAGCAGGCTAGCAGGCGGGGCCCATGACTCACACCATAGGAGCCTACACAACACAAAACACTGTTGCTGTATGTAGGCTTTATTTTACTTGTTTTTTATCTTATATTTTGGAAATGTCCATCAAGGTTTTTTTCCTCTTTAATTTTTTTTGGAGCCCCCAAGAGAGCAGGGCCCTAAGCTACAGCTTGTATTTTAAAAAAAGGTAAAGGACCCCTGACAGTTAAGTCCAGTCGTGGACGACTCTGGGGTTGCGGCGCTCATCTCGCTTTACAGGCCGAAGGAGCCGGTGTTTGTCCACAGATAGTTTTTCCAGCAGGACTAAACCGCTTCTGGCACATGATGGAAACCAGAGCACACGGAAATGCCGTTTACCTTCCCGCCACAGTGGTACCTATTTATCTACTCACGCTGGCATGCTTTCGAACTGCTAGGTTGGCAGGAGCAGGGACCGAGCAACAGGAGCTCACCCCATCGCGGGGATTCGAACGGCCAACCTTCTGATCGGCAAGCACAAGAGGCTCCATGGTTTAGACCACAGCGCCACCCGTGTCCCTACATAGCTTGTTTAGCTTATACGTAAATTCTTCACTGTGTGTAGGTTAAACCACAGAGCCTAGGACTTGCCGATCGGAAGGTCAGCGGTTCAAATCCCCACAATGGCGGGGTGAGCTCCCATTGCTCGGTCCCTGTTCCTGCCCACCTAGCAGTTCGAAAGCACCTCAAAGTGCAAGTAGATAAATAGGTACCGCTCCGGCAGGAAGGTAAACGGCGTTTCTGTGCGCTGCTCTGGTTCGCCAGAAGTGGCTTAGTCCTGCTGGCCGCATGACCCAGAAGCTGTACGCCGGCTCCCTCGGCCAGTAAAGCGAGATGAGCGCCGCAACCCCAGAGTCGGCCACGACTGGACCTAATGGTCAGGGGTCCCTTTACCTTTATCCTGAATCCTTTTTGCTTCTCTCTCTCTCTCTCGCTCTCCCTCCGCAAACCCCCTTTGTCTCCCTCACCTCTTTTTCGACATCCCCACCCCAACCCCTTGCTGGCCAACCCCACCGGGGAGAAAACCTTAAGCGTGGATCCGTTCTCTCCCCTAGATCCTTTTCTGCACCCTGAACACTCACAAGGTGGACATGCAAAAGCTTCTCGGAGGCCAGATCGGGCTGGAGGACTTCATCTTCGCCCACATCCGCGGCGAGACGAAAGAGGTGGAGGTGACGAAGACGGAGGATGCTCTGGGTCTCACCATCACAGATAACGGGGCCGGGTGTGCCTTCATCAAGGTCAGGATGAGGCCAGAGAAGGTCATGTCGGGAGATCTGAGTAGCTGAAAATGCAACTTTTCCTCCTTGCAAATTATTATTATTATTATTATTATTATTATTATTATTATTATAAAATCTATTTTATTTATTTATACTTTATGTACAGTGGTACCTTGGGTTAAGTACTTAATTCGTTCTGGAGGTCCGTTCTTAACCTGAAACTGTTCTTAACCTGAAGCACCACTTTAGCTAATGGGGCCTCCTGCTGCCGCCGCGCCGCCGGAGCATAATTTCTGTTCTCATCCTGAAGCAAAGTTTGATACGATACGATACGATATCTTTATTGTCATTGTCCCATGCAGAACAATGAAATTGAAAAACTACATAAAACTACATAAAAACTACATAAAACTACCACAAAACTACATAAAACTACCACAAAACTACATAAAACTACATAAAAACTACATAAAACATTCAAAAACCCCTAGGTTCTTAACCTAAAGAACTATTTCTGGGTTAGTGGAGTCTGTAACCTGAAGCGTATGTAACCCGAGGTACCACTGTATTATTATTAAATCCATTTTATTTATTTATACTTTATGTATTTATTTATACTTATCAAGTTTATTTATTTCACTCGTTTATGCATTTCACAGTGGTACCTTGGTTTTCAAACTTAAACCGGTCCGGAAGTCCGTTCCAAAACCAAAGCATTTCAAAACCGAGGCACGTAGAAAGGAATGAAAAACGAATTAATCCGTTCCAGACTCTTAAAAACAACCCTAAAACAGCCATCGAACATGATTTTACTATCTAACGAGACCGTCGATCCATAAAATGAAAGCGATAAACAATGTACTGCAGTCACACAATCCATCCATCAGTAGCTGAACTGGGTCCCACAGAGTCACAAAAACAAACCAAAAAGAGCCACAAAAACAAAATGCAAAATAAATAGCAAAAACAGACAGCGAAACACTCAGATTGGAAGCATAAAACTCAAAACGGAGCACGTTCGGCTTCCGAAAAAAGTTCGCAAACTTCCGGGTTTGCAGCATTTGGGTTCCAAGTTATTTGAGTACCAAGGCGTTTGAGAACCAAGGGACCACTGTACACATCGTTTTCAGGTAATTTATTTTTTTGAAGTTCGACAGACTGTGTCTCTTAAATAGGACGGCGTGCCAGAAATTTAGCTGATGGTGCATGCACTCCCTTAACCTTGTTGTTGTTCAGTCGTTTAGTTGTGTCCAACTCTTCGTGACCCCCTGGACCAGAGCACGCCAGTCCCTCCTGTCTTCCACTGCCTCCCGCAGTTTGGTCAAACACATGCTGGTCGCTTCAAGAACACTGTCCCACCATCTCGTCCTCCTTCTCCTTGTGCCCTCCATCTTTCCCCACATCAGGGTCTTTTCCAGGGACAGATGGGTAGCCGTGTTGGTCTGCCATAGTTTTCCAGGGAGTCTTCTCTTCTCATGAGGTGGCCAAAGTCTTGGAGCCTCAGCTTCAGGATCTGTCCTTCCAGTGAGCACTCAGGGCTGATTTCCTTCTGAATGGAGAGGTTTGGTCTTCTTGCAGTCCATGGGACTCTCAAGAGTCTCCTCCAGCACCAGAATTCAAAAGCATCCATTCTTCAGCAATCAGCCTTCTTTATGGTCCAGCTCTCACTTCCATACATCACTACTGGGAAAACCAGAGCTTGAACTATACAGACCTTTGTTGGCAAGGTGATGTCTCTGCTTTTTAAGATGCTGCCTAGGTTTGTCATTGCTTTTCTCCCTTAACCTACAGCGCATCAAAGAAGGCAGCATTATCAACCGCATCCCGGTCGTGTGCGTCGGAGACAGCATCGAGGCCATCAACGACCAAACCATCGTTGGGTGCCGCCACTACGAAGTTGCCAAGATGTTGCGTGAAATGCCGAAAGCCCAGCCCTTCACCCTGCGCCTCGTGGAGCCGAAAAGGGCCTTTGGTGAGTTGGGGGGGGAGCGGAAGACCCCCCTCGAGGGGGGCTGGGGAGAGGCAGTGGCCGGAGTGTGTGTGGATTTTGCACAGGGGTAGAAAGGGACGCGGGTGGCACTGTGGGTTAAACCACAGAGCCTAGGACTTGCCGATCAGAAGGTCGGCGGTTCGAATCCCCGCAATGACAGGGTGAGCTCCCGTTGCCCGGTCCCTGCTCCTGCCGACCTAGCAGTTCAAAAGCGCGTCAAGTGCAAGTAGATAAATAGGTATCGCTCCAGCGGGAAGGTAAACGGTGTTTCCGTGCGCTGCTCTGGTTCACCAGAAGCGGCTTAATCCTGCTGGCCACATGACCCGGAAGCTGTACACCGGCTCCCTCGGCCAATAAAGCGAGATGAGTGCTGCTACCCCAGAGTCGGCCACGACTGGACCTAATGGTCAGGGGTCCCTTTACCTTTACCTCAGCCTCCAGTGTACTTCGGAATGGATGGTCCTGAATGGGGCAACTGTGCCCCCGAAGGACCAGGTGCGCAGCCTGGGGGTCATTCTGGACTCACAGCTGTCCATGGAGGTACAGGTCAATTCTGTGTCCAGGGCAACTCCATCTGGTACGCAGGATGAGACCCTCTCTGCCCGCAGACAGTCTCGCCAGAGTGGTGCATGCTCTGGTTATCTCCCGCTTGGACTACTGCCATGCGCTCTCCGTGGGGCTACCTTTGAAGGTGACCCGGAAACTGCAATTAATCCAGAATGCAGCAGCTAGACTGGGGACTGGGAGCGGCCGCCGAGACCACATAACACTGGTCCTGAAAGACCTACGTTGTCTCCCAGTCTGTTTTCGAGCACAATTCAAAGTGTTGGTGCTGACCTTGAAAGCCCTAAATGGCCCAGTAGACCTGAAGGAGCATCTCCAGCCCGGACACCGGGGTCCATCTCCGAGGGTCTTCTGGCGGTTCCCTCCCTGCAAGAAGTGAGGTTACAGGGAACCAGGCAGAGGGCCTTCTTGATGGTGGCGCCCGCCCTGTGGAACGCCCTCCCAGCAGATGTCAGAGAAATAAGCAACCATCTGACATTTAGAAGACATCTGAAGGCAGCCCTGTTTAGGGAAGTTTTTACTGACTGCTGTTTTGTTGGGAGCCGCCCAGAGTGGCTGGGGAAACCCAGCCAGATAGGGAGGGTATAAATATATTATTATTATTATTACTATTACTATTACTATTATTATTATTATTATTATTATTATTAGCATCTCCAGGTTGGGCTCGGAAGGTGCCCTAGTCCGGAACCCCGGAAATCTGCTGCCAGGTGGGCTGAGAACCCCCAAAAGTTTCAAAGAGCGAGCCGGGGGCCGCGCAATATTCCTCAGCGATTTGCACACCCTGGATGCGAGTGTGTCGTGCAGCGTGCAAGTTAGACAGCAGCTGGCCAGAAAAGGAATTGAGTTTGTCAAAGCAACCTAACTTATCAAAGCGATGCCATCCTTTTTCCACTTCCTAGACATGATCAGCCAGAGAACACGAAGCAACAAAGTGCCCAGCGAGGGGAAAGTGGCCAGCGGAAAGGAGACACTGCGGCTACGAGCAAAGGGCAGCGCTACTTTGGAGGAGGCAGTGAGTCGGTCTGGGTCCCGGTTTTGGTCCGTGGTTCGTCCCAGCTTCGGAGGTGTCGAAACAGCTCCTTGCTAAGGCTGCAAGAGAGCTTAAGCATGCCTCTCCTTCTGTCCCAGCTCGTTGCCTACGCTTTGTATCCTGTAAAATCGCAGAATCGTAAATTGGGAATGGGCCCCAAGAGTCATCTAGTCCAAGAATCCCCAAACTCGGCCCTCCAGATGTTTCTCCCCTGAAAATAGGGACGTCCTATTCCATCCCCTCCAACGTTTCTCCCCTGAAAATAGGGACGTCCTATTCCATCCGCTCCAACGTTTCTCCCCTGAAAATAAGGGACGTCCTATTCCCCTCCAATGTTTCTCTGCTGAAAATAGGGATGTCCTATTCCATCACCTTCAACGCTTCTCCCCTGAAAATAGGGACGTCCTATTCCATCCCCTCCAACATTTCTCCCCTGAAAATAGGGACGTCCTATTCCATCCCCTCCAACGTTTCTCCCCTGAAAATAGGGACGTCCTATTCCATCCCCTCCAACGTTTCTCCCCTGAAAATAGGGACGTCCTATTCCATCCCCTCCAACGTTTCTCCCCTGAAAATAGGGATGTCCTATTTCATCCCCTCCAACATTTCTCCTGTGAAAATAGGAAAAGCAGGATATTCCGGGATCAAAACAGAAACCAGGATGGCTTCTGAATATCCCTGGAAAACAGGGACACTTGTAGGGTCTGCAAAAGGTCCACCCCATACGACACAACGCCCCCCCCCCTCGCAGCCCTCGCATTTCCCAACCCTTGTTTGATACCCGACATCTTCTGGGACTTTGCCCACCCATCCCAAACCACAGCCTGGGGGGCCACGAAGCTGACCTCTCCCCTTTCTCCTGCTTGCAGCCCAGCGAGCGTGAGGAGGAAGCTGCCGGGAAAGTCGACGACCTCCTGGAGAGTTATATGGGAATCCGAGACGTGGAACTGGGTGAGTGGAGAGGGGCAGGTCTCACGCCCTCTGTGACCCCCAGAGAGTCGGTCAGCCTGGGGGTGGGGGTGGGGGCACGATCCTGGGCTGGGTGGGGCAACGGACCCGGGAGAGAGCTGGGTTCAGATTATAGAATCATAGAATCATAGAGTTGGAAGAGACCCCAAGGGCCATCGAGTCCAACCCCCTGCCAAGCAGGAAACACCATCAGAGCACTCCTGACATATGGTTGTCAAGCCTCTGCTTAAAGACCTCCAAAGAAGGAGACTCCACCACACTCCTTGGCAGCAAATTCCACTGTCAAACAGCTCTTACTGTCAGGAAGTTCTTCCTAATGTTTAGGCGGAATCTTTTTTCTTGTAGTTTGGAACCATTGCTCCGTGTCCGCTTCTCTGGAGCAGCAGAAAACAACCTTTCTCCCTCCTCTATGTGACATCCTTTTATATATTTGAACATGGCTAAGATTCTGCCATGCAGCTTCAAAGCTCGCTGAGTGTGACCACAGCAGGGGCAGATTTAGGTTGGATGAGGCCCTCAGCTACTGACCAGCTGCAACGCAGAAATCCTAATACCCCAGAATGGTGTTATAAGGGGGGAAACTGCTCCTTTTCCCTTATAGGGTATTCCAGAGCCCGTCTAGAGTCCTTAAGTGGGTTCCCTATCGGTAGGAGAAAATAACAGAGGCCATCAGATGACACAAAAGGAAAGAGGAATGAGGAGGGGAGAGGAAACCGAGCGAGCTCAGGCTCCAAAACTCTTTCGCTTGTTGTTTCTGCAATCTCCAGATGTAATATGTGGTTATGCAATGTGAGAAACGTGAGGCTGGACCAGGCAGATCTTTCCTATGAGTTATTTAGGAAATAGAGGACATCTTTGCATGTTCTTGTTATAAGAAAAAAACTGCTCCCTTTCCCTTATGGGATATTCAAAAGCCCGTATAGAGTCCTCAAGTAGGTTCTCTATTGTTAGGAGAAAATAGCAGAGGCCAACCAGAGAATATTGAGAAGCAAAGCGGCTAGTAAGCCTGATCTTTATTAATCTGTTGCAACAGGGTCTCCTGCTCATCCCATGCAGGGAGGGAAGAGAGGAACCCCGAACATTGGTGCAAGACGTTTGAAATTGCCTCCCCTGTAGCTCAAGGTAAAGGCAAAGGGACCCCTGACCATTAGGTCCAGTCGTGGCCGACTCTGGGGTTGCGGCGCTCATCTCGCTTTACTGGCCGAGGGAGCCAGCGTACAGCTTCCAGGTCATGTGGCCAGCAGGACTAAGCCGCTTCTGGCGAACCAGAGCAGAGCACGGAAACGCTGTTTACTTTCCCGCCGGAGCGGTACCTATTTATCTACTTGCACTTTGACGTGCTTTCGAACTGCTAGGTTGGCAGGAGCAGGGACCGAGCAACGGGAGCTCACCCCGTCGCAGGGATTCGAACCACGACCTTCTGATCGGCAAGTCCTAGGCTCTGTGGTTTAACCCACAGCGCCACCCGTGTCAAGACCACCCCCCAAAACATCACAGAAAGAGGTGGTCCCCAGCAGAAATTGGAGTGTGTTGCATCTCTCCTGTCTGCCAAGATACCTGATCAATCATGCCTTATCAATCGCCTTTTCTGGGTAGCCTGGCCATTCCTTGGAGATGGTAAACAGCTCCTGAATCTCTTGGGCATATTGATAACTTTGCTCAGCTTAACAGATACTTGCCAGACTGTATTTGCACAGGGAGGTGGAAAACGGCGTTTCCGTGCGCTGCCCTGGTTCGCCAGAAGCGGCTCAGTCCTGCTGGCCACATGACCCGGAAGCTGTACGCCGGCTCCCTCGGCCAATAAAGCGAGATGAGCGTCGCAACCCCAGAGTCGGCCACGACTGGACCTAATGGTCAGGGGGTCCCTTTACCTTTCTATATGACCTTAGAATTCCTAGAACAAAAGAATCGTAGAGTCGGAAGGGGGACACCCCAGGGTCATCTAGCCTGACCCGCTGCAACGCAGGACTTTTAACGCCCCTGAATGGTAAATTTGGCAATGGGAAACTTCTCTGGTGCCCCCCTTTCATGTCTTGCAGCCTCGAGCATGGTGGAAATGGCCAAGGGGCGGCAGGGCTCCGAAGATTTCGCCCACGGCCTGGATCTCCTTCTGGGCGAATTTGCCTTCCCTGAGGAGTTTGTCGCTGAGGTCTGGAGAACTATCTGCGAGGCCAAGGGCAGCCCCAAATAGAGGCGAAGATCTTCTGTCTCTCCATCCTTATCTCTCTTCCGCTAGGCTTCCTGCGCCTCTTTTCCCGGCTGGTTTTTTTCAAGGTCTTTAGTTTCCATCCAGACACACAAACACGGACACCCACACTCGTTTTTCTCTTTATTTTTTTAAGAAAGGAAAGAAAAGCAGAATTAATCTCTCGTTGTTCGTTTTTTTAAAGAAGCGCCCATCTCATACCCTCTGATGAAAATAGGGACGTCCTATTCCATAATAATACAGTGGTACCTCGGGTTAAGTACTTAATTCGTTCCGAAGGTCTGTACTTAACCTGAAACTGTTCTTAACCTAAAGCACCACTTTCGCTAATGGGGCCTCCTGCCGCCGCCGCATGATTTCTCTTCTCATCCTGAAGCAAAGTTCTTAACCCGAGGTACTATTTCTGGGTTAGCGGAGTCTGTAACCTGAAGTGTATGTAACCCGAGGTACCACTGTAATACTAATAGTTTTATTATCTATACCCAGGCTGAGTTGCCCCAGCTACACTGGGCAACTTCCAGCATATATAAAAACATAATAAAACGTGAAACTTTTAAAATTTCCCTGTACAGGGCTGCTTTCAGATGTCTTCTAAAGGTTGTCAAGTTACTTATCTCCTTGGCTCAGGGTTGCATAATTCCATACCTTCCAATGTTTATCCATCAAAAATAGGGACGTCCTATTCCATCCCCTCCAACGTTTCTCCCCTGAAAATAGGGATGTCCTATTCCATCCCCTCCAACGTTTCTCCCCTGAAAAGAGGGACGTCCTATTCCATCCCCTCCAACGTTTCTCCCCTGAAAATAGGGACGTCCTATTCCATCCCCTCCAACGTTTCTCCCCTGAAAACAGGGACGTCCTATTCCATCCCCTCCAACGTTTCTCCCCTGAAAATAGGGACGTCCTATTCCATCCCCTCCAACGTTTCTCCCCTGAAAACAGGGACGTCCTATTCCATCCCCTCCAACGTTTCTCCCCTGAAAATAGGGACGTCCTATTCCATCCCCTCCAACGTTTCTCCCCTGAAAATAGGGACTTCCTATTCCATCCCCTCCAACGTTTCTCCCCTGAAAAGAAGGACGTCCTATTCCATCCCCTCCAACATTTCTCCCCTGAAAACAGGGACGTCCTATTCCATCCCCTCCAATGTTTTTCTGATGAAAATAGGGACGTCCTATTCCATCCCCTCCAACGTTTCTCCCCTGAAAATAGGGACGTCCTATTCCATCCCCTCCAACGTTTCTCCCCTGAAAATAGGGACTTCCTATTCCATCCCCTCCAACGTTTCTCCCCTGAAAATAGGGACGTCCTATTCCATCCCCTCCAACGTTTCTCCCCTGAAAACAGGGACGTCCTATTCCATCCCCTCCAACGTTTCTCCCCTGAAAAGAGGGACGTCCTATTCCATCCCCTCCAACGTTTCTCCCCTGAAAATAGGGACGTCCTATTCCATCCCCTCCAACGTTTCTCCCATGAAAATAGGGACGTCCTATTCCATCCCCTCCAACGTTTCTCCCCTGAAAATAGGGACGTCCTATTCCATCCCCTCCAACGTTTCTCCCCTGAAAAGAGGGACGTCCTATTCCATCCCCTCCAACGTTTCTCCCCTGAAAATAGGGACGTCCTATTCCATCCCCTCCAACGTTTCTCCCCTGAAAAGAGGGACGTCCTATTCCATCCCCTCCAACGTTTCTCCCCTGAAAATAGGGACGTCCTATTCCATCCCCTCCAACGTTTCTCCCATGAAAATAGGGACGTCCTATTCCATCCCCTCCAACGTTTCTCCCCTGAAAATAGGGACGTCCTATTCCATCCCCTCCAACGTTTCTCCCGTGAAAATAGGGACGTCCTATTCCATCCCCTCCAACGTTTCTCCCCTGAAAATAGGGACGTCCTATTCCATCCCCTCCAACGTTTCTCCCCTGAAAATAGGGACGTCCTATTCCATCCCCTCCAACGCTTCTCCCCTGAAAATAGGGACGTCCTATTCCATCCCCTCCAACGTTTCTCCCCTGAAAATAGGGACGTCCTATTCCATCCCCTCCAACGTTTCTCCCCTGAAAAGAGGGACGTCCTATTCCATCCCCTCCAACGTTTCTCCCCTGAAAATAGGGACGTCCTATTCCATCCCCTCCAACGTTTCTCCCCTGAAAATAGGGACGTCCTATTCCATCCCCTCCAACGTTTCTCCCGTGAAAATAGGGACGTCCCATTCCATCCCCTCCAACGTTTCTCCCCTGAAAATAGGGACGTCCTATTCCATCCCCTCCAACGTTTCTCCCCTGAAAATAGGGACGTCCTATTCCATCCCCTCCAACGTTTCTCCCCTGAAAAGAGGGACGTCCTATTCCATCCCCTCCAACGTTTCTCCCCTGAAAATAGGGACGTCCTATTCCATCCCCTCCAACATTTCTCCCATGAAAAGGTGGACGTTGTGGGACCAAATCGGAAACTGGGGTGGCTTTTGTAAATCCAGGACTGTCCCTTGAAAATAGGAGGACCTGAGATCTTCTCTGGAAAACTGTGCTTGGCTTTGCTGATCAATGCATATTCTCCACCCCAGTGCTGGCAACACAAACATTCCCACAAAGGAGATGTATGTCCCACACACACACCCAAAATGGACCTCCACGGACCACCTTCTTTTGTGAGGCTCCCCCCCCCCCCGCCCGTGCTCAGGTCTACATGAATCCGAACTTCAGCCCGATCGCTCACATGCGCTGTTTTTTTTTGCAGCAAAGCTTCACGTTAATGAAAAACCAGCATCGTAATAAAAAAAATAAAAGGTAACGTCAACACTAATTTTCTCTGAAGGAAGCCCCTCAACCTTCTGGAAGTCAACTCTCCTGCCTTTGACTGTGATGTACATAAAGTTTTGTTGGTTTGTTTTTGAAATAATTAAAAAAGTTATTTAAAAACCATTCCTCTTTTTTTAAAAAAAGGGGGGCATCGTTTCTTCAAGGGCTGTGTGGCTCAGTAGGCAGAGCACCCGCCGTGCGTGCAAAAGGTCCTGGGTGCAAGATAGAGCGTCCCCCAGGAAGGTTCAGAGAGATGCGTCGGATAGCCTGGAAACGTGGAGAGATGCTGCCGGCCCGTGCAGACAGCCCTGGGCTACATGGGCTGGTGGTTTTCTTTGGCAAATGAAATTCAGTTGCCAGGAGCTCCACGCAGGTTCCCAAGTCTCGCTCCTCTCCAGGGCTGTTCCCAAGCAATCTGAGACTGCGCCCGTGTGAACCTAATCTCCCCTCCGCTCTTTTCATGCCCCTCTTGATTCTGCGAGACAAGCAGGGAGGGGAGCTGGTCCCAGCAGAAGGGGGAGACCTCCTTGCCTCTTCCCCAGCCGGACTCCTCTCTGCCTCTTGGCCCCGCTCCATCTATTCGCAACCATGAGGACTACTAACTTGCACCGCCTTCCCCATCCATTCTTCCCTTTGAGGCCGGGAGGCCGGGGTTTCTGAGCTGCATGCTGGGATGTGCTTGTGCGTGCCCCAAATAACAACAACAACAACAACAACAATTTATTATTTATACCCCGCCCATCTGGCTGGGCTTCCCCAGCCACTCTGGGCGGCTTCCAAAAAAATATTAAAATACTGCAATACATCAAACATTAAAAACTTCCCTAAAGAGGGCTGCCTTCAGATGTCTTCTAAAAGTCTGGTAGTTGTTGTTCTCTTTGACATCTGGTGGGAGGGCGTTCCACAGGGCGGGGGCCACCACCGAGAAGGCCCTCTGCCTGGTTCCCTGTAACCTCACTTCTCGCAGGGAGGGAACCGCCAGAAGGCCCTCGGAGCTTGACCTCAGTGTCTGGGTAGAACGATGGGGGTGGAGACGCTCCTTCAGATATACTGGACCAAGACCAAATTCTAGCTTAAGTGCCTTCATTACGCTGATGAGGGGACAAACCCTAAACCATTACGAGGAGGGAACCGGCAACAAATCACCCTGTTCAAATTGGAATTATTAGCAGGAGCGCGGTCCACAAGGACTTGGCGGGCTGTCAGGCCTAATGAGCACAGTGGCTCATCCCCTGTAGGTCTTGCCCCATAGATCAGTTGCCAAGGCTGAAAATCCCTGCTCCCCACAGCCATCTTAAGTCCCACCCTCTCCAGGATTTCCCCCATGCAATCGGAGACGGCGCCAGCCGGAAGCCAACCTAACCGCCGCCCTTTTCATGCCGCTTCTGGTTCTGGGAGACCGGGGAGCTTGTTGCGGCAAGAGGGGGAGACCTCCTTGCCTCTTCCCCAGCCGGACACCTCTCTGCCTTTTGGCCTCCCTCCTTCTCTCCTGCTTCCGCTTCTGCCTCCGAGTCTGGACTGCTCTCTGGCACAGACTCTTCCCCGCTCACTAAGCCCTGTTGCCTCTTTGGTTTCCAACACCTCCTCCTCCCAGTCTTCTCTCCCTGACCACTCACTGTCATCCCACCACTTAATCCCCAGGCTCTGAGCCTTCTTCCCTTGGGGGTCCCCTAGGCTGCTTCCCATTCCTCCTGGTTCCTCCTGGTTTTGGGAGACGAGGGGAGCAGGCAGGAGGGGGAGACCCCCTGGCTTCTTCAGCAACTTGGCCCCACTGAAAGGAGCTTCCCCTCCTTATGAGGAACAGCTAAGGGAGCTGGGCATGTTTAGCCTGGAGAAGAGGAGGTTAAGGGGTGATATGATAGCCATGTTCAAATATATAAAAGGATGTCACATAGAGGAGGGAGAAAGGTTGTTTTCTGCTGCTCCAGAGAAGCGGACACGGAGCAATGGATCCAAACTACAAGAAAGAAGATTCCGCCTAAACATGAGGAAGAACTTCCTGACAGTAAGAGCTGTTCGACAGTGGAATTTGCTGCCAAGGAGTGTGGTGGAGTCTCCTTCTTTGGAGGTCTTTAAGCAGAGGCTTGACAACCATATGTCAGGAGTGTTCTGATGGTGTTTCCTGCTTGGCAGGGGGTTGGACTCGATGGCCCTTGTGGTCTCTTCCAACTCTATGATTCTATGATTCCTTCCCAGCCTCTGCTTCTGTCTCTGAGTCTGGACTGCTCTCTGGCACAGACTCTCCCCGCTCACTAAGCCCTGTTTCCTCTTCCGACACCTCCTCTTCCAGCCTTCTCCCTCTGACCGCTCGTCGTCGTCCCCCCGCCACCCATCCCTGGCCTCTGAGCCTTCTTCCCTTGGGGGGGGGGGCCCTAGGCTGCTCCCCCCCCCCTGCACCCAACCGGCACCTCGTCTCAGAAAAACAACCACCACCAACGACCACAGACAGGAGACGCCACAGGCTTTATTACGGCAACAATTACGCATGCACAAATCCATGCAGTTGTGTCGCTCCCTCTTCCCACAACGGTCCAGGGACCCCCCAATTCCGAGTGCAGGATACAGAGCGTCCATTCGCCACCCACAATGTCTGTCGGAAAGACAACCACACTGTCCACTCGTCCTGTCCCTAAGTGAGCGTTCAGGCTCAACGCGCCCGTTTTTAAACATGCTATATTTTTTACGCCACCAACACAACATGGGGAGGAGAGCTCTGGAGCTCACAACCAGATGTTGAGGGGGGCGCAGGATGAGGCAGAGCGGGCATGCATGTATGTGTGTATTGCCACCCTGGGACCCGGAGGGTGCGATGCGGGAGGTCAACAGCAGGGGGCGCCAGAGCCAACAGAAGGAAGACCCAATGAATTCTACTTCCCACTGCGATCGAAATGATCCAACCGCCCCATTCCAAATCAGGTTTATTATGAAAAGTTTTAATGGGACGCGGGTAGCGCTGTAGTCTAAACCACAGAGCCTAGGGCTTGCCGATCAGAAGGTTGGCGGTTCGAATCCCCGCAATGGGGTGAGCTCCCGTTGCTCGGTCCCTGCTCCTGCCAACCTAGCAGTTCGAAAGCACATCAGAGTGCAAGTAGATAAATAGGTACCGCTCCGGCGGGAAGGTAAACGGGGTTTCCGTGCGCTGCTCTGGTTCGCCAGAAGCTGGCCACATGACCCGGAAGCTGTACGCTGGCTCCCTCGGCCAATAAAGCGAGATGAGCGCCGCAACCCCAGAGTCGGTAACGACTGGACCTAATGGTCAGGGGTCCCTTTACCTTTTACCCGCCTACATTAAGGTTACCAGACGTCCCCGTTTCCCTGATTTACAGATCAATCCTTTGACAAAATCCATCTGTTTAGTAGGAAGTTGAAAAGCGCCCCCAAATTCATTGGAAAAAAATCTGGTCACCCTAGCCTACATTCTAGCCGGGGTTAACATCGCCGGAGGAGGCGAAAACATACCCGGCTCCTTCAACCGTACGGAACCGACTCACAAACTTGGGAACCCTGAGAGACGTTTAGCCGAACCCCAGGAAATAAAGGAATCTCAGCTCATGCTAGGTTAGGGGGTCACCCGTTTGGGATCGGGGATCCAGCCCTGCGAAGGGTCACAGACCTGGGTGCAGTTGGCATGGGCGGCGGGAAATTGAGAGAGCCTTCGTCGCCCTGTTTATAGCATGGAGTAGCGCACATCGGAGCTGAGATGCTTCCGAGATGTGGGCGCTGGCGGGCTTCGCCGTGACCACGGAGGGGCTGTACCACGTTCCCCTCCCCTCCCGCCGTTGAAGACCCCCTGTCCTACTGGAGCACAGATTCCTGGGTGAATTTCCTCCTCAGGGACGGGTTGAGCACCGGGTACAGCGAGACGATGGAGGGCCGCGCTTTGAAACTGGGGTAGATCCTTCGCAGCACCGCCCGTCGGAAGAGGATGTAGACCCAGGGATCCAGGATCTGGTTCCAGGTTGCGACTCGAAGGTAGATGAGGAGCTGGATTTCGGTGTCCCGGGGGATCTGGTTGATCAGCAAGTCGCCTCGGGGAGCCTGGAGTGCCGTCTGTGCGATGAGGATCTGCAGGACAGTGAAAGAGAATATGTTGAAAATGATGAGATGGTATATTAAAGGTAAAGGGCCCCCTGACCGTTAGGGTCCTGGGCCACAAGCACAGCTTCGCCATTAGAAAGGTTTCCATTGATGTGCAAAACTGCAGTTCATGCCGATGACTCCCACAAGTATTTTTTGCTCTATAAGACACACTAGACCACAAGATGCACCTAGTTTTTGGAGGAGGAAACAAGAAGAAAAAAATATTCTGAATCTCAGAAGCCAGAACAGCAAGAGGGATCGCTGCGCAGCGAAAGCATTAATCCCTCTTGCTGTTCTGGCTTCTGGGATAGCTGCGCAGCCTGCATTCGCTCCATAAGACGCACACACATTTCCCCTTACTTTTTAGGAGGGAAAAAGTGAGTCTTATAGAGCAAAAAATACGGTATCTATATCTATCTATCATCTATATCTATCTATCTATCTATCTATCTCTATCTATCTATCTATCTATCTATCTATCTATCTATCATCTATCTATCTATCCATCTATCTATCCATCTATCATCTATCTATCTATCTATCTATCTATCTATCATCTATCTATCAATCTATCATCTATCATCTATCTATATCTATCTATCTATCTATCTATCTATCTATCTATCTATCTATCATCTATCATCTATCTATCTATCTATCTATCTATCATCTATCTATCTATCTATCTATCTATCTATCTATCTATCATCTATCTATCTATCCATCTATCTATCTATCTATCTATCTAGGTTCTCCTTCTGTGGCCGAGCCACTCACTCACCAGCAGGGGGAGCCAGCAGACGCTGGCAATGACCATGATGCCTAGCAGTTGCACCATCATCTCCACCTCGCTGTCTCTCCGCCGCTGGACGGACTCGGAGTCGTGGTAGACGCGGCAGAGGGTGACCACGCTGATTGTGTTGAGCAGGAAGGAGAGGCCCACACAGAAGAGGCCGAGAAGAGCGAAGATCAAACAGAAGACCACGTTCCTGGGGTCGTGGAGCAGTGTCAGGAAGCACCAAGAGTTGGGGTACTGCAAGGTGTAGTCGCCCAGGCCGAAGACGGGCAGAAGGCCGAGGACAAAGCCCCCGGCCCACACCAGCCCCACCAGCGTCCATGCCCGCCGTTTGGTCATCTTGGTGGAGCGGGAGAAGGGCCGGTTGATGCCCAGGAAACGTTCTCCAGCCATGGTGGCACCGAGGAGCAAGGGGCACAGTCCGAAGAAGACCATCACCAAGCCCATGAAGTTGCAGAGGTGGCAACCGGGGTCCACCAGCCTCCAGTCGAAGCGGGTGAAGTGGTACGGGACCACGATGGAGAAGGTCAGAAGAAGACCCATGAAGTCGGTGGCCACCAGCCCACAGAGGAAGACCAGGAAAGACGAGCGCGAGCGGCTGTGCATCTTCCGGGAGGAGTTGACCAACACGCAGAAAGCGAAGAGGTTGGAGGAGAGGCCAATGAGGCCGAAGACGGTGGAAAACCAAGGCGAGGCGGCCGCGTCGCCGCGGTACGCCTCCGTGCCGTTGGCACCCCGGAAGCAGGAGCCGAGGGGGCGATTCTGGGTGGAGTTGGCCATCGCCCCGGTGCTCAGCGCGGTCCTGGGGAAGGAGACTCGCTGAGGGGTCCTCCTGGGCGCGAGGAGGCGGCTGGTGGTCTCGTGGCGCCCATTGCGCGGCGCATTGGGGTCAGTCTTGGTCGTTGGGTGCCGGCTCTGAGCAGAGAGAGGGAAAGGGTCAGGTCTCATCTGGACAACCTGTTTATCAATCAATCAATCAATCAATCAATCAATCAATCGGTCAATCTTTACAGTGGTACCTCCGGTTAAGTACTTAATTCATTCCAGAGGTCCGTTCTTAACCTGAAACTGTTCTGAACCCGAAGCACCACTTTAGCTAATGGGGCCTCCTGCTGCTGCCGTGCCGCCAGAGCGCGATTTCTGTTCTTATCCTGAAGCAAAGTTCTTAACCTGAAGCGCTATTTCTGGGTTAGCGGAGTCTGTAACCTGAAGCGTATGTAACCTGAAGCGTATGTAACCCGAGGTGCCACTGTATTACGGTCCAGAGAGCCAACAAATCGTCACAAAGCAACGCCCAATACGGACCGTTCAGAATTACCGACGGAAGAACGGCAAATGAAATTAGTGGATTGTGCAGAACTCGATAAATGAACAGGAAGGACTCGGAACCCGCGGGATCAGAGATTCTTATAGGACTGGAGTACAGTGGTACCTCGGGTTAAGTACTTAATTCGTTCCGGAGGTCCGTTCTTAACCTGAAACTTTTCTTAACCTGAAGCACCACTTTAGCTAATGGGGCCTCCTGCTGCCACAAATGCCGCCAGAGCACGATTTCTGTTCTCATCCTGAAGCAAAGTTCTTAACCTGAAGCACTATTTCTTTTTTTTAAAATGATATTTATTAAAGTTTCAACAATTACAAAAAGAAAAAATGAACATACCATGTTAAACAAAAACCAAGCAACACACCACAATATAAAAAAGAAGAAAAAAAAAACAGAAAAATAAAACAGAAAAATAAAACCCATTAAACAAAAACAAAATTAGAAAAAAGAAAAAGCATCATATCTTAACCTGAAGCACTATTTCTGGGTTAGCAGAGTCTGTAACCTGAAGCGTATGTAACCCGAGGTACCACTGTAAATATTTGAACCATTTGAAATGCGATTCTGATAAACAGATTACGCAAGCAGGCAGGACTGCAAGAAGTTCTGTACGGAGGACTTTGTGAAATATTGCAAGGAAGACTTTGAAAATAATTATTAGTTAAGGACAATGAAAAGTAATAGAGAAATTAAGAAATGCAGAGCAAATGATAAAAGAACGGAGATCTTCAGAGGTTGCTGACGGAATTCTAAAATGTTGTATAAGATAAAAAGTTATGTTAAATGATTGTTGGAACTTAAATGTTTTTAGTGGACTACCTGCCTGCGGACTGTCTGGCCAGAGTGGCGCATGCTCTGGTTATCTCCCGCTTGGACTACTGCAACGCGCTGTCCGTGGTGCTGCCTTTGAAGGTGACCCGGAAACTACAACTAATCCAGAACGCAGCAGCCAGACTGGGGACTGGGAGCGGCCGCCGAGACCACATAACACCGGTCCTGAAAGACCTACATTGGCTCCCAGGACGTTTCCAAGCACAATTCAAAGTGTTTGTGCTGACCTTGAAAGTCCTAAACGGCCCAGTATCCCTGAAGGAGCGTCTCCACCCCCATCGTTCAGCCCGGACACCTGGGTCCATCTCACAAGGGCCTTCTGGCGGTTCCCTCATTGCGATAAGTGAGGCTACAGGGAACCAGACAGAGGGCCTTCTCGGTGGTGGCGCCCACCCTATGGAACACCCTCCCATCAGATGTGAAGGATATAAGCAGCTATCCTATATTTAAAAGACATCTGCAGGCAGCCCTGTTTAGGGAAGTTTTTAATATTTAACGCTGTATTGTTTTTAACATTTGATTGGGAGTGGCTGGGGAAACTCAGCCAGATGGGCGGGGTATAAATAAAAAATTATTAGATAGATAGATGATAGATAGATAGATAGATAGATAGATGATAGATAGATAGATAGATAGATGATAGATAGATAGATAGATAGATAGATAGATAGATAGATAGATAGATAGATAGATAGATATAGATAGATGATAGATAACACCTCCAATAAAGGAGAACGCTCCACCTTCTGAAGGACTCAGTCCCGCTGTCAAAGAGTTCTTGCCGCCCCAAAAGTTTCTCCTGATGTCTAGTCAGCGAGAATTGGGACCCCAGCCAGACTGCCATTGGCTTCTGCTCAGCAACTTGAGCTAAACCATTTGTGGAAAGTTAGGATAATCCCCTGTTCTTTGCATTGTTTAAAAGAACTTGTATCCAGCTTTGCAGCAGTCCAACGGCCCCTAAGTTATCCAAAGACATCGGTGATGGATGGGTTTGTTCCCAGATCTTCTCTCCCTCCCTCCCCAAACATCCCTCCTTCAACCATTCCTCATCAGGCTCAGTTTCCAGACCCTCGATCATCTCAGTTGCTCTCCTCTGCCTACCTTCCAGCTTGTCAACATCCTTCTTAAACTGAGGCGCCCAGAACTGGAAACAGTATTCCAGGCGTGGTCTGACCAAGGCAGAACAGAGCAGGACTATGACCTAAATCAGGGACGCGGGTGGCGCTGTGGGTTAAACCACAGAGCCCAGGGCTTGCCGATCAGAAGGTCGGCGGTTCGAATCCCCACGATGACGGGCTGAGCTCCCGTTGCTCAGTCCCTGCTCTTGCCAACCTAGCAGTTCGAAAGCACGTCAAAGTGCAAGTAGATCAATAGGTACCGCTCTGGCGGGAAGGTAAACGGCGTTTCCGTGCGCTGCTCTGGTTCGCCAGAAGCGGCTTAGTCATGCTGGCCACATGACCTGGAAGCCGTACGCCGGCTCCCTCATCCAGTAAAGCGAGATGAGCGCCACAACCCCAGAGTCGGTAACGACTGGACCTAACGGTCAGGGGTCCCTTTACCTTTACGACTTAAATCTGGACACTAGACTTCTGTTGATGCAGCCTAGAATCGCATTCGGCTTTTTCCCGTTGCCGCATCGTACACATTATGCGCTTCTGCCTACAGCTAGGGATTGGAGCACTTGCGAGATCGGAGCATTTGCTTCCTCCGATTCCGGGAATCTCCCCGAGGGGCCAGGATTGGCCCTCGGCATGTGTGAGATTGCCCCGCAGACATTTGACCCCGCGGATCAGACAAACATCGCAACTGCTTTCCCTCGGACCGTAAATCAAGGCTGTAATAAAGTAGGAATTCCAGGAACTGACGCAAGATCAGGAGAAGCCAGCCAAGGCTTTGGGGCCGGGGGCAACCAGCTGGGACGGCCCGCCCTTAGAAGCACAAATTTATTTAAGTAGGGAGCGTCCCGCTGGGAGCAGGGGGTCAGGAAACAGAAGCTGTGCAGCCCCATCTCATAGCTGGCCACTGACGCCATCCATGCCACCCACTTGAATCCCAGAGAATCTAGGAACTGTACTTTTATGGCGCTACAACTCCCAGCAGAAACTACAGTTCCCAGAATTTTATTGGGGGGGGGGCGCAGGTGCCTTTTCAGTACATGAAGAAAGATGGAATGGAAAGACCGCCGGAAAAGGAAGGTATCGAAGTCAGAAGCTGCCTTGTACAGTTCAGTTTTGTCTACTGTTACAGGAATTCTAAGGTCTTATATATATAAAATAAGTGTTCATAAGTGTAAAAGGCAAACACGTAAATAAGAAGTACTGTTTTGGGGGCACAGGAGGCGGGCAGGTGTGGGGGACTCCCTGGTCCTGAATGGGGTGACTGTGCCCCCGAAGGACCAAGTGTGCAGCCTGGGGGTCATTTTGGACCCACAGCTGTCCATGGAGGTGTAGGTCAGTTCTGTGTCAAGGGCAGATCCATCTGGTATGCAGGATGAGACCCTCCCTGCCCGCAGACTGTCTGGCCAGAGTGGCGCATGCTCTGGTTATCTCTCGCTTAGACTACTGCAATGCGCTCTCCGTGGGGCTGCCTTTGAAGGTGACCTGGAAACTGCAACTAATCCAGAATGCGGCAGCCAGACTGGGGACTGGGAGCAGCTGCCGAGACCACATAACACCTATCTTGAAAGACCTACATTGGCTCCCAGTACGTTTCCGAGCACAATTCAAAGTGTTGGTGCTGACCTTGAAAGCCCTAAACGGGCCAGTATCCGTGAAGGAGCGTCTCCACCCCCATTGTTCTGCCTGGACACTGAGGTCCAGCTCCTTCTGGCGGTTCCCTCACTGCGAGAAGCCAAGTTACAGGGAACCAGGCAGAGGGCCTTCTCGGTGGTGGCCCCCGCCCTGTGGAACGCCCTCCCACCAGATGTCAAAGAGAACAACAACTACCAGACTTTTAGAAGACATCAGACACCTGTTTTGTCGGAAGCTGGGGGGACCTGGGATGGGAAGGGAAGGAAGGAAGCAAAGAGAGAGAGAGAGAGAGAGAGATGAGCATTGAGGAGGAAAGGATAGGGAGGAAAGGATAGGGAGGGAAGGAAGGAAGGAAGGAAGGAAGGAAGGAAGGAAGGAAGGAAGGAAGGGAAAGGAAAGGAAAGGAAAAGAAAGGAAAGGAAAGGAAAGGAAAGGAAAGGAAAGGAAAGGAAAGGAAAGGAAAGGAAAGGAAGCACATTTGCAAACTGAAATTCCGAAATCATTTTGAAATGACTCAAAGCCCTTCCTACCGTCCTCCTTGCAAGGGAGCACTTGGTCTGGAAAGCTAGAAAAGGAACGAGGCCGCGGGCCAAGAGAAAGGGAGATGATCGCACAAGTCTCCTGAGGCAGAGACGACAGCTAATAAGTCACGGAGGGGGAGAACCGACACTCACTCCATCAATCCCCATCCCTGGTGGCCCGCCTGGGACGCCCCGGCCGAAAAGGGTCTGGAAAAGAGGGCCTAGCCTTTTTCGCTGGGGAAAATGTCACATCTGGCTGGCAGCTGGAAAAGGCGAGGAATGCCAGAAATCGCACAGAGGTTTCTTAACGCCCATGGGGGAGGCTGGAACGACCCAGGGCGGTCGAACCACCCCGTCCCTCTTTGCCGAGAACGCTAAGGGGCAGCGCGGTGCAGTGGTTAGAGTCTCGGGGCCAGGACCTGGGGAGGGACCCGGGTTCGAATCTCCCCCCCACTCGAGCTCGCTGGGTGAGCCGGTCGCTCTGCGTAGCCTGCCTCACGGGATTAAAATGGGGAGAAGAATAATGATTGCCCCCTCGAGCTGCTTGGAGAAAAGTCAGGAAACAGACGTAGAAAATAAATAAAATTGCAGCTCAGTCGGGGAAATTAGAGGGTGCCTCCTAGCACCTCTCAACCCCCTGGGCAAACTGCAACTCCCAGAATAATTTGAGGAAGCCATGGCTGTTTCATATTGTATTATTATTATTATTATTATTAAGTACTTTTAACAATTATCCTCACACATAAATCATAATCACGGGCTCTTAGATACCCCATAAGGGAAAAGGAGCATTGCAGAAACTACAAGCGGAAGAGTTTTGGAGCCTGAGCTCGCTCGGTTTCCTCTTCCCTCCTCATTCCTCTTTCATTTTGTGTTGTCTGCTTGGCCTGTTATTTTCTCCTACTGATAGGGAACCCACTTAAGGACTCTAGACGGGCTCTGGAACACCCCATAAAGGAAAAGGAGCAGTTTTTCTTATAGCACCCACACTGACGGGCAGCAGCTGGACGAGGTTTCAGACCCAAGCCTTACCTGGAGGAGGCAGGAATCGAACCCAGCACTTCCGAGCTGCAAAGCCGACACTTTGCCACTGTACTGCTGCCCTTCCCCCTGTGCACTGCGTCATCCTACTTACAGTAGACCCATTCGGATGAATGGGCCTAATTTCCTTCCACCATCCCCCCAGAGAAAAGAGAGAATAAATAAATTTGCCCTGTTTCCTTCCAGATATCAGAAGGCAGTCATTGCATCTAAACATACCCAATTGCTCCATGCAGGAATCGATTTCTGCAGAGGATCGTGTCCTGGGCAATTTATGACAGTGCCAATTCATCCCTCGCCCTTCCAAAAAGTTGCATTTGGAGTGTGTGGATATACAATTGAAGCCCGGAAGAAACTGAGGAGGACTGAGGACACAACCTAAATTCCTGTCTTTGGGGCTTGTAGGAACACGCCTGGGGGAAGGTCTCCACCTCAACGGAAAAGGCGCACAGAAATCATCCGGCAGCCAGGAAAACTCAGAAACTGGCTAGGATACCAACTTCCCAGGAAAGCCTGCTCCAGCGCCCTTTTTGTTGTTGTTGTTGTTTAGTGGTGTCCGCCTCTTCGTGACCCCCTGGACCAGAGCACGCCAGGCCCTCCTGTCTTCCACTGCCTCCCGCAGTTTGGTCAAACTCATGCTGGTCCCTTCGAGAACACTGTCCCACCATCTCGTCCTCTGCCGTCCCCTTCTCCTTGCGCCCTCCATCTTCCCCAACATCAGGGTCTTTTCTCTTCTCCTGAGGTGGCCAAAGTCTTGGAGCCTCAGCTTCAGGATCTGTCCTTCCAGTGAGCACTCAGGGCTAATTTCCTTCAGAATGGAGAGGTTGGATCTTCTTGCAGTCCATGGGACTCTCAAGAGTCTCCTCCAGCACCAGAATGGGCCCTTTTTATGGCTCTCAAAACCCCAACTTAAGATACAAAACATTCCACACACTGTACTGTCGTCTCCTAAAATGGGACCCTGTTTTCCAAGGACAGTCCAGGATTTATATAAGCAGTTCCAGTTTCCAATTTGATCCTGGAATGTCCCGCTTTTCCTTGGGACGTCCCTATCTTCAGGGGAGAAACGTTGGAGGGGATGGAATAGGACGTCCCTATTTTCAGGGGAGAAACGTTGGAGGGGATGGAATAGGACGTCCCTATTTTCAGGGGAGAAACGTTGGAGGGGATGGAATAGGATGTCCCTATTTTCACAGGAGAAACTTTGGAGGGGATGGAATAGGACGTCCCCATTTTCAGGGGAGAACGTTGGAGGGGATGGAAAAGGACGTCCCTATTTTCACGGGAGAAACGTTGGAGGGGATGGAATAGGACGTCCCTGTTTCCATCGGAGAAACGTTGGAGGGGATGGGGTCACCAGGCTAACAGCTCCCGATCTTTTGGCAAATGAGTATTGCTGCCTTTAATGGGAATTGATGGCTGGCGCCTGCTAGCTGAAACCCCGTTAATTCCTGGGTTTTGCTTTGGCTTCTTCGTTCATCACTCCATTTTTGCCTTGCCACTTCTGTCTCCCAACTCGATCGTCTTGCTGGGAAGGCAGGGCAAATTTATCGATTTATCTCCGTCCCGACACCCCAGGCACACTCAAGCCGAAGGAATGTCCCATTGGCCCTCTGTGAGTCCTCTCAAAGTCCCCAAGCCATGGGTCCAAAAACTGCTTCCAGCTTTCCTCCTTTCCCATCCACGACTGCCGGCCTCACCCTGCCATTAGCAGAAATTAAAAATAAACCCTTCAGCTCGGAAAGCCTCGGACGGGAGTCGCTGGAGGGAAGGAATTTGCTGTTTTGTTTTGCCTCGCAAATGCCAACATAGAGGAGCTGGCCTGGGAACGGACCCGCCAGTGACCTTGCAAGCAGAGAGGCCAAAAAGAGGCTCCAAATTTCGCCCTTCCACCCTCCTCAGTGTCAATGGCCACTTTCTTTCTTTCTGCGCATCGTCTCCACGGCCTTAATATTACTTAATATTATTACTGGAGTTAACCATCCAGGAGTCCTTTTCTTGTTGTTTAGATGTTTAGTGGTGTCCGACTCTTCGTGACCCCCTGGACCAGAGCACGCGAGGCACTCCTGTCTTCCACTGCCTCCCGCAGTTTGGTCAAACTCATGCTGGTCGCTTCGAGAACACTGTCCCACCATCTCGTCCTCTGTCGTCCCCTTCTCCTTGCGCCCTCCATCTTTCCCAGCATCAGGGTCTTTTCCAGGGAGTCTTCTCGTCTCCTGAGGTGGCCAAAGTCTTGGAGCCTCAGCTTCAGGATCTGTCCTTCTAGTGAGCACTCAGGACTGATTTCCTTCCGAATGGAGAGGTTGGATCTTCTTGCAGTCCATGGGACTCTCAAGAGTCTCCTCCAGCACCAGAATTCAAAAGCATCCATTCTTCGGCCATCAGCCTTCTTGATGGTCCAGCTCTCACTTCCCTACATCACTACTGGGAAAACCAGAGCTTGAACTATACGGACCTTTGTCAGCAAGGTGATGTCTCTGCTTTTTAAGACGCAATCTGGGTTTGTCGTCACTTTTCTCCCAAGAAGCAGGCGTCTTTTAATTTTGTGACTGCTGTCACCATCTGCAGTGATCATGGAGCCCAAGAAAGTACAATCTCTCACTGCCTCCATTTCTTCCCCTTCTATTGGCCAGGAGGTGATGGGCCCAGTGGCCATGATCTTAGTTTTTTTGATGTTGAGCTTCAGACCATATTTTGCGCTCTCCTTTTTCACCCTCATTAGGCTCCATGGAGGCTCCATGGCGCATTCCCAGCTGACGGCCTTTAGCAGACAAAAAACCCCACCCGTGGCATTTTATCTAAATCCCCTACCGACGCCCCATAAGCCACCAGCCCGTCTTGGCACATTGCAAATTCCAGAAACGGATTGTGCACCGGGTGGAAGGGGATGACGGCTCCTCGCCCCTTTCCCAGATCCTGGGAACAACTTGGGTCACGACCTCTGGGTCATTAGAAAAGAATGTCAGCGAGCTGCAGGAGGATGATAGTGGGTCTCCGGTTATCAAGCCATACAAGGGAAAAGCTCTGGGAAGAAGAGATAACTCTGCAAATCCCCGCAAGGGGGTGAGCTCCCGTTGCTCGGTCCCTGCTCCTGCCAACCTAGCAGTTTGAAAGCACCTCAAAGTGCAAGTAGATAAATAGGAACCACTCCAGTGGGAAGGTAAACGGTGTTTCCGTGCGCTGCTCTGGTTCGCCAGAAGCGGCTTAGTCCTGCTGGCCACATGACCCGGAAGCTGTATGCCGGCTCCCTCGGCCAGTAAAGCGAGATGAGCGCCGCAACCCCAGAGTCGGCCACGACTGGACCTAATGGCCAGGGGTCCCTTAACCTTTACTCCTGACCCACACTGAGAGCAGCCTCAGTGCCCTTTGCGATTTGGACCCTCTCTGAATCTGCCCCCTTCCCTTCGCCCTCCTTCCTCAGTAAGGTAAAAAGGTAAAGGACCCCTGGACGGTTAAGTCCAGTCAAAGGCAACTAGGGGGTTGCGGCGCTCATCTCGTTTTCGGGCTGAGGGAGCCGACGTTTGTCCGTAGACAGTTTTCCGGGTCGCATGGCCAGCAGGACTGAACCGCTTCTGGCGCATGACGGAAACCAGAGCGCACAGAAACGGCTTAGGATGTACCTATTTTCATTGGGAGAAAAGCAATGATAAACCTAGACGGCATCTTAAAAAGCAGAGACATCACCTTGCCAACAAAGGTCTGTGTGTGGGGTATAAATGATAATGTTATTATCATTATTATACAGTGGTACCTCAGTTTTCGAATGTAATCCGTTCTGGAAGACCCTTCGACTTCCGAAACGTTCGGAAACCGAGGCGCAATGGGCGGTCTGCAAAAACTGGGGAGAAATAACATTTACACACAGTGGAAAGATATTCAATTTCTGTTCAAAAACAGAAGCATTTAATTCCGGGTTTTCAACGTTCGAAAACTGAAATGTTTGACTTCCGAGACGTTCGAAAACCGAGGTACCACTGTGTTGTTGTTGTTGTTGTTGTTGTTGTTGTTGTTGTTGTTATTATTATTATTATTATTATTATTGAACAGGTAAAGGTAAAGGGACCCCTGACCATTAGGTCCAATCGTGGCTGACTCTGGGGTTGCGGCGCTCATCTTGCTTTACTGGCTGAGGGAGCCGGCATACAGCTTCCGGGTCATGTGGCCAGCAGGACTAAGCCGCTTCTGGCGAACCAGAGCAGCACACAGAAACGCTGTTTACCTTCCCGCCG
>NC_138516.1:8984571-9029571 GCF_964252035.2 Podarcis erhardii | reverse complement strand
TTCCCCAGCCACTCTGGGCGGCTTCCAACAAATATTAAGAATACATTAAAATCCCGCTTGTGGATTTCCTATAAGGGACACCTGCGTAAAAGTTTTAAAAAGGTAAAGGACCCCTGGACGGTAAAGTCCAGTCAAGGGCGACTCTGGGGTTGTGGCGCTCATCTCGCTTTCAGGCTGAGGGAGCCGGCGTTTGTCCGCAGACAGCTTTCCGGGTCATGTGGCCAGCAGGACTAAACCGCTTCTGGCGAAAGCAGAGCAGCACACGGAAACGCCGTTTACCTTCCCGCCAGAGCAGTACCTATTTATCTACTTGCACTCTGACGTGCTTTTGAACTGCTAGGTTGGCAGGAACTGGGACAGAGCAACGGGAGATCACCCCATAGCGGGCATTCGAACCGCCGACCTTCCGATCGGCAAGCCCAAGAGGCTCTGTGGTTTAGGCCACAGCGTTGCAACTGTGAAAACAGAGACTGCCTAGGTACATAAACGCAGAGAGCTGAACGTTGTCCGAAAACTGCATTTTAATAACAGCTCCTTAAGTTAAACCAGAGGTGAGAACCAGCAGCCTCGGGACCTAGCTTTCCCCCTTTCCATACTGAAACACCCATCCCGACAAATGACGCCCCCCTCCCTTTCCTCTCTGTCCCACCCCCCCGCCCCCAGACCCCCAGACACGGACAACTTCTGTTTCACTTTCCTGACAAATCAGCTCTAGGCACAAATCTAGTGGGAATTCCGTTCACAGTCACCAAACCCACGTCACGATGGAGCCTACGTCAAAACACCAAAATGAATCCGGAAGCTGTCGAGCCACCGCCCTACCCCACCCCTGCTCCCTTCCCAGAGTTTGTCAGAAGCCGGCCCCCTTCTTTGCGCCGCTCACGCTGGAGGGGCGCGGGGTCTGCCCGCGGGGCCCTGCTTTTCGCAAGCTGGAGAGCAGCCTCTGTTTGAAGAATCTCTCGCCGTACTCGAGTCCGTTCAGGTGCCTCAGCGCCGGGGGCATTTCCTTCCGCGAGACGCCCACGTAGACGGGGATGACCTTCGCCCCCTCCCAGTGCACCGCGTGGTCGAGGTTCCACTCGGCCACCCGCCGGCACCAGGGGTCGGCCACCGAGCGGGGCGTCAGGAGGAGGATAGCCACGCGGCTCGCCTGGATGACCTCGCCCACCGCGGAGAGCTCCGGCCGCCCTGCCACGTGGTCCTGGTGCTCAACGTACCCTCGGAAGCCGTGCTCTGCCAGGAGTTGGCAGATGGCGGTGGCGACGGCGTCGTCATCCAGGCAGTACCAGAGGGAGAAGTCGTAACGGGGCAAGGGGGTTGTCATGGCCGAAGTGACGCAAAAATGCGGGGGAACGAAGAAAAACGGCAAAAATAAAAGCGGGCTAACCCTCCCTGTTCGCCCAACCCCTACCCTCAAAAGTCCACCTGTCCCAGCTTAGAAGGGAGAGCGCCCGACGGTAACAGCTTGCCTTAAGTCTGTGCGGACGAAATGAAACAAGGCCCCGGAAGGGAGAGCGGATGTCATGAAATCGGGGGAGGCAAACCGCGCCAACGTCAAGGCGGCGTGGAACGGGGCAACTGCTTTGGCACACATTCACAAGACCGAGCACACAGACAGTGTTTGAGTGGCGTAGCTTATGCATGCTGGAGCAGCCGGCGTGCGCAGAGGGGGCGCGATACGGGCCGGCTGCTCGGGGTGCTTCGTCGCTGGCCCGCCTCCCGGAGCGGGCATCATCTCACAAGGCTCTCTGCTTCATCTCCAAGATCCCCTGCTCTAGAGTCGCTCCGGCCAGCTTGAGCTCCTCGCACTTTTCCTTGAGGAGGCTGCAGGCCATCTGGAGGCGGTGGTTCATCTCCACGTACGACTGGGTCAGCCGGTAGAGGCGCTCGCGCTTGGCCTCAGGGTCTTCGTTCTTGGATGGGGAGGGCAAATCTGAGCGCAGGCAGAGAGACAGAGAGAGAGATAAAACAATGGTGTGCTTTTCCAGGGCAGATGAAAATCAATGATTTTTAAAACGAAAAGGAGAAGGCGGATTTCTTGCATGGGACTCGAACCCACAACCTGGGATTAAGAGTCACATGCTCTACTGACTGAGCCATCAACAATAACAACATCATCGGCATGGCTGTGACTACAATTATTATTGCTATAAAAGGTAAAGGGACCCCTGACCATTAGGTCCAGTCGCAAACGACTCTGGGGTTGCGGCGCTCATCTCGCTTTATTGGCCGAGGGAGCCAGCGTACAGCTTCCGGGTCATGTGGCCAGCAGGACTAAGCCGCTTCTGGCGAACCAGAGCAGCGCACGGAAACGCCGTTTACCTTCCCGCCGGAGTGATACCTATTTATCTACTTGCACTTTGGCGTGCTTTCAAACTGCTAGGTTGGCAGGAGCAGGGACCGAGCAATGGGAGGTCACTCCATCATGGGGATTTGAACCGCCGACCTTCTGCTCAGCAAGTCCTAGGCTCTGTGGTTTAACCCACAGCGCCACCATCCCCACAAGATCAGCTGCTAAAACTAAAGCTGCCCATCTCCTCACATCTGTCTCTTCCTCTCCAGGGTTTCCCACAAAGCAATCTGAGACTGAGCCTGGGTATCTTGCCTTCGCTCCTCCTGCTTCATGCCTCTCTTGGTTCTGGGAGGCAAGGCACACGAATGAGCCCCATGGGGAAAGGGGGCTCTGGTTACCTTCGCTGGGCTCGGCCAGGAGGACGAAGACGGGGTCGTTGGGCTGGGCGCGCCGCACATCTTCGAGAATCTGCTCCGTGCTGGGGGGGTCGGGGCGGGTGGGCAGCACCACTCGCTTCTTGGCCTTGGAGGTCATTGCTCAGAAACAGCTGCCGGCGGGGCACTGGAGGGAGAGAAAGGAGGGGTGGGGATCAGAGGGGGCACTTGGAGAGAGACAAGGGTCCCAGGGGATCCCAGGGTGTCGTTCGGAGCAAGGCCGTAGCTCACCGGTAGAGCAGCTGTTGCTTTGGGTGCGGAAGGCTCCAAGGCCCCATTCCTTCGCCTGCCCGCTTGAAGCCCTGGTGAGCCACGGCGAGCCAGTGCACACAACAATAATTTATTATTTGCACCCCACTCATCTGGCTGGGTTTCGCCAGCCACTCTGGGCGGCTCACAACGGAATACAGTGGTACCTTGGGTTAAGAACTTAATTCGTTCCAGTGGTCCGATCTTAACCTGAAACGGTTCTTAATCTGAGGCGCACTTTCGCTAATGGGGCCTCCTGCTGCTGCCACGCTGCCAGAGCACGATTTCTGTTCTAATCCTGAAGCAAAGTTCTTAACCTGGAGCAACCAATTCCTGGTTAGCGGAGTTTGTAACCCGAAGCGTCTGTAACCCGAGGTACCACCGTGCAGTGGTACCTCGGGTTACATACACTTCGGGTTACATACACTTCAGGTTACAGAGTCAGCTAACCCAGAAATAGTACCTCGGGTTAAGAACTTTGCTTCAGGATGAGAACAGAAATCATGCTCTGGCGGCGCAGCGGCAGCCAGAGGCCCCATGAGCTAAAGTGGTGCTTCAGGTTAAGAACAGACCTCCGGAACGAATTAAGTACTTAACGCGAGGTACCGCTGTATTAAAAACACGATAAAACATCAAAAACTTCCCTAAACAGGGCTGCCTTCAGATGTCTTCTAAAAGTCAGATACAGTGGTGCCTCTGGTTAAGTACTTAATTCGTTTCGGAGGTCCGTTCTTAACCTGGAACTGTTCTTAACCTGAAGCACCACTTTAGCTAATGGGGCCTCCCTCTGCCGCCGTGCGATTTCTGTTCTCCTCCTGAAGCAAAGTTCTTAACCCAAGGTACTATTTCTGGGTTAGCGGAGTCTGTAACCTGAAGCGTCTGTAACCTGAAGCATCTGTAACCCAGGGTACCACTGTATCACCACCACCAGCCAATCAGCCAATGGGAGTCATAGCCCTGCAATATTTACAGCGCCACAGATTCCTGATCTAAAGATATTTTGTCGCCCGGCATTGTTTGATCAAATGCAAATTTTATCTAAAGCAACTGGGGGCTGCAACTCCTCGTAATTTATTTCCAGATGGAGGGGGAGGCCTCTTCTCTGCTTCCCATAATCCTATTTTATTGAGGACCATAGAACAGGGCTCATTTGAACAGGAGCTGCAGAGTCACAGAATCATAGAGTTCGGAGGGACCCCCTGGGACATCTAGACCAACCCCCTGCAATGCAGGAATCTTCTGCACAACTTGAACCCACAACCCTGAAATTCAGAGTCTGGTGCTCTGCCGACTGAGCTATCCCAGCTTCTTTTTATTTTTATTTCATTTTTAGAAGGGCGACAGCTCAGGGGGCAGAGCTTCTGCAAAGTCCCAGATTCAATCCAAGCCTGGGACCTCCGGGTTAAGCTGCCAGCCAGTGTAAGACAAGCCAGAAGGATCAACTATCCGATTCAGCTTCCCATTTAAACCATCGCCTGATTCGGAGCCTCATGAGGACTGCAATCTTACTTTTTAAAAAATAAAACAAATGAAAGTGTGTAGCTTGGCGGCGCAACATCGGTTTTACATGCAGAAAGTCGCAGGTTTAATTCCCCCCCCCAAAAAAATGCCATGGGATCTCTAGGTCGGAGGGGAAAAGACCTCCTTCCTGAAACCGTGCAGACTCTCGCTGCCATTCAGTGCTGACGGCCTGACTTGGATAACCCCCTCACTTAATTAAAACAACAAAATTTGCACTGGTCAACCAGAGTTTCCAGAAAAATCAAGCCAAAGGAAATTTTTCCTGCAGTGGTCTTATTTCAATGCCTATCAAAAACTGGAAGGAATCTTAACTTTCCCCTTTATCAGCGTGGTGGGTAAACCGCTGGACCAAATTGCCAAATCTCTCTCCCCCACCCCCCAATCCTCACTCTGGCAAGCCTTCTCCCCATAACCTGCTCCCCCTCCGCAAATCCTTCCCTCTCAGTCCCTGTCTTCTCTCTGACCAGGCTCTCAGCATGCAATTCCACCATGCGCTGCCCTAATAATCCTTCTGGAAAACCGCAGTTGAATTAAATTTGCAAATTCATGATGGGTGTGTGTGTGTTTTTGTGCCTGCTGCTATATTTTGGGTGGAAAGGGATTTTCTTGCGGGGGGAGGAGGAAGGGAGGAGAGGACAGTTGTACGGATAAATCCTATCTTCTTTTCTTTCCAAAAAATTCTCCGGTTCCCCCCCACCCTCCCCCCAGGATGGTTAGAAAGGACAGCCCATTCATCCGAAAGGGGTTCGAGAACATTCAGTAAAAGATCTGCAGTGTCTGTGCGAAGAAGGGGCTTGATGCAAGACACATGCAGGGTGGGGGGGGGGAGATTAGGGAGACACATGCAGGGTGGGGGGAGAGATTATACGTATGTATGGAAGAAAAAGAATACAGAATACTGTATAACGGTTCTGCAGATACCACACCCACCACCCTTTCTGCAAACTGCAGCCTCTATTTTCTGTCCTTCGCAAACCAAGACTCCTTTCTGGTCTGTCCGTGTCCCCCCCATCACTAAAACCGCCCCCCTAACCAACATTGCTTTTCTTCGCACACCCCAGGGGGCTATTTTTCCTGTTCTTCACAGTCCCCCCACTACAAAAAACCCCTGAATTTTCACCACCCAGCCCTGATTATGACATCTCACCTCTCCCATCTCCATCATCTCCATCAAGACCTTTCCTGCTTCGGACGCCAACCCCCCACCTCCCGGTTTTCTCTTTACCTAATCCCCCCCCCTCCAAGTTCCTCTTCCCCCTCTCCCCAGATTCCTCCCACTTCCCCCCCACCCAATACACACAAGTCACCCCACCTAGGCGCTGTCAAACACACACGCCGCCTTCCGTCTCTAAGCCTCTCAAGGAACGTCTATTGCAGCTTATTCAGCGCCCCCCCCCAAACAAACCCCCAAACAAACCCACACCTGGCCCTATTAGTTTCCCACCCCCCTTCCTTCAAGCAGATCTCTTCCTCCATTGTCCCACCTGCACCCTTCTTTTACACCCCCCCCCCCAATTCCCTTCATCATCTGGGCTCTTTCTGCATCTCCACCTCCCTTAATAATAATAATAATAATAATAATAAAGCACCCCACCATCACGAAGGACCTCAGTTATTTCTATCCTTGTTCATTTCGTCCTGCTCCCCCCCCCCCACAAAAAACCCCAATATTCCACCCCATAGCAGCCTTCCCCTGGGTTTCTCTCCTTTTATCAACACCCCCCATGTCATCTAACCATTTGCACCAACCACAAAAGCCCCCCCCCAGGGGGGGGAAATGCTTACTGCCTATCCTCTCTCTACCCCCCCCTAAAAAACACCACTTTTCTCCCCTGTAGCCCATTGGGGGCACTTGACACGTCGCCCACCCCCCACCCAAGACGAGTCCCGCCCCCCCACGCACAAATAACCCTAATAGTTCCTGCGCCCCCCCCAAAAAAACCACTCCCCCCCCAAAAAAAACACCCACTTACCTCTCCCCCCCAAATAGGACCCGTTTTCCTCCTCCTTTCTCTGCCCCCCCAAGTCAAAAGCCCCCACCCCACATAATTTAAGGCCCCCCCATATTTGAGACCCCCCCAAAAAACCCATATTATACCCCCCCAAATAAGACCCATTTCCTTCCTCTTTCTTCCCCCCCCAAGTCCACAAAGGTTCAACCCCCCCCAGGTTAAGCCCCCCCCCAAAAAAAACCTCCCCCCTCCCCCCAGGTAGCCCCCCTTCCTTCCTCACCTGCTCTTCCTCCCTCCTCCTCCTCCTCCTCACCTGAATCCCTCCCTCCCTCCTGGCCCCGCCCCTCCTCTGGGCCCCGCCCACTTCCTCCTGGGGAGGGCAGCGACTTCCGCTTTCCGGCCGCCGCCGCCGCCGCACTTCCGGTTGGTTGGGCTGTTGTTGTTTTTTCCCCCTATTGGAGCGAAGCGCCGGCGCTCTAGTCCTCCGGCGTGCGTCTCTATGGCCCCCCGCAACGCCTTCCTCTGTTGCCAAGGCGGGCGAGCTGCGGATGGGAGCGTAGAGCTAGGAAAGGGGAGAAAAGGGTAGAGGGGTAGGTCTCGCGGCGGAACGGCGAGAACATTGCTGTGCTAACAGCTGCCATCAAAAATGTTCCATCGCAAATCGGGTTTAGTGTCAAAATGCAAGTGGTTTCTCCCCAGATTCAGCTGAAAATGCAACTTTGCTCCTTGCAGTCTGCACATTTTGATCCTAAACATGATTCGCAAAGGAGAGGAAGGGTTTGGGTCATTTTTGATGGCAACTGAATGTGAAATATATTGTGCGTATATCTGCGTGTGTCTTATGTATATTTGATTGACATGCTTGAAATGTCTGGGGAAACCCATGTCAAAAGGGAAGATTTTTTAATTTCCTAAAAAGAATACCTTCAAACCTTTTGAAATCCGGCAAGCCTAACTCAGCACAAAAGAATATACTGAATTGTTTCAGACGTTAGAAGCTGCCTTAAACAGCCAAATCATCGCCCCATCTAGAATTGCAGAGTCGGAAGGGGCCCCTAGAGTCATCTAGTCCAGCCCCCTGGAAATGCAGGAATCATTTGCCCAGCGTGGGGCTCACGTACCCTCCAAGCATCCTCATTTTCCAGGGACGGTCCTGGATAACAAGAGTTTCTGATTTGATCCCAGAATCTCCCGGTTCCCTTTTTCTCCTCCCTTCCACATCTGGGAGAACAATTAAAAGTGGAGTGTCTGTAGGTGCCAAAACTGGGTCCTGGGCATCCCTACATCTCAGCTGCGCAATTGAAAGAAAATACAGCGGTCCCTTGGTTCTCAAATGCCTTGGTACTTAAACAACTTGGAACCCAAACAGTGCAAACCCAGAAGTAAGTGTTCCGGTTTGCAAAATTTTCAGAAGCCAAACATGCTCCGTTTTGAGTGCCACGCTTCCGTTTTGAGTGTTACACTGAGGTCTGTTTTTGCTATTTATCTTGCATTTTTGTTTGTGGCTTTTTTGTTTTTGTGACTGTGTGGAACCCAGTTCAGCTACTGATTGATCGAGTAACATCAGTACATTGTTTATTGCTTTCATTTTATGGATCAATGATCATTAGATAGTAAAGTTCATGTTAAATTGCTATTTTAGGGGTTGTTTTTAAAAGTCTGGGATAGATTAATCCATTTTGCATTCCTTTCTAGGGGAAAGCGAGCCTTGGTTTTGGAACGCTTTGGTTTTGGAACGGACTTGCAGAACGGATTAAGTTTGAGAACCAAGAGACCACTGTAGTAAAAAGCACAAGCTGTTCAGGAAATCACTCTCCACAGTATCCAGCGATTTATGTTTATTTTTTGTGGTTTTTAAAAAATGCAATAAAATAATTTAGAGGAAGAAGAAGAAGAGGAAGAGGAAGAGGAAGAGGAGGAGGAGGAGGAGGAGGAGGAGGAGGAGGAGGAGGAGGAGGAAAATCACAGGGACTATCCTGCACGGTCGAGGTTTTTATTGGCCAACTTTTACACCAAGGGAGACATAAAAATAGAAAACAAGGTCCTTTCCTAGCAGCCAACCGCCACTTTCACAGCTCTCCGCATCAAAATGACCGGACCTTCTTCAGTTTGTTTTCCTGCCAAATGTTGAGCTTCCGCAGCTTCCGCCAATATTCGTGGGTCTCCGGGTCCAGCTCCTCCAACTTCTTGGGGGGGCCGAGGTCCATCTGGAAAAGCCTGGAAGGGAAAGGTGATGGGGTGAGCCGAGAAAGGGGGAGAGGGAATTGCGTGACGGTCAAGAGCGCATCATTGCGCCTAGAGGCTAATCTTCTACTTGGACTACTGCCATGCACACTACGTGGGGCTGCCTTTGAAGGTGACCCGGAAACTGCAATTAATCCAGAATGCGGCAGCCAGACTGGTGGCTGGGAGTGGCCGCCGGGACCACATAACACCGGTCCTGAGAGGTCTGCATTGGCTCCCAGTACATTTCCGAGCACAATTCAAAGTGTTGGTGCCGACCTTCAAAGCCCTAAACGGCCCAGTATACCTGAAGGAGCGTCTCCACCCCCTTCATCCAGCCCGGACACCTGGGTCCACCTCCAAGGACCTTCTGGCAGTTCCCTCATTGCGAGAAGTGAGGCTACAGGGAACCAGAGAGAGGGCCTTCTCGGTGGTGGCGCCCATCCTGTGGAACACCTTCCCACCAGATGCGAAGGATATAAGCAGCTATCTTCTTTTTAAAAGACATCTGAAGGCAGCCCTGTTCAGGGAAGTTTTTAATATTTAATGCTGTATTGTTTTTAACACTTGATTGGAAGCCGCCCAGAGTGGCTGGGGAAACTCAGCCAGATGGGCGGGGTATAAAGAATAAAGAATTATTATTATTATTATTATTATTATTATTATTATTATTATTATTATTATTATCTTCCCTCGGTAGAATGACGGATCTGGCGTAGGACACTTAAGTCTTGGTTTCGCCTAAACTCAAATGCCCCTGGTCTAATATCCCTAGGACTGCAAGATCCCAAAAGCGCCTGGACTGAAATTGTCTATCAAAAACTTCACTCTGGTGGTTTATCCCCACAACAGTTACTCACTTTGGGTTTTAGTAAAGCAAACAGTCTAATTTGTCTGCGCCTAAATGATATTGGAGGGACGTGGGTGGTGCTGTGGGTTAAACCACAGAGCCTAGGACTTGCCGATCAGAAGGTCGGCAGTTCGAATCCCCGCAATGACGGGGTGAGCTCCCGTTGCTCAGTCCCTGCTCCTGCCCACCTAGCAGTTCGAAAGCACACCAGTGCAAGTAGATAAATAGGTACCCTCCGGCGGGAAGGTAAACGGCGTTTCCGTGCGCTGCTCTGGTTCGCCAGAAGCGGCTTAGTCATGCTGGCCACATGACCCGGAAGCTGTACGCCAGCTCTCTTGGCCAATAAAGCGTGATGAGCGCCACAACCCCAGAGTTGTCCGTGACTGGACCTAATGGTCAGGGGTCTCTTTACCTTTTACCTTTAAATGATATTGAGCGTCAGAACAACTTGGCCACAATAAGGACATGGCATGACTGTTTTCCACCTTCCCCTTTCGACTCTCTGGCACCCTATCTGCATCACCTAGCGATTCTAAAATATAGACGCGCTTTTACTCTCGCAAGATTGAATGTCTTGCCCTCAGCTGGACTTGAGGGATGATTCCAACAGATCCCACACGGAAAATGTCTCTGTGGAGACGGCAGTCCCAAATTGGTGGCGCATGCCCTTCTGGCTTGCCCTCTTTATAAAGACTTGAGGAATGAGATTATCACCTCTCTTTTATCGTCCATCCCGTGTCGCCCAGCCACTGCCCCAGTGTCCTTTCTCCTGGCAGATCAAGATGAGCAGGTGACAGCAAAGGTGGCAAGGTTTTTCGCTGGGGCAATCAGAATCAGATCCACTATTGATTCAAAACCTTACTTAGAATCATAGAATCGTAGAGTTGGAAGAGACCACAAGGGCCATCGAGTCCAACCCCCTGCCAAGCAGGAAACACCATCAGAGCACTCCTGACATATGGTTGTCAAGCCTCTGCTTAAAGACCTCCAAAGAAGGAGACTCCACCACACTCCTTGGCAGCAAATTCCACTGTCAAACAGCTCTTACTGTCAGGAAATTCTTCCTAATGTTTAGGTGGAATCTTCTTTCTTGTAGTTTGGATCCATTGCTCCGCGTCCGCTTCTCTGGAGCAGCAGAAAACAACCTTTCTCCCTCCTCTATGTGACATCCTTTTATATATTTGAACACGGCTATCATATCACCCCTTAACCTCCTCTTCTCCAGGCTAAACATGCCCAGCTCCCTTAGCCGTTCCTCATAAGGCATCGTTTCCAGGCCTTGGACCATTTGGGTTGCCCTCCTCTGGACACGTTCCAGTTTGTCCGTGTCCTTCTTGAACTGTGGTGCCCAGAACTGGACACAGTACTCCAGGTGAGGTCTGACCAGAGCAGAATACAGTGGCACTATTACTTCCCTTGATCTAGATGCTATACTCCTATTGATGCAGCCCAGAATTGCATTGGCTTTTTTAGCTGCCACGTCACACTGTTGGCTCATGTCAAGTTTGTGGTCAACCAAGACTCCTAGATCCTTTTCACATGTACTGCTCTCAAGCCAGGTGTCACCCATCTTGTATTTGGGCCTCTCATTTTTTTTGCCCAAGTGCAATACTTTACATTTCTCCCTGTTAAAATTCATCTTGTTTGTTTTGGCCCAGTTCTCTAATCTGTCAAGATCGTTTCTGAAGTGACTTCTTCTATGCTATGGATTTAGTATCAAAAGTATTCTTGGCTACCAGATATATTTCAGGCATGGGGGTGTGGGGGCAGAGATCTTTCCGAAAAAGCTGTTCCTCTGATTCAAAACAGGAAACCTGAGGTTCCTCAATGCACCGCCCCCCGAATCTCTATCTGTTTGCACACACCCTGTGGACTAGAAACTTGATTTGTTAATTTAAAAAAATTAAAATAATGTCTGCATTTCTACAGAAGGTTGGCTCTTCGTCTACCTCAAACTCACCATTCCGGATATTCCGAGTCCGGCTTCAAAGCTATCTCTGGGCCTTCCTTGTAGATGTTGACCCCCACGGCGTGGGTGGTGAGGATCGCGGCATCTTTGCAGACTTCGGGACCCTTCATGTCTTCTTTGGCGGGGCCTTTCCCTCTGATCTTTACACCTGGATGAAAACAGCAAAAGAAGGGAAATGATCCTTAATGAATTGGGGGGAAAATGTTGCCTCCATTGTCCTTGAGGTTGCTGGGAACGGACCAAAGAGGAACAGGTCTTAAAATTGGTTGGGAAACAAAAGACCTCTATGATACACTGGGCAATAGATATAGGACATAATATAGATTTTTAAAAAGTATTTAAGTATACCTTCTTGAAGAAACCAGAGGCCTTTCTCCTGGGCATGGTCGGCCAATTGGTGCCAAAGAAGGATAGAACTTTCTTTATGTATGCAACAACAGCAGCAAGAATACTCATCGCGAAATATTGGAAGACACAAGATTTACCCACCCGGGAAGAATGGCAGATGAAAGAAATGGACTATATGGAATTGGCGGAAATGACTGGCAGAATCCGAGACCAGGGAGAAGAGTCAGTGGAAGAAGATTGGAAGAAATTTAAAGATTATTTACAGAAACACTGTAAAATTATTGAATGTTAAAATGACGTTGGAATGAAACGAAGCGGTTTTAGTAATAAGGTTAAATAGGAATATGTAAAAATGGATTAAGAAATAAGATAAAACAAAGAGGGCAAGGATTTGCTGAATTAACTATCTGAACTGGAATACAAAAAAGGGAGGTGTGAGGAAGTCATGAAAATAAGTAAATGAATTGTAAGATATAGAAAGAGGGACTTATTTTTAACTGTTTTTATTTTTTCTGTAATTTGTGATTTTTTGTTTTTATCATTTTTGTAACCTTTTTCTTATTGAAATTTTAATAAATATTATTTTTTTAAAAAATAATAATATAGATTTTAATCTCTGGGGGAACTTTGGAAGAGCGATCTGAAGTCTACAGCATGTTATTCCTTGAAGGAGAACTACCTGAAAATGATTTACACATGGTATTTTACTCTGAGTAGCCTTCCTAAGATGTGTAAGACGGAATGGGATATGTGCTGGAGATGCACTGAGAAAGAGGGTACATTCTATCATATGTGGTGGACCTGTAAAAGGGTACAATATTGGGGAAATAATTCATAATGAATTGAAAAAAATTTGTTTAAAAGCACCCCCCCCCAAAAAAAACCCCAGAGTCCTTTATGTTGGGAATAATTCAAATGGAAATTCTCAGGTGTCCAAAAAGGCTATTTCTGTACGCAACAACTGCGGCCCGTGTTTTGCTGGCCCAAAAATGGAAAACGTGCGAAGAAGAACGCCAACTTAAGCTGATGGAATATGTGCAGCTTGCGGACCTAACATATCAAATAAGAGAACAAAGGACACACATTCAGAGAAGACTGAAAAACGTTTCCTGAATCTATGGATAATGATTGTGTACAGCTGAAAAAGCCGGCAGCATTGAGAAAAATTCAACAGTGTAAACAAGTTTTGATGGATGCAATAACGAAGAACCGAATGGTACAGTTTTGGAAGAAAGGTTGCCCTCTGACCATGTGCAGAGTTCCCCCAACCAGCCTCCCTTTTACAGGGAAAGGAAGGAAGCAGAACCTCCACAGCGCAGTGCAGTCTTCCTGCAAATTGGCCAATACAACACACTGGCCCTCTGCCCATGTGCAGAGTTCCCCGAACCAGCCTCCCTTTTAGGGGGAAAGGAAGGAAGCAGAACCTCCACAGCGCAGTGCAGCCTACCTGCAAATTGGCCAATACAATGCAATACATTGTCTACCTGCAATATTGTCCACAGTCTACATGCAAATTGGCCAATACAATACAACACATTGGTCCTCTGACCATGTGCAGAGTTCCCCCAACCAGCCTCCCTTTTAGGGGACAAGGAAGGAAGCAAAACCTCCACAGCGCAGTGCAGTCTACCTGCAAATTGGCCAATACAATGCAATACACTGTCTACCTACAATATTGTCCACAGTCTACCTGCAAATTGGCCAATACAACGCACTGGCCCTCTGCCCATGTGCAGAGTTCCCCGAACCAGCCTCCCTTTTAGGGGGAAAGGAAGGAAGCAGAACCTCCACAACGCAGTGCATTCTTCCTGCAAATTGCCCAATACAATGCAATACAATACATTGGCCCTCTGACCATGTGCAGAGTTCCCCGAACCAGCCTCCCTTTCAGGGGGGAAGGAAGGAAGCAGAACCTCCACAGCGCAGTGCAGTCTTCCTGCAATTTGGCCAATACAATGCAATACACTGTCTACCTGCAATACTGTCTACAGTCTACCTGCAAATTGACCAATACAACACACTGGCCCTCTGACCATGTGCAGAGTTCCCCCAACCGGCCTCCCTTTTAGGAGAAAAGGAAAGAAGCAGAACCTCCACAGTGCGGTGCAGTCTACCTGCAATTTGGCCAATACAATACAACAAAACACATTGGCCCTCTGACCATGTGCAGAGTTCCCCGAACCAGCCTCCCTTTCAGGGGGGAAGGAAGGAAGCAGAACCTCCAGAGCGCAGTGCAGCCTACCTGCAAATTGGCCAATACAATGCAATACGTTGTCTACCTGCAAATTGGCCAATACAATACAATACACTGGCCCTCTGCCCATGTGCAGAGTTCCCCGAACCAGCCTCCCTTTTAGGGGAAAAGGAAGGAAGCAGAACCTCCACAGCGCAGTGCAGCCTACCTGCAAATTGGCCAATGCAATGCAATACACTGTCTACCTGCAATACTGTCCACAGTCTACCTGCAAATTGGCCAATGCAATACAGCACACTGGCCCTCTGACCATGTGCAGAGTTCCCCCAACCAGCCTCCCTTTGCAAAGCCCCCCTCCCGGGATCCTGGCTTACCGCCGGCCTTCTTGGCGTAGCTGCGGAGCCCCGGGCCGGGCCAGAGGACGCTGCGGGCCGGGGAGAGGCGGAGCACGGCCCGCAGCTGCTGCAACCCGGAGAGAGCCATGAGCGCGGAGAGGCTGCCCGGGCTCGGCGGAGGCGCACGGAGTCTGCGCGGGAGCCGGAGAGCATCCTGGGAAATGTAGTCCGCTTCTTTGATTTTTTTTTCTTTTTTTGCAATTGCATTCTGTTCCTGATGAGGTGGCTTGTTTTTACTGAGAACATTTTATTGATTTTCAAAAACAAAAAATAAAATAAAAACAACAGTAAAAAAATACAGACACATTTTTATTATTTTATCTTATTTTTTGAAGTTGTGATGAACTCTCTCTCTCTCTATATATATATATATTGTACATTGCAATTAGCAGAGACTCCTGATAATGTGGCTTGTTTCATTGGTAACATTTTCTTAATTTTCAAAAACAAAAAAACAAGCATAAAAGCAACAGTAAAAAAATCACAGACAAATTTTTATTATTTTATTTTTCGAAGTTGTGATGAACTCTCTTTATACACACACACACACACACACACACACACATATATATATATACACACACATTGCACATTGCAATTAGCGGAGATTCTATGGCTATTGATAAATTCCAGCATTAGAAATACTCAAGAGTTAGACCTATTAATGGAGACTCTAGCCCTTAAATTATATTGGCTGCATAAATTCCAGTATTGGGAATACTCAAGAGTTAGACCTATTGGAATTAATGGAGACTACAACCATTAAATTATATTGGCTGCATTTTTTTGTGTTGTTTAGTCATTTAGTCATGTCCGCCTCTTCGTGACCCCCTGAACCAGAGCACGCCAGGCCCTCCTGTCTTCCACTGCCTCCCGCAGTTTGGACAGACTCATGTTTGTAGCTTCGAGAACACTGTCCCACCATCTCGTCCTCCATCGTCCCCTTCTCCTTGCGCCCTCCATCTTTCCCAACATCAGAGTCTTTTCCAGGGAGTCTTCTCTTCCCATGAGGTGGCCAAAGTCTTGGAGCCTCAGCTTCAGGATCTGTCCTTCCAGTGAGCACTCAGGGCTGGTTTCCTTCAGAATGGAGAGTTTTCATCTTGCAGTCCATGGGACTCTCAAGAGTCTCCTCCAGCACCAGAATTCAAAAGCATCCATTCTTCGGCCATCAGCCTTCTTTATGGTCCAGCTCTCACTTCCATACATCACTACTGGGAAAACCAGAGCTTGAACTATATGGACCTTTGTCGGCAAGGTGATGTCTCTGCTTTTTAAGATGCTGTCATTGCTTTCCTCCCAAGAAGCAGGCGTCTTTTAATTTCGTGGCTGCTGTCACCATCTGCAGTGATCATGGAGCCCAAGAAAGTAAAATCTCTCACTGCCTCCATTTCTCCCCCTTCTATTTGCCAGGAGGTGATGGGACCAGTGGCCATGATCTTCGTTTTTCTTTATGTTGAGCTTCAGACCATATTAAACTCCTTGGACAATAACAACACAAAAAACAGCGGCCATTTGTTGTGGACAAAGGACAGCTGGACATATAAAGGCCCCCATTACCTTCAGTAGCTTGGGGCCTCATCAAACCTAAATCCGGCCCTGGAAAGGGTTCATGCGGCCCCCGTTAAGTTTCCAACAAGGGAACTTGGCCCTCGGGCTCTAAAAGGGTCCCAACCCGACCTTGTTCTGTGCCTTTTCTTCTAAGCAGAACGGTGCAACGTTCTGGGTTTGTTCCGGTATTTTAAAATTCACATTCAACTTTGGGTCTTGTTAACAGAAAATTCCGAGGGCTCCCTTGGACAAAAACAAAGACACCAACCAGGATAACTTGGAGCAAAACAGCAGCCTGTAGGATTGGCCTTTATTGATCTGTTGCAACAGGGTGCTCCCCTCGCCTGCAGGAGAGAGGAGGGACCCAGAAAAAATGGTGTGCAAGGTCTTATAAAGACTTTTGAAATTGCCACCCTGTAGATCAAGACCACCCCTAGAAACATCATGCATACATCACAGAAGGGGTGTAACCTAAGACCACCCCTCAGATACATCACACCTACGTCACAGAAAAGGCGGTCTACAACAGAAATTTGAAGGTTGTTTTTCTCCTGTCCTTGTTTATCTCCTGTCTGGCTGGTTACTTGATTGGATTTCCTGGGTAGCCTGGCCAGTCTTTTGTAGTGATAAATACTTAGTTCCTGGGCCAGGTCACAGGCTCACATCCTATTCAAACACAGACATACCCTTAAGACAGGATTTGTGAAGGAAAAGACAATGGGGAGGTTTCCCAATTTGACCTTGCAGAGAAAACATTTGCTCAGTTTAGGAATCAAAATGGTTCCAGGTCGGTCTTCCTGTGCTGATCTATGTACGTGCTTGGTTGGTACGCTTATGAACATTACCGTATATTTAAGACCATAAAATTCCTATTACACTATCCCTGCCGAAAGGAAGATCTGTTTAGGAGAAGGCCTTTTCCTCGTTGATATTTTGCTGACATATGAAAGAAAACGATGCCCCGTCATGGATTTTTAAACAGAATCTGATCCCCCAGCTCCCTAAAAGGCAACTTGATCTGCTTGCAAAGAGATCTTCCGAAAGCCCGGTGAAAGGAAGCAGGTTAAAGAGGAGAGAGGAGTCTTATTACGACCAGAAAGAGAGAGGATTCGCTCCCCGGTTTGATCTTCAAAGCGAATTTCGTCAGAGAGGGAGCTTCTTCGGCCCCAAACCGTCGCAGGGGTATCTTTCTACCCCCTTCAAAAAGGTCAAGCTTTCAGGTAGGTTTTTGCTTTTCAAATGCATGTGCGTGCGTATATATTTTAATCAAAGCAATCTGCAAGCTTCGGGGTGACACAGGATTCTTCTCCGCGATCAAAAGAGCCACCACCGCTCTCTGTCTGACCCAGCGGAGGGTCAAGCTAATTCAGGTGAGTTTTGCCTTTTAAATGCATGTGTGTGCGTATATATTTTGATAAAAACAAGCTGCAAGCTTCTGGGTGAAACAGGATTCTTCTCCATGCTCAAAAGGGCCACTTCGGCTCTCTGTTTTACCCAGTGGAGGGTCAAGCTGATTCAGGTATGTTTTGCTTTTTGAATGCATGTGTGTGTGTATATATTTTGATAAAAACAATCTGCAAGCTTCTGGGTGACGCAGGATTATTCTTCGCGTTTAAAAGGGACATCTCGGCTCTCTGTTTGACCCGGTGGCTGATCAGTCCTTTGGACGCTGATGGGAGCACAGTGCAACCAAGAAAACTACACCTCCCAGAATCCTTTATTCCTTTCTTTTTCCCTCCTCCCCACACATGCTCAATCCACAGGGAGAGAAAAGACCCAACAGGAAGAAAAAGAAGTTCAGAGAAAGGATTTGCAAGTTGCAGGCTGGGGTAGAAAAACCAAACAACAGCAACAAACAATGCCCTGACCCGGAATGAGCGGGCCGGATCCTGCTTGCAAAAAGCACCAAAACCTGCACGTTTGCAAAGCTCCTCCTGGTCTCTCCTCCTCTGCAGCAACAACAAAAAAGTTTTCCAGAAAGTGAGTTTTTTCCCCTTAAAAAGTTTGCATCCGCTTCGTTTTGCTTGTAAACCGTCTGAAATGCAACCAAAACAGTGTGAAATAATCTGGCAAGTTTATAGATCTGTTACACATCAAGCCAGGCAAAAAATTAACTCAATCTGAATTTTAAAAAAATTGGGTGGTTTGAGGGCAACGACTGGCAACTTTCCTATATCTGAGTTCTGTGTTTTTGTTTAATTTTTGGGTGGGTTTAGTTGTGTCCGTTTCAGTCCTTTGGGTCCAGGATGGTTTGTAAATACTTTAAATAACAATAACCCTGTCTACTCCCAAGTAAACAAGCAACAGATACCCAGAATTCACTGCTTGCTTTTTAAAAAAGGCTTGCAAAGCATTGCAATTCAGTTCTGACTTCAATCACCTGGGAGTAAGCCCTCCGCCCTTGAATTCAGTAAGGCTTACTTCTGAGTAGACAGGGTTAGACTTCCACCTTAAGGCTGCAACTGTAGGCACATATTGGATGTGGGAATCATTGCGACTTTCTCTGGAGTAAACATGCGTGGGTTTGCCTTGTGAAGAAACACCCCGGAATTTGGAATTACGCTTGCAAAACCATTGATAGCTGCAAATATCTCTTAATTTCTCAAATGCCTGGGGAACATTTATTGTTGTTTTGTTAAAAAAATAAAATAGACCGAGTCCTGTTCTCCGAAATAAAATCTGCAGACGGCAACCAAATTGTGCCATTTCCTTTTCTGAAATCATTACCTGTCAGTTACGTTGTCCTTGCTTTTTTAGCCGCCCTTCCCAAATTTAATTGAATTTAATTGATTCGACCACCGTAGCAAAACTTCTGAGTGCTTTTACGGGAAGGGTTGAAACAACCTGCGAAGGATGAGTTCAAAAACCATTGCAAACGTTTTTCTAAAAAAATAAAAGAAGGCAAAACCCCAAAATCGGCAGTAAAGTAAAAAGTAAAAACACCTGAACATGTCTGGGCAGTTTTGCTTGAACAGAAACATTCCGAGCCGATTGTCTTAGCATATATCGGTGCCTAAAGCACGTTGCAGTTCTCCAAAATTGCAGCAAAGTTCAGTAAATTGTAATATTTTTGGCTACTGTGAGAACAAAATACTAGACTAGATTTGTTTAATGCATTTATACCACACCTTTTCTTCTTAAACCACAGAGCCTAGTACTTGCCGATCAGAAGGTCGGCGGTTCGAATCCCCATGATGACGGGGTGAGCTCCCGTTGCTCGGTCCCTGCTCCTGCCAACCTAGCAGTTCGAAAGCAAGTCAAAGTGCAAGTAGATAAATAGGTCCCGCTCTAGCAGGAAGGTAAACGGCGTTTCCGTGCGCTGCTCTGGTTCGCCAGAAGCGGCTTAGTCCTGCTGGCCGCATGACCCGGAAGCTGTATGCCGGCTCCCTCGGCCAGTAAAGCAAGATGAGCGCCGCAACCCCAGAGTCGGCCACGACTGGACCTAATGGTCAGGGGTCCCTTTACCTTTACCTTTCTTCTTAAAACGGTGTGCATTGCTCTTTCCAGATGTTGGGCCCATTTAAATCCCAAAAACAACCCTTCGAGGCTGGATGGGCTTTGAGCATCGCCCCCCCCAGCAGTGCTAGAATCTCAGATACAGTGGTACCTTGGTTCTCAACCTTAATCCGTTCCGGAAGTCTGCTCCAAAACCAAAGCGTTCCAAAACCAAGGCGCACTTTCCCATAGAAAGCAATTCAGAACGGATGAATGCACTCCGGACTTTTAAAAACAACCCCTAAAACAGCAATTGAACATGAATTTTACTATCTAGCGAGACCATCGACCCATAAAATGAAAGCAATGAACTATGTACTGCAGTCACACAATCAATCAATCCATCAGTAGCTGACCTGGGTTCCACACAGTCACACACACAAAAAGAGCCGCAAAAACGCAAAATAAATAGCAAAAACAGAGAGATCTCAGCATAACATTCAAATCGGAAGTATGGCACTCAAAACGGAGCACGTTCAGCTTCCCGAAAAACGTTTGCAAACCAGAATACTTCCTTCCGGGTTTGCAGTGTTTGGGTTCCAAGTTGTTTGAGAACCAAGGCGTTTGAGAACCAAGGGACCACCGTATAACAAAAATACAAAACCGTGTGAGCGTCCGCAAGTCTGTTCCATGCGTCCGTTTCCACATTCCAATCTGCAACATCTGTATTTATTTATTTTTTTAAACGCTGTTCTACATTTAGGGTAAACCCTAGCAATTAATAAATGCTAGGTTTTGGGTTGTTTTTGATGCAGAAGGAGAATGCAGGCTGCAAATTAATTCCTAGGGTTTGTGAAGAGGAAACGTAACCAAGGGACCACTGTACATTTTTGCTAATTTTACCGCGGTAACCTGGGAGATTTCTAGCACCAACCCCCAAGGGAGGTTGATGGTCAGGTGGGTGCTAGGATTTGAATTCGGGTCCCCCCGGAGCCCGGTCCTGTATTCTCGCTTTCGTTTTCCAGTGTAGGGCTATTCCGTGCCCCATCATGACCGACAGCGACATGGACTTCAAGTCAGAGGCGAATTCGGTGACCGACCCCCCAGAGACCCCCTCCATGGACTTAGAGGAGCGCATGGCGACAGACCCAGATGCCTGCGGAAAACCCGGAACAGACGCTTCTTCCGTCTGGGAACAGCCCGGTCCGTCTCCTGGCCGTCTGCAATCCCACGTTCCAAAAACAGATTCCGTGATCTCTGAATCAGCAGCACCCGAGACCCAGAGCGGCTCTGATATTGCTGAACGATCCAATTGGCTTTTGAATCCGCCGGATTCCAGCCCCCGAGCTTGCAAGCAAGCGGTCAGCCAAGGCTGCAGGTAAAACCCGTTTTTAAACTTCATACAAGTCCCCGCCGAAAAGCAAGAATCGGGATTGCCTTTCCCATTTCGCTGAAATGGTGCACTGTGGGGGGGGTCAGTCCTGGCACAAAACACGGCCCCCCAGGGCGGTTGAAGCGGGGCAGACCCCCACGGCACAGGATTCCTGGGCCCCCAGACGCTGCCAGAGGAGGTTCAAGGTTCTTGTATCGTCCCATACGAGGCTGCCTGGGTTTTGAGGTCTTTGGAGAGGCCCTTATCTCGGTCCCGCTTGGTGGGGATGAAGAACAGGGCCTTCTAGGTGTTGGCTCCTCCCAGGCAACTTTGGGATCTTTGGAGAGGCCCTTCTCTCGGTCCCGCTTGGTGGGGACGAAGAACAGGGCCTTCTAGGTGTTGGCTCCTCCCAGGCAACTTTGGAACTCCCTGCCTAGGGAAACCAGGCTAGGTCCCTTCTCCTTGTCCTTCCGGTGGCAGCTGAAAACCTTCCTGTTCCACCAACAGGCTCTTGGGAGCTGATGTGTGATATTCTGATTAAGGGTGGTATAAGGATTTAAAAGTCTAAACCACAGAGCCTAGGACTTGCCGATCAGAAGGTCGGTGGTTCGAATCCCTGCCACAGGGTGAGCTCCCGTTGCTCGGTCCCTGCTCCTGCCAACCCAGCAGTTCGAAAGCACCTCAAAGAGCAAGTAGATAAATAGGTACCGCTCTGGCGGGAAGGTAAACGGCGTTTCCGTGCGCTGCTCTGGTTCGCCAGAAGCGGCTTAGTCCTGCTGGCCACATGACCCGGAAGCTGTATGCCGGCTCCCTCGGCCAATAAAGCGAGATGAGCGCCGCAACCCCAGAGTCGGCCACGACTGGACCTAACGGTCAGGTGTCCCTTTACCTTTACAACTGAAATTTTAAGACTTATCTGGGATCCGTCCGCCGCCAGAAACAAAATCGGTAAATATGTCTGGGGCAGCCCATGTCGGAACCACGGCCGGATTTTAGTTTGATGAGGCCCTAAGCTACTGTAGATAATGGGGCCCTTTATATGTCCAGCTGTCCTTTGTCAACAACAAATTGTTGCTTTTTTGTGCTGGAATATATTCTATATGGTAATTTATGGACCTCATAGGTATCTCAAGCCATTTACACATGTGGCCATGCAACCAGTGCATGCAGAATGCAGGTACCCTATATATAGAAAGGAGCAAAGCAGCGATATTTTAGGGAACAGGCTAGCAGGCGGGGGCCATGACTTACATCAGAGGAACCTACACAACACAAAACACTGGTGCTGTATGTAGGTTTTATTTTGTTTTTTTATCTTCTATTTTGGAAATGTACATCCAGTTTTTTTCCTTTAAATTTTTTTGGGGGCCCCCCAAGAGAGTGGGGCCCTAAGCTACAGCCTGTTTAGCTTATACGTAAATCCGGCACTGGTCAGAAGCGTTGATTTTTTGGCAGATAGCTAACAATCTTCAGTGCTTTCGGAGGTTTTGCAAAACGAAGCTCAGCAACTTTGTAAAAAAGCAAGCAACTTTTGTGCTTGTATTTTCACTTTTTGAAATTTGGAAACAATAATAGTAACAGCAACAATAACAAATGGCTTTTTTAAAGGAAACAGCTAGCGCTGTGACGCTTTAATTGTAATTATTGATTTCAACATATAAATTATAAAATGTACCACAAAACGTATCACTTATACAATCTTTTTTAGGCTTCCATCAGCACCTCTGATGATCCACCGTTTTATCCACTTCTTATGCATTTCTTAACTTTATATTGCCTTTACATCTCTTAACAAATCATCTCCATTTTTCTCCATTTTTTCTCCATTTCTTCTCCATTTTTGCAATACTTCCAATAATACTCCTCACAAAACTTCTTGCAAACCTACAAACGCCGTCTGATCTTCACAATTACTTTTCAAGTAGTCCGTAAATTTACTCCAGTCTTCCGTGAATTTATGGTCCTGCCGGTTTCGAATCCTTCCTGTTAGTTTATCTAGCTCTGCATAGTCCATTAACTTCATTCTCCATTCTTCAATCGTCAGTAATTCTTCTTGCTTCCATTTTTGGGCCAGTAATATTCTTGCTGCTGTTATTGCATATAAAAAGAGCTTACATTCCTTTCTGTTTATATCACACCCCACAATGCCCTGACTTCTCAGAGGGCTGAACCTTGCTTTTCCTCCAGCAGGGTCGTGATGGAGGCGTCTCCCGAACCCGTGTCCGGGGACGCCGGCTGGACGCCGGGCCCCCGAGAAGCCTTGGGGGAAAGCGACCTGCAACCCGCAGAGTCGGCTGAGCTTCTCGTAGAAATGGAAGATGCGGACGTCGTCCGGGAGGAAGAGGAGGACGCCCCGGATTCCGATCACCTACATCTTCACGGCCTCCTGACCCGCTTGCAGCGACTTAGCCCGAATTTTGAAGACCGATCGCCCACGTCCGAAGACGGTCTTCTGCCCGCCTCCGACAGCGAAGAAGGCCGGGTTTCCGAAGGCGACGGAGACCCTCTCCTTGCCCCCGAAGAGTGCCAGGGGGCCCCTTGCCCGCTCCACATCGCCACGGGGCACGGCTTGGGGGGTCCGGCGCGCCCGCGGAGGGGGCGAGGGCTGCTGTCAGCGGACGTCGAGAGCGAGGATCTTCTCAGCCTCCTTCGCTATGAACGGGGGCCCCCTTCCGACGCAGGCGCCGAGACGCCCCTGGCTCGCTCGGATGCGGTGGCCGGGAACAGCCGCCCTGGGGGAATGGCCCCCGGGGAATTGGCCTCGGACAGGGCTCAGGGGGAAGGCCCCCGGCAGTGGAAGGAGCCACTTCTCTCATCCGCTGATTCTGTTTTGGGGGGACCTTCGCCGGAGCTGGGCTGGAGGCGGCCGACGCCGGGGTCTGCCCATGAGGAAGAGGCGTCCTGCTCTTCAGACGTGGTGGTAAGCGTCTCGTGAGGGTGCACACTTTGTCCCGGGTTGAAGCGCCAATGCCATTCATAATAATAATAATAATAATAATAATAATAATAATAATAATAATAATAGATTAATTTTATTGTTTATACCCCACCCATCTGGCTGGGTTTCCCCAGCCACTCTGGGCGGCTCCCAACAGAAAATTAAAAACACGATAAAACTTCAAACGTTAAAAACTTCCCTAAACAGGGCTGCCTTCGGATGTCTTCTAAAGGTCAAATAGTTGTTTGTTTCCTTGACATCTGATGGGAGGGCGTTCCATAGGGAGGGTGCCACCACTGAGAAGGCCCTCTGCCTGGTTCCCTGTAACCTCGCTTCTCGCAGGGAGGGAACAGCCGGAAGGCCCTCAGGAGATGGACCCTGGTGTCCGGGCTGGACGATGGGGGTGGAGATGCTACTTCAGGTATACTGGGTCATTTAGGGCTTTCAAGGTCAGCACCAACACTTTGAATTGTGCTCAGAAACGTCCTGGGAGCCAATGTAGGTATTTCAGGACCGGTGTTATGTGGTCCCAGTGGCCACTCCCAGTCCCCAGTCTGGCTGCCGCATTCTGGATTAGTTGTAGTTTCCGTGTCACCTTCAAAGGTAGCCCCACGCAGAACGCATTGCAGTAGTCCAAGCGGGAGATAACCAGAGCATGCACCACTCTGGCCAGACAGTCTGCGGGCAGGGAGGGTCTCATCCTGCATATCAGATGGAGCTGCCCTGGACACAGAACTGACCTGCGCCTCCATGGACAACTGTGAGTCCAAAATGACTCCCAGGCTGCACACCTGGTCCTTCGGGGGCATAGTGACCCCATTCAGGACCAGGGAACCCCCCACACCCACCCACCCACTGTCCCCCTAAAACAGTCCTTCTGTCCTGTCAGGATTCAACCTCAATCTGTTAGCCGCCTTCCAGTGGTGTAGACAGAGCAACGGCCTTTAGAAGAATAAGGGAGCTTTCATTTGACTTCGCTTTTTATATGCACGCCGCCTTTCGGCGTTACAATGCACGAGGCGGTTTGCAAGCTGACTAAGCAAGTTCGAAGGAGTGTAACCGACCGCGACTCTCTTGTTTCCCTCTTTGAACAGGATAAAGCGGATTTGTCGTCCTTGCCGACTTACAAGGAAGGTGAGCGAAGGAGGTTTTTTGACCCACTCACAGGAGGAGGCTTCTGTGTTGAGGGTCGGGGTATTTCAACGTGTAGGGCTGTCTCTGGGCATGCCTGAACCCTCCCACTCTTGTTGTAAACAAAAATTTCCCCTTTTCCCTTATGGGGTATCCAAGAGCCCATATAGAGTCCTTACATACTGTATTTTTCGCTCCATAAGACGCACCAGACCATAAGACGCACCTAGCTTTTGGAGGAGGAAAACAAGAAAAAAAATATTCTGAATCTCAGAAGCCAGAACAGCAAGAGGGATTGCTGCGCAGCGAAAGCAGCGATCACATTTGCTGTTCTGGCTTCTGGGATAGCTGCGCAGCCTGCATTCACTCCATAAGACGCACACACATTTCCCCTTACTTTTTAGGAGGGGAAAAGCGAGTCTTATAGAGCTAAAAATACGGTAGGTTCCCTATTGGTAGGAGAAGATAACAGAGGCCAACCAGAGAATATTGAGAAGCAAAGCAGCTTGTAAACCTGATCTTTATTGATCTGTTGCAACAGGGTGCTCCCCTCACATGCAGGAGAAAGGAGGAACCCAGAAAAATGTCGCGCAAGGCCTTATAAAGACTTTTGAAATTGCCACCCCCAGAAACATCAAACATACATCACAGAAGGGGTGTAACCTAAGACCACCCCTCCGATACATCACACCTACGTCACAGAAAAGGCGGTCTACAACAGAAATTTGAAGGTTGTTTTTCTCCTGTCCTTATTTATCTCCTGTCTGGCAGGTTACTTGATTGGATTGCCTGGGGAGCCTGGCCAGTCTTTTGTAGTGATAAATACTTAGTTCCTGGGCCAGGTCACAGGCTCACATCCTATTCAAACACAGACATACCCTTAAGACAGGATTTGTGAAGGAAAAGACAATGGGGAGGCTTTTCCAGTTTGACCTTGCAGAGAAAACATTGGCTCGGTTTAGGAATCAAAATGGCTTCAGGTCGCTCTTCCTGTGCTGATCTATGTATATGCGGTTATGAACATTGCCATATATCTAAGACCTCAAAATTCCTATCACAATCTCATACAGAAAAGAGGGGAGTTGCTCTTATTCCAGGTGCAGAACTTCCCCCATGTGGACTAGAAACTTGAGGGTTATGGGAAAGGGTTTTTTTTTTTTTTTTTTTTTTTTTTTTTTTTGGCTTTGTTCCATTCCACGTTCCGTTAAGAAACGGGCCCTTTCGTCGTTTAATCCAGTCCCAGGCCCCTGCGAGCCCGAAGATCTGCTGGACGGCGTGATCTTCGGCGCCAAGTACCTGGGCTCCACGCAGCTGGTCTCCGAGAGGAACCCCCCCACCCACGTCCGCATGGCCCAAGCCCAGAAAGCCGTGGACAGGATCAAGGTAAGATCCAAGGGGAGCGGGCAGCTGCTGCACCCTCTGTCCCCAGAGATGTGTTGCTGTAGAGGCAGCTTTGGTCCAATCCAGCAAGGGATCCTTTAGCATTCCTAATTCCACCTAAGCGGAGCCTCCAGGTACAGCCGCAGTCTATCTCGGTGCCTGCTGGCAGGGGCAGAGTGGGAGAGGTTTGTGGACTTTCCGTTGGGGCACTCTGGCCGTTCAACTCTGGAAGGAGGAGGTGGGGCTAGAGGGGTCTGTGGTCTGGTCCATGTTGCTCCCTCTGCCGGCCATCATTTGCCCCATGTGATTCCATTTTCTGGCCATCACTTGCCCCATGTTGCTCCCTCTGCCGGCCATCACTTGCCTGACTGCGTTTAATTTCCCAGCCATCACTTGCCCCATTTTGCTCTCTCTGCCAGCCATCACTTGCCCCATGTTGCTCCCTCTGCCAGCCATCACTTGCCCGACTGTGTTTAATTTCCCAGCCATCACTTGCCCCATTTTGTTCTCTCTGCCAGCCATCACTTGCCCCATGTTGCTCCCTCTGCCAGCCATCACTTGCTCCATGTTGCTCCTTCTGCCTACCATCACTTGCCCCACTTCGCTTCATCTCCCAGCCATCACTTGCCCCATGTTGCTCCCTCTGCTGGCCATCACTTGCCCCATGTTATTGCATTTGCTGGCCATCACTTGCCCGACTGCACTTAATTTACCAGCCATCACTCGCCCCACTTTACTTAATCTCCCAGCCATCACTTGCCCCATGTCTCTCCATCTCCCAGCCATCACTTGCCCCACTTCGCTTAATCTCCCAGCCATCACTTGCCCCATGCTGCTCCCTCTGCTGGCCATCACTTGCTTCACTTCGCTTCATCTCCCAGCCATCACTTGCCCCATGTTGCTCCTTCTGCCAGCCATCACTTGCCCCATGTCTCTCCATCTCCCAGCCCTCACTTGCCCCATGCTGCTCCATCTCCCAGCCACCACTTGCCCCATCCTGCTCTATCTCTCAGCCATCACTTGCCCCATGCTGCTCCATCTCCAAGCCATCACTTACCCCACTTCGCTTAATGTCCCAGCCATCACTTGCCCCATCCTGCTCTATCTCCCAGCCATCACTTGCCCCATGCTGCTCCATCTCCCAGCCATCACTTGCCCCATGCTGCTCCATCTCCCAGCCGTCACTTGCCCCATGCTGCTCCATCTCCCAGCCATCACTTGCCCCACGTCCCTCCCTTTCCCGACCACCCCGTCTCTCTATTTCCCGGCCATCGCTTGCCTCAAGATGCCTGCCTTTGCGTTACAGGCCCCCGAAGGAGAATCGCAGCCCATGACGGAGGTGGACCTCTTCATCTCCACGCAGAGGATCAAGGTCCTGACGGCCGACTCCCAGGTGCGTCCCTTGTGGGCTTCCGGGTAGCCTAGCGGCAGAGGCAGAAGCGGGGCTCGAGTTCGAGGATTCGCCAGGAATTTCCGAGTGCCAAAAACACTTGGCCAAAACCTGGCTCCTATTCCTTGTGACATCTCCTTCCTTTCCCTCTCTCTGTTCCCAGGAGGCGATGATGGACCATCTCCTGCAAACTATCTCCTACATCGCTGACATCGGGAACATCGTGGTCCTCATGGCTCGCCGGAAACTTCCTCGCCGGGCCGATGCCTCTGCCGAAAAGCAACTCTACAAGATGATCTGCCACGTCTTCCACTCGGTGGATGTGAGCTTGGGGAAATCGGGGGCCGGGGGAGAACCTCAGGGGCCGTGTGTATGTGTGTGTGAGTGAGGTCCCGTGCAGAAATGGAAAGGAGAATGCAGAGAGCTGCGTTTTGAAATCAAGTTTCTAGTCCATATGACTCGTGTTCATCAGTAAGCAGGTGACACCCAGCTCTACCTCTCCTTTAAATCAGAACCAGTGAAGGTCCTGTGTGAGTGTCTGGAGGCGGTTGGAGGATGGATGGTGGCTAACAGATTGAGGTTGAATCCTGACAAGACAGAAGGACTGTTTTGGGGGGACAGGAGGCGGGCAGGTGTGGAGGACTCCCTGGTCCTGAATGGGTTAACTGTGCCCCCGAAGGACCAGGTGTGCAGCCTGGGAGTCATTTTGGACTCACAGCTGTCCATGGAGGTACAGGTTAATTCTGTATCCAGGGCAGCTCCATCTGGTACGCAGGATGAGACCCTCCCTGCCTGCAGACTGGCCAGAGTGGTGCATGCTCTGGTTATCTCCCGCTTGGACTACTGCAATGCGCTCTACGTGGGGCTACCTTTGAAGGTGACCCGGAAACTGCAATTAATCCAGAACACGGCAGCTAGACTGGGGACTGGGAGCGGCCGCTGAGACCGCATAACACCGGTTCTGAGAGACCTACATTGGCTCCCAGTATGTTTCCAAGCACATTTCAAAGTGTTGGTGCTGATCTTGAAAGCCCTAAATGGCCCAGTATACCTGAAGGAGCGTCTCCACCCCCATCGTTCAGCCCGGACACCGGGGTTCATTTCCGAGGGACTTCTGGCGGTTCCCTCATTGCGAGAAGTGAGGTTACGGGGAACCAGGCAGAGGGCCTTCTCGGTGGTGGCACCCACCCTGTGGAACACCCTCCCTTTAGATGTGAAGGAAATAAGCAGCTATCCTATCTTTAAAAGACATCTGAAGGCAGCCCTCTTTAGGGAAGTTTTTAATATTTAATGCTGTATTGTTTTTAACACTCGATTGGGAGCCGCCCAGAGTGGCTGGGGAAACTCAGCCAGATGGGCGGGGTATAAATAATAAATTATTATTATTATTATTATTATTATTATTATTATTATTATTATGACAAGTGATAAATAGTAAGTGAAATATAGCAATGGGGTGGATTTGATTGACATCAAATCAATTTAAATTGCTAGTCGGTAAGACTTGATTCCCCCAGACTTGTTATTCCTGATGTAATCTTAATATTGACATCCAGAGGAAGGTTTCGGTTTTTTTGAATAATGAATTTTCAGAGCAGTTTTTACAGCAATATCAAAAATGACTGATATGATTTTACTATTAGAAATACATAGATAATTATAAAATTACTGTGAGGTTTAGTAAGTTAACTGTTTATAATTGGGCAATTAATGACAATTTAAACAATTTATTTAACTAAAACAATGACATTATAGCGTATGTATCCAGGTTTGTTAACGGATGTGGTTAAACAATTTTTATTTATTTATTTTTAAAAAACAGACTGAGTTTTAGCACACATGAAAAACTTAAAGCCAATCCTTATTTCCTGATGAATAGCCTTTGCACTATAATGTAACTGAGATAGAAATCTTTAGAAAGATTTCCCCCCCAAAAAAGTATTTTATTTTAAAAATGCGATTTAAATTTAAAAAATCCCATTTGCATAAAAAAATCAGATTTTTTTATTTGATTTTTTAAAAGTTCAAATTGTATTTTTTGTTTTAATTTTTTTATTTGATTTTTTTAATCAAATCAAATAAAAAGATCAGATTTTTAAAAAATCATTTATTTTTATCGGCTCTGTGTAACAATAATAATTGTAGTCACAACCGTGCTGATGATGTTGTTATTGTTGATGGTTCAGTCAGTAGGGCATGCGACTCTTAGCCCTGGGGTCCTGGGTTCGAGTGTCATGCCGGAAACCCGCCTTCTCCTTCCGCAGGCTCCCTTGATAGCCCAAGCTATCGGCCAAGCTTTCAGCGTTGCATACCAGCATTTCCTGAGGGCCAGCGGCATCGACCCCGACCAACTCCATCCCCGGCGGTGCGGCGATGACGAGGGCGACGAAAGCTTCGTCCCGGGGGAAGAGCTGTACAATGGCGATTTGGCGCACTTCTCCAAGCAAGAGAACTGTAAGGAAGTAAGGACGGATCTTTCCCCTCCTTTCCCCAGAGGTGGGTGGGCGGAGAGCTCACCTGCATTGTAGGGGGTTGGTCTAGATAAATAATAATAATAATTTATTATTTGTACCCCGCCCATCTGGCTGGGTTTCCCCAGCCACTCTGGGCGGCTTCCACAAAGACCAAAAATACACTAAGATGTCACACATTCAAAACTTCCCTGAACAGGGCTGCCTTCAGATGTCTTCTGAATGTCAGGTAGTTATTTATCTCTTTGACATCTGGTGAGAGGGCGTTCCACAGGGCGGGCGCCACCACCAAGAAGGCCCCCTGCCTGGTTCCCTGTAGCTTTGCTTCTCGCAGGGAGGGAACAGCTAGAAGGCCCTCAGCACTGGATCTCAGTGTCCGGGCTGGACAATGGGGGTGGAGATGCTCCTTCAGGTCTACTGGGCCATTTAGGGCTTTCAAGGTCAGCACCAAAACTTTGAATTGTGCTCGGAAACGTACTGGGAGCCAATGTAGGTCTTTCAAGACCAGTGTTATGTGGTCTCGGCAGCTGCTCCCAGTCCCCAGTCTGGCTGCCGCATTCTGGATTAGTTGTAGTTTCCGGGTCACCTCCAGGAACCAGAGCAGCGCACGGAAACGCTGTTAACCTTCCCGCCGGAGTGGTACCTATTTATCTACTTGCACCTAGACGTGCTTTCGAACAGCTAGGTTGGCAGGAGCGGGGACCGAGCAACAGGAGCTCACCCCGTCGCGGGGATTCAAACCTCCGACCTTCTGATCGGCAAGTCCTAGGCTCTGTGGTTTAACCCATAGCAAAGATCATTTAGGCACTGACAAATTAGACTTTGCTTGACTTAAGCCCAAAGTGAGTAGCTGTTGTGGGGATAAACCACAAGATGGAAGTTTTGGATAGACGCACTGAAAGATCACCAGTTCCTACAGACATGGCCTGTGTTTCCCTTTTAGGTCGTCATCCACAAGCAGAAAGGGGAGATCCTGGGCGTTGTGATTGTGGAGTCGGGCTGGGGCTCCATCCTGCCCACTGTGGTGGTGGCCAACCTCATGCATAAGGGTGCGGCGGAGCGGTCGGGGAAGCTGAGTATCGGGGACCGCATCATGTCAGCCAACGGGACCAGCCTGGTGGGGTTGCCCCTGGCTTCCTGCCAGGGCATCATTCGGGTGAGCGACGGCGGAAGAGGAGACTCCTTTTCCTTCCCAGGGCTGGTGGGAAGCAGAGCACCGGCTGGGGAACCCCGAAGCAAAGAAGACTCAGAGTCTGGGAAGCGGTGGTTGGGACGATGATACGTGGTGATACGCCCATAGCTGTCAACCGTCCCTTATTTGGCGGGAAAGTCCCTTATCCCAGCGCCGTGTCCCACTGCTGTCCCTTATTGGAATTTCCCGGGTTTCAAAGAAGCAGCTCCTCTCCCTCCCTCCCTGCCGGCCAGGGAGGAGGGAGGCTCCAACTGTGTTGCTTGGCTGCGTTGCTCACCCAATAAGGAGTCTGAGAACGACTGGGGGGTGGAGCTTGCATGCCTTGTGCCGATCCAATCGGCTGCCTTGCCTGGGGACTCGCCTTTGCTCAGCGCTTCCCAGCGGAGAGGGGACGGTGGTTTTCCTTGCTGCGTCCCCTTTGCCGGGTTGCTGCGCTGTGGGAACCACTGCTTGAGGCTTCGTTTGGCTGCTGGCTGGGCTTTCTGCCTTTGGCTCGGAGGGGCTCAGAAGTTGAACATACCTGTGCTTTGAAAATCCCTTATTTTGGCTACTGATCCCTTATTTTCGAGGCTGCTGCTCCCTTATTTTCAAATCTGTAAGTTGACAGCTATGGATACGTGTGGTCTAAACCACTGATCCTCTTGGGCTTGCCGATCAGAAGGTCGGCGGTTCAAATCCCCGCCACGGGGTGAGCTCCCATTGCTCCATCTCTGCTCCTGCCAACCTAGCAGTTCGAAAGCACACCAGCGCAAGTAGATAAGTAGGCACCGCTGTAAGCCAGCTCCTCAAATTTCCGTGCTCTCCCTTCCCAGGATTTGAAAAGCCAGACTGTGGTGACCCTCAGCGTGGTCCATTGCCCACCCGTCACCACCGCCATCGTGCGGAGACCTGATGCGAAATACCCGCTGGGGTTCTGCGTGGAGAACGGCATTGTGAGTAACTTAGGTGGCTCGAGCGAGCGAGCCAGGCTGCATGGTGAAAAGTTTCGCGGGGTGTTTTTTGGAGGGTAGGCGGGGATTGGAGTGAATTTAAATAACAAAGCAAACTTGCAAACAAGGCTGCGTTAAGACCTTTGGAGGCCCATAACACTGGAAAGATTTGCATAAATATGCATAGTTGCATATTTCGTATGTGCATATATCAAATATGCATAAATATATGCATATATATATATATATATATATATATACACACACACACACACACACACACACGGGACGCGGGTGGCGCTGTGGGTTAAACCACAGAGCCTAGGACTTGCCGATCAGAAGGTCGGCATTTCGAATCCCCGCAATGACGGGGTGAGCTCCTGTTGCTCGGTCCCTGCTCCTGCCAACCTAGCAGTTTGAAAGCACATCAAAGCGCAAGTAGATAAATAGGTACCACTCCGGTGGGAAGATAAACGGTGTTTCCGTGCGCTGCTCTGGTTCGCCGGAAGCGGCTTAGTCCTGCTGGCCACATGACCTGGAAGCTGGACGCCGGCTCCCTCGGCCAGTAAAGCGAGATGAGCGCCGCAACCCCAGAGTCGGCCACGACTGGACCTAATGGTCAGGGGTCCCTTTACCTTTACCCAACTCTTAAACGGTGTCCCTCTGCCTTCTTCCTGCTCCAGATCTGCAGCCTCATGCGAGGGGGGATTGCAGAGAGGGGCGGGATCCGCGTAGGACACCGGATCATCGAGATCAACGGGCAGAGTGTGGTGGCCATGCCACATGAGAAGATCATCCAGATCTTGACACAGGCGGTCAGCGAGGTGGGCATCAAAGCATTCTTCCTCAGCAAAGGATTATTTATTGAGATGCTGAATTTGCAAGTACAGGAACGCCCCCAAATTGCATGCATTTGGCTTCACGGGCAGAGCAAAAAAATTAAAAATGGGTCAGCCTTCCGAGAGGGGTGGGAAACTTTGACAATCTGCAGGGGTGTGGGTTTTTTTGTGGAATAGTAGTAGTAATAATAATAATAATAATAATAATAATAATAATGATGATGATGATGGTGTTTAGTTGTTTAGTCGTGTCCGCCTCTTCGTGACCCCCTGGACCAGAGCATGCCAGGCACTCCTGTCTTCCACTGCCTCCCGCAGTTTGGTCAGACTCATGCTGGTCCCTTCGAGAACACTGTCCCACCATCTCGTCCTCTGTCGCCCCCTTCTCCTTGCGCCCTCCATCTTTCCCAGCATCAGGGTCTTTTCCAGGGAGTCTTCTCTTCTCATGAGGTGGCCAAAGTCTTGGAGCCTCAGCTTCAGGATCTGTCCTTCCAGTGAGCACTCAGGGCTGATTTCCTTCCGAATGGAGAGGTTGGATCTTCTTGCAGTCCATGGGACTCTCAAGAGTCTCCTCCAGCACCAGAATTCAAAAGCATAAATTCTTCAGCAATCAGCCTTCTTGATGGTCCAGCTCTCACTTCCATACATCACTACTGGGAAAAACAGAGCTTTAACTATACGGACCTTTGTTGGCAAGGAGATGTCTCTGCTTTTTAAGATGCTGTCTAGGTTTGCCATCACTTTTCTCCCAAGAAGCAGGCGTCTTTTAATTCCGTGGCTGCTGTCACCATCTGCAGTGAGTTTAACCAAACTGCGGGAGGCAGTGGAAGACAGGAGTGCCTGGCATGCTCTAGTCCAGGGGGTCACAAAGAGTCGGACATGACTAAACAACAACAACAACATCATTAGCAAAGTCAACTTTTTTTGTTGGGTGGCACTGGGGAACAAAATTTTTGTTGCATTGACACCTGCAGTCATTCTAACCTAATTTTGACGTGCTGATTTCACATCTGAAGTTGGTTTTGTTCTGTAAGCTCTAGTTGTTGTTTTTTGCAATTCATGTTTTTCACTTTTCACCGTAAGAATTCAACATTTTATTAAACACATAGCCAAAGTAGTACAATATGAGTATAAATGTAAATGACTTGCATTTGAAAGCAGCATTGAACGTATAAGAACGGCTGAAAAATCTCACGCAAGAGAAAATGGCAAAATAAAATTGTTCCCCAGTGATATCGCTTTAACGCAAACACCCCTTGTGTCTTTTTTTATTCCAGGTTCACATCAAAACCATGCCAGCATCAACTTACCGTCTTCTGACCGGACAGGAACAACCCGTTTTCCTATGAAGGGAGGTGTTTTCTTGGGGCGGCGGCAAATCTACACCTGCTTAACAAGTTGCACGCAACCCCTTCTCACTTTGCAAACCAGACTCTGTGCACCGAAAAGGCGTCTTCTCTGAATTCAGACCTGCCTGCCTCTCAACGGGACTTTTTCTCCACCCGGAATCACAGGAAAAAAAGGTTTTATTTTGCTTTAACTGGGAGCGTGTGTTCGTGTGCAGTTTATTTTTTGGGTGCTAGTAAATTGTCCCTGCAAGGTCCAGTTTCGGAGATGTGGGTTTTTGTGTGTGTGTGTGGAATTGTTTTCTGGGTCAGGACATGGGAAGCCGCTAAGAAGCAGTGGGAGAAAGGCTGTACCCCATCATGCTGCTGGTGGATAAATAATTTTTTATATATTGAAATAAATGCTGCCCTTGTGTTAAAATTTGCATGTTCTGGAAATAAGGGGAAAGAGCATGGCGGCGAAGGGATTACGCGGGAACTGTTTTTTACTTGAGGGGCTGGGTTTCCTGATTGTGTGGAAACAATTTTTTCCTTGAGGTGCTAGATTTCTCCTTGCAGGGAGGTTGGGTTATATATTATAAAGAAACAAAATTCTTTGCAGTGGGACAGTCTATACCCACCTCACTGCTCTACCGTCTTTCTAGAATAGACCAGATATCTCCACCTCTCTCTCGCACACACACACTCAGTCCTGCAGTGTGTTAAAAACTTCGGCGGCTGGTCTTTGCAACTAGAAACAGGCCTAAAGCAAAACTTGCGTCAATCCACAAACCTTTCAGTAAGTGGTGGGGAACGTGCCGCCTTGCTGATTGTCAGCCAAAATACCAAAAAACAAATATGTCTGGACCGATTTATCACTTAACAAGGGTGTGAGCGAATGCAAAAATCTGCATTTCCTGCAGTCGGAAATCCAGCATCTCAGGGTAAAAGGTTAGGGCAGAGCCTAACCTGGCAGTTTGTATTTTTATTTTTTGACAAAACTTTAGGGCGAGCACATGGGAAATACCGTATTTTTTGCTCTATAAGACTCACCTTTCCCCTCCTAAAAAGTAAGGGGAAATGTGTGTGCGTCTTATGGAGCGAATGCAGGCTGCGCAGCTATCCCAGAAGCCAGAACAGCAAGAGGGAGCGCTGCTTTCGCTGCGCAGCGATCCCTCTTGCTGTTCTGCCTTCTGAGATTCGGAATATTTTTTTTCTTGTTTTCCTCCTCCCAAAACTAGGTGCGTCTTGTGGTCTGGTGCGTCTTATAGAACAAAAAATACAGTATTTTTTTTGGGAGAGTTTTGTGCCTGCAAGATTGTACTGAGGCAGCTGCCAGTTTGAGCTGGGAGGCAAGGCTCCTTTGAATCTGGGTTTTTCCCATCCAAATTCAGCCTCTTCAAGCTGTTTTTGCTTTTTTCACCCGTCCACTGGTGAGTGGAAGACTGCAATTTCCCCCGACTTGAGAGGCACTTTTAAGCAGGTAAGGGGTTGGAAGTGGGAGGGTCAAATAGGCCCTCGCCAGCATACTGTATTTTTCGCTCTATAGGACGCACTTTTCCTCCTCCAAAAATGAAGGGAAAATGTGTGTGCGTCCTATGGGGCGAATTCAGGCTTTCGCTGAAGCCTGGAGAGCGAGAGGGGTCGGTGCGCACCAACCCCTCTCGCTCTCCAGGCTTCAGGAAGCTATCCGCAAGCCTTCGGAGCGCGGCGGGAGTTCCTGCCAGGCTCCAAAGGCTTGCGGATAGCAGCCCGAAGCCCGGGGACACCCTGGGCTTCGGGCAGCTATCCGCAAGCCTTTGGAGCCCAGCGGGAGTTCCTGCCGGGCTCCGAAGGCTTGCGGATAGCAGCAAGCTCCGGGAGCGAAGGCGAGGTTACGTGCAACCTCGCCCCCGCTTCCGGACCCGTTCTGGGGGCTGGGGTCGGGGGAAGCTCGGGCTTCCCCACCCCAGCCCCGCGGCTAAAAAGGAAGCCAAGACAGCGAGCGGGATCCATCCTGCTCGCTGTCTTGGCTTCTGCCAAAGCCGCGCGCAACAAACTAGGTGCACCCTATAGAGCAAAAAATATGGTATTTTCTCTGCTCAAACAGGCAGCCTCCTGTGACTCTCATTTTAACATGGCCTTCAGCAAACGGATTTGTGTTGCTGTTGTTTTTAACGATGTGAACATTTTAGGAAACGAAAGATGAAATAAATCTGCAAAGCAAGGATCTCCAGGAAAAGCCGTCTGGAGTTTCCAACTCCTGCCTACCCGACTCAAACCCTGACACACACAAAAGCCCAGAACTGAAATAGGTGAAACACAGCTTAAAACAAGCTATTTATTAAGACAAAAATCCAGAGGGGTGTTTGAATGTTTCTCCGACAGCGAGAGATCAATAACGGAGGTTTTTTATTATTATTAAAAAAACTGGCCCAAACTTTGCAGGTGTGCATGGAGATTTATTTATTTTTCACCTTCTCATTTTTAAAAAAGAACCGATTTGCCTCGAGGTCTTTTGTTCAAAAGCTGCGAGCCGTTGGCACAGATCGTTTCCCCCCCCCCCCAGATCGCGGGATTTTCGGAGCAAAGGGAGGCGGAACGGTTCCTTGCTAGGTGGTGCCGCGAGGTATCGGGAGTTTGGGGTCGGGGGGTCCTGATCCGCAGGGACCCGGGGCTGGTAAGAGGGCATACAGGGATGTCGTAGGCACAGAATTTCCAAATGGGGGGAAAAATAACACAACACACACTGTGTATTCCTCCAGTCAGCAAACCCCAATCTCTGCAGAACAGTCTAGAGGTCTGTGGCAGGGCCCCAGTCGTAACCGTAGTCCTGGTCCGACTCGGAGTCGTAGGTATGAGCGTGGGTAAACTTCTTCCGCAGGGCATCGTGTTCATATTCCCTGGAGGAGAGGAAAACCAGGTTGCAAAATTAAGCAAAATAAAGTCGGTTCTTAGGACAGCCCATTGGTCGGTACGGTCCAGCCCCTCTGTGGCAGTTTATTTTCTGGGGTAAAAGGTAAAGGGACCCCTGACCGTTAGGTCCAGTCATGACCGACTCTGGGGTAGCGGCGCTCATCTCGCTTTACTGGCCGAGGGAGCCGGCGTACAGCTTCCGGGTCATGTGGCCAGCAGGACTAAGCCGCTTCTGGCGAACCAGAGCAGCGCACGGAAACGCCGTTATCTTCCCGCCAGAGTGGTACCTATTGATCTACTTGCACTTTGACATGCTTTCGAACTGCTAGGTTGGCAGGAGCAGGGACCGAGCAACGGGAGCTCACCCCATCGTTGCGGGGATTCGAACCGCCAACCTTCTGACCGGCAAGCCCTAGGCTCTGTGGTTTAACCCACAGCGCCACCCGCGTCCCTATTTCCTGGGGTAAAATCCAATAAAAAGCCCAGCAACTTCAATCCAATAAACTTTGGTCAGCCCTCGCGACGCATGTTCACTTCATCAAATCTGGTCCTCTTTGAAAATAGTTTGGACACACAACCTACAGCTTAGGGTCCCACTCTCTTGGGAGGCCCCCCCCCCAAAAAAAATGTAAAGGGGGAAAATAACCTGGATGTACATTTCCAAAATATAAGATAAAAAACAAATAAAATAAAACCTACATACAGCAACGGTGTTTTGTGTTTTGTGTCATGGGCCCTGCCTGCTCACCTGCTCCCTAAAATATCCCTGGTTTGCTCCTTTCTATATACAGTGGTGCCCCGCAAGACGAAAAATTCGCTAGATGAAAGAGTTTTCCGTTTTTTGAGGTGCTTCGCAAGACGAATTTCCCTATGGGCTTGCTTCGCAAGACGAAACGTCTTGCGAGCTCTTGCGAGTTTGTTTCCTTTTTCTTAAAGCCGCTAAGCCGTTAATAGCCGCTAAGCCGCTAATAGCCGTGCTTCACAAGACGAAAAACCGCAAGACGAAGAGACACGCGGAACGGATTAATTTCGTCTTACGAGGCACCACTGTATAGGGTGCCTCCATTCTTCATGGACTGGTTATATGGCAACATGTGCAAATGGCTTGAGATACCTATGAGGTCCATAAATTACCATATAGCATATATTCAACACAAAAAACAGTGGCAGTTTGTTGTTGACAAAGGACAGCTGGACATAGAAAGGGCCCCATTACCTACAGTAGCTTAGACCTAAATCCGGCCCTGGCCAGACAGCTGCAGACAACTGACAATGTGGACTAGTAACTTGAGCAATCATTCACAACCGCAGCCAGCGCACAGGATTGTACCAAGGGATCGCTGACTGGCCGACCGCCCTCTTTTAAAACTCGCAGGTTTGCTGCAGCCCCCAACCTGTGTCCTCAGCCCCCAAACTCTTCATCCCGTGCCCTTGGAAACCAAGAATCAGCCCTCCCACTTGGGTGGACATTTTCCTGGTACCCCAGAATGCAAAAAACGAGTTTTGGAAATGCTTACCTGTTTCCGTAGTCTTCCCTCCATTGGCCTTGGGGTTGGTGGTCGCCGTCGTGCTGGAGAGGGAAGAAAGAGGAATCAGCAGGGGAGAAACACAGGTCTGCCAAAGCCATATAACTTCATTCCACCATTTTTCTAAAGCTCATTAGGAATATATATATATATATATATGCACATATAACTTTCATTGTTATGCGACTTCCTATTATTACTTTATTTATTGAATTTATATATCGCCCAATACCCGGAGGTCTAACATTTCCAAATTCTGCATCCTACTGTTTTGCAGGCCTCAAGTTTCCAGTCCTCCTGAAGAAGGCTGTTCTTCTTTTTAAAAAAGAATAATAGTATTGGTGTTTGTTTAAGCTTCAAGGTATACACACAAATCGCATCTTATGTAAATAAACGACTTCCAAACCCAACGTTGCTGAAATCTGCATTGCTGAAATCTACAAGAAGATTCCACCTAAACATTAGGAAGAACTTCCTGGCAGTAAGAGCTGTTCGACAGTGGAATTTGCTGCCCAGGAGTGTGGTGGAGTCTCCTTCTTTGGAGGTCTTTAAGCAGAGGCTTGACAACCATATGTCAGGAGTGCTCTGATGGTGTTTCCTGCTTGGCAGGGGGTTGGACTTGATGGCCCTTGTGGTCTCTTCCAACTCTACGATTCTATGATTCTAGGTCTTAAAATGGGTGGTTTCCCAACAGCTGGGTCTCCGGATGTCGCTGGGACTACAACTCCCATCATCCCTGCTCGCTAGGGATGATGGGTGTTGTAGAGCGACAACAACCGGGGACCCAAAGTTTGGGATACTCTCAATTCAAGGAGAATCGCTTCCCATTCGCACCATTGTTTTCAGAACCGGGGTTGGTGTTTTTAATTTGCCGGAAGCTGCTCAGAGCGGCTTCGCCGACCCGGTCTGATGGGCGATGTACAAATAATAAAATTATCGCTGGCGGTGATGGCTAGGCTCTGACTTTGTGGTCAGAGGCAGTGAGGCTTCTAAAGAACAGCTGCTGGAAAACACAGGAGGAGAGAGTACCGTATTTTTCGCTCTATAGGGCACACCGGACCATAGGGCACACCTAGTTTTTTTGGGGGGGGGGAAATAAAGGGGGGAACCCCCCCGGCCCCAAAGAGCAAAGAAGCCAAAACAGCCAGCAGGATCCATCCCGCTGGCTGTCCTGGCTTCCTCTTTAGCCATGCACAACCTCTCCAGCCGGGAGAGGCTGCGCGCGGCTTTGGCAGAAGCCAAGACAGCGAGCGGGATGGATCCTGCTCACTGTCTTGGCTTCCTTTTTAGCCGCGGGGTTGGGGCGGGGAAGCCTGAGCGTCCCCGACCCCAGAACGGGTCCGGGAGCGGGGGCGAGGTTACGCACAACCTCGCCTTCGCTCCCGAAGCTTGCTGCTATCCGCAAACCTTCTGAGTCTGGCGGGAACTCCCGCCGCACTCCAAAGGCTTGCGGATAGCTTCCTGAAGCCTGCAGAGTGAGAGGGGTCGGTGCGCACCGACGCCTCTCGCTCTCCAGGCTTCAGCAAAAGCCTGCATTCGCTCCAAAGGACGCACACACATTTCCCCTTCATTTTTGGAGGGGGGAAAAGTGCGTCCTATAGAGCGAAAAATACGGTAGTTCTTGCATTCGAATCCTGCTTGCACCTTTCCCAAAAGTCATTTGGGACCAGATGACCAGATGAATCTCCTTTGGCTCGTACCAGAAGCCAGGCTTTTCTTAGGTCCTGATGGAGCCTCCAGTTCCAGAGCCAGTCTACCTCGATTCTTAGCTTCTTGGCCACCGTGAGAACAAGGTTCTGGGCTGGATTGGGCCTGATCCACCAGGCTCATCTTAGGTTTTCTTAAGCACAGATTTTGGCTAAAAGTTAGTACAAGCATCCCAATGGTACGTGCTTTTCAGTGGTGAAACAGAACAGGAGATTTTGTTGTTGTTTATAATAATAATAATAATTTATTATTTGTACCCCGCCCACCTGGCTGAGTTTCCCCAGACACTCTGGGCGGCTTCCAATCAAGTGTTGAAAACAATACAGCGTTAAATATTAAAAACTTCCCTCAACAGGGCTGCCTTCAGATGTCTTTTAAAGATAGGATAGCTGCTTATTTCCTTCACATCTGAAAGGAGGGCGTTCCACAGGGTGGGCGCCACCACCGAGAAGGCCCTCTGCCTGGTTCCCTGTAACCTCACTTCTCGCAATGAGGGAACTGCCAGAAGGCCCTCAGAGCTGAACCTCAGTATCTGGGCAGAACGATGGGGGTGGAGACGCTCTTTCAGGTATACTGGACCGAAGCCGTTTAGGGCTTTCAAGGTCAGCACCAACACTTTGAATTGTGCTCGGAAACGTACTGGGAGCCAATGCAGATGCCTCAGGACTGGTGTTATGTGGTCTTGGCGGCCACTCCCAGTCACCAGTCTAGCTGCCGCATTCTGGATTAATTGCAGTTTCTGGGTCACCTTCAAAGGTAGCCCCACGGAGAGCGCATGGCAGTAGTCCAAGCGGGAGATAACCAGAGCATGCACCACTCTGGCAAGACAGTCCGCAGGCAGGTAGGGTCTCATCCTGCGTACCATATGGTTTGAATTTATATACTGCCCTATACCTGGGGGTATAGGTTCACAGAATAAAACCAAGATATAAAACCAGAAACTACAGTATTTTTCGCTCTATAGGACGCACCGGACAATAGGACGCATCTTGTTTTAGAGGGGGGAGAACAAGAAAAAAAATTTCTCCCCCTCTCTGCCCAGTGCCCCTTCAGCGAAGTGGCAGGAGGCGCTGCACAGAGAGGGGGAGAATTTCCCCCCTCTTGTTTTCCCCCTCTAAAACAAGGTGTCTAAAACAGGTGGCTACCTTGGAAGCCTGCAGAGCGAGAGGGGTTGGTGTGCACTGACCCCTCTCGCTCTCCAGGCTTCAGGTTCCTTTCGACCTGCTCTTTGGGGCTGGCGGGGGGAAGCCCACCACCAGCCCCAAAGAGCAGATCGGGAAGCAGCGGAAAGGCGAGCAGCGGAGAGGCTCCTGCCATAGTCGCGCGTCACCTCTCCAGCCAGGAGAGAATCGCGGGACAGTGGCTTCTTCGCTCCATAGGACGCACACACATTTCCCCTTCATTTTTGAAGGGGAAAAAGGGCGTCCTATAGAGCGAAAAAACCGGTACCTAATAAAAATAAAAACAGCAACCCAATACCCCTCCCCACGAAAACACCCAACACATTTTAAAAGGGCAGAGGAGGTAAATCGGTTCAGCCAAAGGCCTGTTTGGAAAGGAACATTTTTGCCAGGTGCCTAAAGGTGTGTAATGAAGGCGCCAGGCAAACCTCCCTGGGGAGAGCGTTCCACAGATGGGGAGCCACCACAGAGAAGGCCCCGTTCTCATGTTGCCACCCTCCAGACCTCTCGAGGAGGCGGCACATGAAGGAGGGGCCTCAGAAGATGATCTCAAGGTCCAGGTGGGTTCAGATGGAAAGAGGCGTTCGTTGAGGCATTGCGGTCCCGAGCCGTTTAAGGCTTTATGGGTCAAAACCAGCACTTTGAACTGGGCCCGGAAACTAATTGGTAGCCAGTGCAGTTGGACCAGGACTGGGGTAATACGCTCAAGCTGTTCTGTTTCTTGCTACAGTAACACCCCCATCACTTGGGCTGCCCAGCAATGCAGCAGAGCAGGGATCGGGTTGGAGTAGATGACCCCTAGGAACCCATTTGGGGACTCCTTACCTGTTTAACTAGGGACGCAGGTGGCGCTGTGGGTTAAACCACAGAGCCTAGGACTTGCCGATCAGAAGGTTGGTGGTTCGAATCCCCGCAATGACGGGGTGAGCTCCCGTTGCTCGGTCCCTGCTCCTGCCAACCTAGCAGTTCCAAAGTACGCCAGCGCAAGTAGATCAATAGGTACCACTGTGGCGGGAAGGTAAACGGCATTTCTGTGCACTGCTCTGGTTCGCCAGAAGCAGCTTAGTCCTGCTGGCCACATGACCCGGAAACTGGACGCCGGCTCCCTCAGCCAGTAAAGCGAGATGAGCGCCGCAACCCCAGAGTCGGCCACGACTGGACCTAATGGTCAGGGGTCCCTTTACCCTTACCTGCTTAACTGGGTAAGCCAAAGCAGCCGCTACTCTCTCGCTGAGGTCCTGATCCGTGGTTTGCTCGGTGGGTTCCGAGGAGCGAGCCAGGGCCGGCTCCTGATAGGATTCATCCAGCTCCTGGTCAGTGTAAGCTTCGCCTTCTGCGTCCGTCTCATCGTAGTCACTGTTGGCTCGGCTATCGCAGGTCAAGTAGCCCGGGCTGGTGGGAGAGGGCTGGTTCAATAGGTCCAAGCCTTCGTCGGCTGGAACATCCACCTGGGTGGAAAAGGGAGGTGGGTGAGTTTATTTTAACCTAACCTGCATATCACCTACCGTATTTTTCGCTCTATAAGACGCACCAGACCTCAAGACGCACCTAGTTTTTGGAGGAGGAAAACAAGAAAAAATATATTCTGAATCCCAAAAGCCAGAACAGCAAGAGGGATCGCTGCGCAGTGAAAGCAGCAATCCCTCTTGCTGTTCTGGCTTCTAGGATAGCTGCGCAGCCTGCATTCGCCCCATAAGACGCATGCACACACATTTCCCCTTACTTTTCAGGAGGGAAAAAGTGTGTCTTGTAGAGCAAAAATTACGGTAATGATTAAAAAAACAAACAAACCTCAAAGCCGTTTACACAAAATATAAATTTACTCCTTGCACGCGGCGTGTCGCTCTGGAATTCTAATGGCCCGCCCCCAAGTCGGTCTGTTTTTAAAAACCACAGCGCTTAAAAACAAAGGTAGCTTCTGAAGTCAGTTGTTAAAATATGGGCAGTTTCGAAAGCGGTGTTAGGGGAACTCGCAGTTTGGGTGAATTAGGCCAGAACGATCACTTACAGTTTCTGCAGAGACTTTATTTACGCAGGAACGGATTCCTCTCGGCCGGAACGGAAAGGATGAGCAGAGACGAAAGGTTTTGCCTCTCAACACGTTGGGAGAGAACAACTAAACGGATCTGTGACCGTGCGACGGGATTTAGCCTAGGCAGAGAGGCTACGAAACAATTTCTAGACAAAACAGCACCTTTGCAGGGTTCAAGGCAACACACGCATTAGCCAGAAGTCCAGACGAAGGAAAGGTGTTTTGCTTTTCTGCAGTACCACCCGTCTTATCAAATACATTTGCATTTTCAGGCGATTTATAGACAGCTCAGACTGTCAGCCAACGATGCCATTTTGCTGCACCACCTTGCGAAGGAGATAACTTTACGCCAATGTGTTTAGTCTTTGGGTTTATCTTCTCAGGCTGTGACAGCCTCCAAGGTCCTCAGAGAGCTTAGCTGCTGCTGTTTCCAAGACCTTCTGGTCTTTGTCTTTGGCGATCCCTCGTAGCCGAGTAAGATTCTCTTCCCCAAACACGGTTTTAACAGTGAGTCCGTAAGTGACTGTGGAGGCCAATTCTGGATCCACACGTCCTTCCACAGTGGGGGCATAGGTTTCCAGGCGGAAATTGGTCATGGTGAGGGTTTGCCATGCGTGCCTTCCTCTTAGCACGTTTCTCCCTTGCGTCCTGAGTTTGAGTGTCTTCAAAGCCCACGACACCTTTGGGAAAGGCTGTTCTCCAACTGGAGCACTCGCAGGCCAGTGTTTCCCAGTTGTCAGTGTTTATACTACTTTTGCTTGAGACATTCTTTAAACCTCTTTTGTTGACCACCAGGATTACACTTTCCATTTTCAAGTTTGGAATAGAGTAGTTGCTTTGGAAGACTATAATCAGGCATCCGCACAACATGACCGGTCCAACGAAGTCAATGTTGAAGAATCATCGCTTTGACACCGGTGATCTTTGCTTCTTCCAGTACACTGGCATCAGTTCGCCTGTCTTCCCAAGTGACGTGTAAAATATTTCGGAGACACCGTTGATGGAATCTTTCAAGTAGTTGGAGATGGCGTTTATACGTGGCCCATGTTTCACAAGCATACAGTAAGGTTGGTAGTACAAGAGCTTTGTAAACGAGCATTTTGGTTTCCCTGCGAATGTCCCAGTCCTCAAACACTCTGCACTTCAGTCGGGAGAAAGCCGCACTCGCAGAGTTCAGGCGATGCTGGATTTTGGCATCAATGTTGGCCCTTGTGGAAAGATAATTGCCCAGGTAGGAGAAGTTTCCAAGGCCACGCAGTGGTTAAATAAGCCATCATGCTT
>NC_138516.1:8966642-8984371 GCF_964252035.2 Podarcis erhardii | reverse complement strand
ATATATAGAGAGAGAGAGAGAGGAATGTTACTGCTCCCATCGGCAAAGTAAATCCAGTCTTTGTAGTTTGGATCAAACAGTGCAACGAAGATTTGTCACTTCTAGAATCATAGAACTGTCAAGTTGGAAGGGACCACGGGGGCTCATCCAGCCCACCTCCCCGCGATGCTGGAATCTTTCACCCAACTTGTCCAATGATTGCTCGCACCAGAATCAACATACCAGGTAGCTTTAAAGCTTGCACCCCAGTCTTCTAATATTCCCTTAGATGTCCCCTTTCCCCACAACGAAAAGACGTTCTTTGCTCTTTCTTGACAAGGGTCTGTGCTGCGGTCCTCCCCAATAACTCTCTTAATCCTGTGTCGCTCTTCAACCTGTTTGGAAAAGACTCAAATCTGCTTCTGGTTGGGTCTCCAGGGCATTTATCAGTGGAACAAAGGATTGGCGTAAACAACGTAACACGGAAACAGCTGCACGGTTGTTGTCAAAATCATCGCCGACTTTTCTCAGTCGCCGAAGAATTTCTAGGCGAGTTTGCAAGTCTCCATCCTGTTTCAGCCTAATTGAATACGGTTTCCCCAATCCTCTGGTGTGTATTATCAGCGAATCTTCCACCAAAAGACAATGCCTTTTGCTTCCCTGCCCTTTGCTATCCGATTGCGCAAAATCAGCAGCGGGCTGGGAGATTCTCTATCTTGAATACCCACCGTTGAAAAATCTGCTCCTTCGACTTGCAAATTACTGCCCTTGCCTAAATTCCAGCCCTTGTTCATCTCTCTGCAAGTTCCAGTTCTCAGCAATGCAAACCTTCCCCTTCTGCTTTCCAATAGCCTTTGGGGAGAGGCAGACCTAGGATTTTTGCTTTTGCAGATTCCTTCCTTCCTTGCAGCCGGCTCTTTCTTCCTAGTCCAGTCCACCCATCCTTTCTCGTCACTTCTCTTGAAATCCACTCCCCTTCTCGCTGGCTCTCTCGCTGGAATGGGAAGGCTTTTGGAAAGGAAACTTTGGGAAAATCCGTTTGGGGTTCCAAATAACCTGGGCCCATAACCTGTTAGAAGTGCTTGCAGCTTGGGTCAATAAGATTTAAAGTTTCTGGAGTTCAGAGGCTTTATTCATGAAACAACTATTTATGGGATGAGTAAAGATGAAAGAGACAAAGATCTTGTGTTGGGAGAGAACAAGAAAATGACTCGGCACCCGGTGATGTCTAGATCGCCCTCGTGTAGTTTAAAGTAACTCATGCATTAACTAGAAGCTCAGAAGAAGGAAATGTTTTTGCTTTTCTCCAACAAAAATCAGGGCGGTTTCGAAAGGTTCAGTTCACCACCTTGATTCAAAATAACCCCCAGTTTTGTCCAAATATAGAAGAGAACCAGTTCCCTGGTCTCAGGAATGATTGTGCAAAATCTGGATAAAATCAGGCATCCAACCAAATATAGATGAAAAGCGGCTCCTGATCTCAGGAGCTGTCATGCAAAGTTTGGTCACGATATCCTAAGAGGTGTTCAGATCCAGAGCGACTGGGCAGCCGTTCCAATTGCACAGAAGATACATTTAAATTATCTGTTAAAAGCCAGAAGTTAAAAACCAAGCGGACCTAAAAAATAATAAATTCAAAACATCAATAAAACCAGCTGTTCAAAATATACATTACAAGGAGAATTTACCTATTAAAATGCATGCCAACTTTATACATTTGGGTATAAGTTGTTCCAGATCAGCAGATAGGCACTTACTGATTTTGTTCCGTTTGAAATGTGCTTCTTGTAAAATACCTCGAAGCAATTTTGCAACGAAAAACATCAGCGATAAAAACAATTATAACATTTTGTTAAAAACCCAATCAAAACCAGTTTCACCCGTAAGATCACTGAGGGCAGAGAAGAGAAATATCTAAGAAAACAGGAAATTTTCTGCATGTGTTCATGCTAGATGGAAGTTACAGTGGTGCCCCGCAAGACGAATGCCTCGCAAGACGGAAAACCCGCTAGACGAAAGGGTTTTCTGTTTTGGAGGCACTTCGCAAAATGAATTTCCCTATGGGCTTGCTTCGCAAGACGAAAATGTTTTGCGAGTTCCTGCGGGTTTTTTTCCTCCCCCCCTTTTTCTAAGCCGCTAAGCCGCTTATCAGCTGATCCGCTAAGCCGCTAATAGCGCTAATCCGCTAAGCCGCTAATGGGCTTGCTTCGCAAAACGGAAAAACCGCAAGACGAAGAGACTCGCGGAACGGATTCTTTTCATCTTGCGAGGCACCACTGTATTGCCCATAATCTAAAAAGGTTTCCTGGATAGGGTTGCAAAATTCTTCGTTCTTTTTTAACCCCAACCCCGAGATCAGTCCAACGAAAAAGAGAGAATCAGAAAACATTATTACAGAGAGACACCAGATGGCAAAAAGCAGCTCAAAAAGTTCAAACAACTGGAAGCCCAATCTTTAATGATGCACAATGCTAAAAACAAATTAATATTATTAATTAGCATGATGGTTATTAATCGAAAGCCAACCGTTCTTCTTTGAAAACGCTAGCGTGCAGCATGTTGTGTGCTGAAAGAAAATTATAGCCGTACCTCGGCTCCTGAACAATTGAAAACCGGAAGTGACTGTTCCGGTTTTTGAACATCCAACGGGGCTTCCGCAGCTTCTGATTGGCTGCAGGAGCTTCCTGCAGCCAATCGGAAGCCACGCTTTGGTTTTCTAACGTTTTGGAAGTTGAACGGACTTCTGGAACAGATTGTGTTCAACTTCAAATGTACGACTGTATATGAAAACGATGTACCAGTGGTATTTGATTCCTAGTAAGTTAGCAAAAATGTATAGAACAAGTAGAAATACCTGCTGGAAATGTAAGGAAAAAGACCACCTTTTATCATGTGTGGTGGATGTGTGAGGTAATAAAAAACATTCTGGGAGATGATATATAAGGAAATGGGGAAAAAAGTGTTTAAAATAACTTTTGTTTTTTAAAAAGAAGCTTTTTAAATTAGGAATTATAGGTACCGAGATTCCAAAGGACGAGAAAAGGCAACAGCTGCAAAATTAACTGGAACTTTTAAAAAGAAAGGGGGGGAAATTATAATTTATTTAGGAGATCATTGTAAGCAGATGAAAACATTAGCAGGATTTTTAATCTCCCTTGCAAGGTAACAAAGACTATGGACAATTTGGAGGGATAAAAAATGTGGATAACGGATTGATATGCCGTTGTAAATATTGACATTAGAACCCATGGAGGGGATGGGGGGGGGAAGTCTTGCGATTCAGAGCAATCTCTATATATGGATTTTTAATTGATTTTGCTATAAGTTTCTATTTTTTTAGTGGCTTGGCTCTCCCACAGAAGCGAGACAGCGGCAGTAATTATCTCAGGTTTATTGCTCAAACACATAAATCACTCCAGAGCTCCTTCACGCTGTGTCTGACGCCAAGTTTGCAGTTGCCTGAGTCTAAACTCAACCCCTTCCTCTTCTTCCAACAAGGGAAAAAAGCCTTTCCCCCTCCTCTCACTGACCTTTTCATGCCTTCGAGTTTTTGGGCTAGCTATTCCTGGCCTGGCCAATAGAAGGGAAAGAAATGGAGGCAGTGAGAGATTTTACTTTCTTGGGTTCCATGATCACTGCAGTTGGTGACAGCAGTCATGAAATTAAAAGACGTCTGCTTCTGGGGAGAAAAGCCATGACAAACCTAGACAGCATCTTAAAAAGCAGAGATGTCACCTTGCCAACAAAGGCCCGTATAGTCAACGCTATGGTTTTCCCAGTAGTGATGTATGGAGGTGAGAGCTGGACCATCAAGAAGGCTGATCGCCAAAGAATGGATGCTTTTGAATTCTGGTGCTGGAGGAGACTCTTGAGAGTCCCATGGACTGCAAGAAGATCCAACCTCTCCATTCTGAAGGAAATCAGCCCTGAGTGCTCACTGGAAGGACTGATCCTGAAGCTGAGGCTCCAAGACTTTGGCCACCTCAGGAGAAGAGAAGACTCCCTGGAAAAGACCCTGATGTTGGGAAAGATGGAGGGCACAAGGAGAAGGGGACGACAGAGGACGAGATGGTGGGACAGTGTTCTCGAAGCTACCAGCATGAGTTTGACTAAACTGAGGGAGGCAGTGGAAGACAGGAGGGCCTGGTGTGCTCTGGTCCAGGGGGTCACAAAGAGGCAGACACGACTAAACGACTCAACAACAATTCCTGGCCTCTCCCCTTCCGTCTCTGAGCTAAGATTGGTATTTTGTGTATCTTTGCTATCTGCTGCCCGCTCTCTGTTCTTTGAAGCTATGCCACTCGGCTGCCGCTCCTCCCTCTCACATTCCAGTCTCCTTATCTCTCTTTGCCTGCTTTCATTCCCAGCCTCTGTCAGCTCCGGAACGAAGCTGACATTTTAAAAAATCAAACGAAAAATATTTCATTAAAAAAGAGAAATTCTGGAACAAGAAGGGGATAAATTGAAATTGCAGTTTTTTGAGAAACTAAAAGATAGGGTGCGAGACTGGCTTCACTACTACCAAATAATGGAGGCATATAAATTGGACAGGAAAATTGGCTTCCAGGTGGAAAAATCAAAATTAGAAACAGAACTGTTAGAATCCAATACTAAGAATTTGTCAAAAATGTATAACTTGCTGTTGAAATGGAATACACAGGATGAAACGGTTAAGTCAGCTATGATTAAATGGGCACAAGACATTGGTCATAATATTATGTTTGCTGACTGGGAAAGGTTGTGGACCACCGGTATGAAATTTACGGCATGTAATGCCTTAAGAGAGAATATTATGAAAATGATATATAGGTGGTACATGACCCCAGTCAAACTGGCAAAAATCTATCATTTGCCCGATAATAAATGTTGGAAATGTAAGGAAAGTGAAGGTACATTTTTCACCTTTGGTGGACGTGCCCAAAGATTAAGGCTTTCTGGGAGATGATATATAATGAATTGAAAAAGGTATTTAAATATACCTTCCTGAAGAAACCAGAAGCCTTTCTCTTGGGTATAGTCGGCCAATTGGTGTCAAAGAAGGACAGAACATTTTTTATGTACGCTACAACAGCAGCAAGAATACTCATCGCAAAGTATTGGAAGACACAAGATCTACCCACCCTGGAAGAATGGCAGATGAAGATGATAGACTATATGGGACTGGCAGAGATGACTGGCAGAATCCGGGACCAGGGAAAAGAGACAGCGGAAGAAGATTGGAAGAAATTTAAGGACTATCTTAGGAAACATTGCAAAATTAATGAATGCTAGAAGGACGTGGGTTTAGAAGCTAAGTGGTTTCAGCGGTATTGATCAAGTAAAAAGAAAAGAAAGGTGAAAATTAATCTGAGAATAAGGGAGAGGATTTGTTGAACTGACAATTTATAAACTGGAATACAGAAAGGGGAGGTATGAGGAGGTCGGGGAAGTAAGGTATATGAAAATAAGGGACTGAAATTATACTTGTTTGTTGTTTGTTGTTTGTTTTTATTGTTGTTTTCTGTGTAATATTTGAAAATGTAATAAATATCTTTTTTTAAAAAAAGAGAAAACGCCAGCGTGCCACAACCGCAGCGTAAGACGTGAGTTTCAGGTTCTGATACCCCCGATGGCACCCACCTGCTCCTCTGTTGTCCATACGGGTCGGGCTTGCTGAACCCGGATGATGTCCTTGAGGCTCTGGTACCAGCTGTTGGAGCCGCCCGCCAGGCTGATGGTGGCCGTGAAGATGTGGCTCCAGTCCTTCTTCATCTTGCCAGCCTGGGCGTAGAGGCGCCGCGAGCTCTTCTTCGATTCCGGGGCCAGCCACTGGCGCATGGCTTTGACGCCCTGCCGGCTGTCCGGCTCGCAAAAGACCACGATGGGGAAGTACTGGACGTAGTTGAGCCTCTCCACGGCTGCCGGGGTGATGTCCAAAAGGGCGTGTTTATCCTGGGAGACAGGAAAGTGACAGATGAGGCCATCAATCGTGCATCCAGGGCGACTATCTATCAGCTCCATCTGAAACCAGGTGCGCAGCCTGGTGGGCATTTTGGACTCACAGCCGTCCATGGAGGAGCAGGTCAATTCTGCGTCCAGGGAGGCTGTCTGCCAACTCCATCTGAGACCCTCCCTGCCCGCAGACTGTCTGGCCAGAGTGGTGCAAACTCTGGTTATCGCCCGCTTGGACAACTGCAATGCGCTCTCCGTGGGGCTACCTTTGAAGGTGACCTGAAAACTGCAACTAATTCAGAATGCGGCAGCTGGACTGGGGACTGGGAGCGGCCGCCGAGATCAAATGAGACTCACAGTCGTTTTGCACTCACAGCCGTCCATGGAGGCACAGGTCCATTCTGCGTCCTGTCTGCCAACTCCATCTGAGACCCTCCCGGCCCGCAGACTGTCTGGCCAGAGTGGTGCATGCTCTGGTTATCTCCCTCTTGGACTACTGCCATGCGCTCTACGTGGGGCTACCTTTGAAGGTGACCCGGAAACTACAACTAATCCAAAATGCAGCAGCTGGACTGGTGACTGGTGACTGGACTGGTGACTGGGGGCAGCCGCTGAGACCACATAACACTGGTCTTGAAAGACCTACATTGGCTCCCAGTACGTTTCCGGGCACAATTCAAAGTGTCGGTGCTGACTTTGAAAGCCCTAAGCGGCCCAGTATCCCTGAAGGAGCATCTCCACCCCCATTATCCAGCCCAGACACTGAGGTCCAGCTCCCGAGGGCCTTCTAGCGGTTCCCTCCCTGCGAGAAGCGAGGTTGCAGGAAACCAGGCAGAGGGCCTTCTCGGTGGTGGCGCCCGCCCTGTGGAACGCCCTCCCCTCAGATGTCAAGGTGATAAACAACTATCTGACTTTTAGAAGGTATCTGAAAGCAGCCCTGTATTTATAATGTGTGATGTTTAAATCTGATTTAAAAGACAAGAAAAAAGTTCAAGAAAATAATAATAATAATAATAATAATAATAATAATAATAATAATAATAATGGTTTCCCCAGCCACTCTGGGAAGCTTCCAACCAAATATTAAAAACAATACAACGTCAGACATGAAAAGCTTCCCTAAACAGGGCCGCCTTCAGTTGTTTTTTAAAAGTAAAATAGTTGTTTATTGCCTTGGCATCTGCTCAGTTGGCCCCTTTGCGACACCCAGAGTCTCCAAGTACAGATGGGGACATTCCCTAGAAAGCTTTTGCCAGTTCGTGTGGACAATGCTAAGCTGGAGTGACCAGTGCGTTGACCTGACAGAAGGCGGCTTCCTGTTTAAATCTGTTGAGAGCCAGTGTGGTGTAGTGGTTAAGAGCGGTGGACTCGCAATCTGGGGAACCGGGTTCGCGTCTCTGCTCCTCCACCTGCAGCTGCTGGGTGACTTTGGGCCAGTCACACTTCTCTGAAGTCTCTCAGCCCCACTCACCTCACAGAGTGTTTGTTGTGGGGAAGGAAGGGAAAGGAGAATATTAGCCGCTTTGAGACTCCTTAAAGGGAGTGAAAGGCGGGATATCAAATCCAAACTCTTCTTCTTCTGTTCAGAACTGTGGTGGCCACGTGGGATTGCTATGAGGAATTATGAAAATGTAGCAAGCCATTGTGTCAGCAATGAACGCATTGCTTTCACTGGGCTTGAGCCATTTGACACAAGTTCTGATTCCATCCCACAAGCCTCTGCATCTCTGTCCATTTTCTCTACTGTCCATTTTCTATGCCTGACAGGCACATAAAGGTAAAGGGACCCCTGACCATTAGGTCCAGTCGTGGCCGACTCTGGGGTTGCGGTGCTCATCTCGCTTTACTGGCTGAGGGAGCCGGCATACAGCTTCCGGGTCATGTGGCCAGCAGGACTAAGCCGCTTCTGGCGAACCAGAGCAGCGCACGGAAACGCCGTTTACCTTCCCGCCGGAGTGGTACCTATTTATCTACTTGCACTTTGAGGCGCTTTCAAACTGCTAGGTTGGCAGGAGTAGGGACTGAGCAACGGGAGCTCACCCCGTCGTGGGGATTCGAACCTCCGACCAGCAAGTCCTAGGCTCTGTGGTTTAACCCACAGTGCCACTTGTGTCTAAGCATTCTAAAACACAGACCAGTTGCTTCACCAGGCATCCTGGGTCATAAAGACAGAAGGTAGCTCTGATGTAGCTTTTGTTAGTTTTGTTAATCTTAGGGCCAGGGAGAGAGTTCAGGAAACAGAGTTCACAAGGATATGGTAAATACTATACAGGTGAAACTTGAAAAATTAGAATATCGTGGAAAAGTTCATTGATTTCAGGAATTCAACTTGAATGGTGAAACTAATATATGAGATCGACTCGTGAAATGCAAAGCGAGATGTGCTTCTACTTCTCAGAGGTCCAATCTTGCTCGATTTGCAATCCTTGTTTTGCTGATTTCCTTGAATATTCAAATATTCAAATTTTCTGAGATGGTTAATTTGGGGTTTTCACCAGCTGCACGCCATGATCATGGCAATGATAACAAAACAAGGCTTGACATATCTCGCTTTGCACGTCATGAGTCTATCTTATATATTAGTCTCACCTTTCAAGCTGAATTCCTGAAATCAAGGAACTTTCCCACGATATTCTAATTTTTCGAGTTTCACCTGTATTTCTTTGCCATCTTTCCTTTCCTGTTTACTGCCTGTTTGCTAAATGCATTCCTCCTTGGTTCCTGTTTTATTTAGCCTGAACATGTATGCATGCTCAAAGTATTCTTTGTAGTTAAAAGGATTTCTCTGATCTAACTTTGTACCCACGTGGTGGTTGTTTTTGAAACGCTCAGAGGACCTCGGATTGGTTCTTACAGGTGCTGTGTTAAAAGTTCTTTTGTTAATAAAAGGGACCTGGGCCAGGGTATGAGAGATGATTATTATTGGCACATCCTCCCAGAGTCCAAGCCTCGTGCTTTTTGTTTTAATCAGGGCCCGGTCCTTTCCTTCGCCTTCAGAACGCAACACAGAACCATGAGGACTAGCGTCCTATTTTGACAGGAAGGGCTACAGAGCGAAGGAGCATTTGCTTCCCACCCCCTTGGACCCTGGTTTTGTGACGTTCCCCCCGCCTCTAACCTGTTTTGCAATATGCCACACGGAGTCCAGCTTGATAACCTTTGATGAGCTCCCTTCTCTCGCCACGCTCTCTAAAAATGGGGAGGGAAAGAGAAAGAGAGAGAGATGGATATTGTTTTTCCATCTTTGACTGCGCAAGAGTCAGTCAAAGCACAGTGAGTCAGACAACATATGAAGACCCGGCAGTTTGCCCTCCCAGCCCCACCGGACCATAGCTGTCAACTTACAGATTTGAAAATAAGGGATCAGCAGCCAAAATAAGGGATTTTCCAAGCACAGGTATGTTCGACTTCTGAGCCCCTCCGAGCCAAAGGCAGAAAGCCCAGCCAGCAGCCAAACGAAGCCTCAAGCGGTGGTTCCCACAGCGCAGCAACCCGGCAAAGGGGACGCAGCAAGGAAAACCACCGTCACCTCTCCGCTGGGAAGCGCTGAGCAAAGGCGAGTCCCCAGGCAAGGCGGCCGATTTGATCAGCACAAGGCATGCAAGCTCCACCCCCCAGTCGTTCTCAGACTCCTTATTGGGTGAGCAACGCAGCCAAGCAACACAGTTGGAGCCTCCCTCCTCCCTGGCCGGCAGAGAGGGAGGGAGAGGAGCTGCTTCTTTGAAACCCGGGAAATTGAAGGGACATCATCAATAAGGGACAGCAGCGGGATAGGGCGCTGGGATAAGGGACTTTCCCACCAAAGAAGGGACGGTTGACAGCTATGCACCGGACTCGGGTTGAGGGAAGAAGGCTCACCTGCAATCTCAAACTGATCTGGCAATTCGGTGCTGAGTTTCTGCATGGCGATGTCGGCGATGGGTCCCAGGATCACGACCGGGCGCTTAAAGGTTGCTGCCGGGGAGGAGGAGGAAGAAGAAAGTCAGAGGGGTCTTGCTCATTTATTGCACCTATATCTCCCTCCATCTCGGAGGAGACCAGGGCGACGTTTTCCAGGCGATGCTCTGTGTGTGTTTCGGACTACAACTCCCATCATCAACCGCCAGCCAGCATGGGAATTGTAGTCCAAAAAGATCTGGAAGGCGCCAGGTTCTCAAAGGCTAGTGGTTAAGCCTCGTGCATAACGTTGCATAAACATACCTAGTGTTTTTTTTCTTAAAAAAAAATGTTTAGGGGTACTTTCATTTTGATTCAAGAAAGCCACCATTTTATAGTCCACACATACAGTGGAGCCTCTGGATATGAATATAATTTGTTTCAGGGGTCCGTACGTATCCTGAAAAATCCGAAAGTAGAGGCACCGCTTCTGTGCATGAGCACGGTGCGATAGAGTGCCTCTGCGCATGCGGCGAAACCCGGAAAAATACACTTCCGGGTTTGCCATGTTTGCAACCCAAAAGTTACGTTTCTGTATAGTAAATGGACAAAGGTACAAAGATTCACAGAATGTTTAGGGGTATGCGTACCCCTGTGTCCCCCCCCTCCCCGAAAAAAATACTGAAAATACGCAAATATACTATTATTGACCTTGTTATAGAAGAAGAAGAAGAAGAAGAAGAAGAAGAAGAAGAAGAAGAAGAAGAAACAAATTTTATTTATACCCCGAAGAAGAAGAAGAAGAAACAAATTTTATTTATACCCCACCCTCCCCAGCCAAGACCGGCTAACACCAGGTATAAAAACAATTGATTAAAATACAACTTAAAAACAAGATTAAACACAACATTAAAATGCAGCCTAATTTCAGCAGAAACTCAAATCAAAAACTTTGGGTGGGGGGTGAAAACGTCAAATCTTCACCAAGGCCAACTATCCAGACTGGTCCTGCATGGGCCAGAAAAAATAAAATAAAATAGTGAGGCCCTAAGCTATAGCTTTGGGACGCGGGTGGCGCTGTGGGTTAAACCACAGAGCCAAGGGCTTGCCGATCAGAAGGTCGGCGGTTCGAATCCTCGCAATGACGGGGTGAGCTCCCGTTGCTCGGTCCCTGCTCCTGCCAACCTAGCAGTTTGAAAGCACGTCCAAGTGCAAGTAGATAAATAGGTACCGCTCTGGCGGGAAGGTAAACAGCACTTCTGTGCGCTGCTCTGGTTCGCCAGAAGCGGCTTAGTCCTGCTGGCCACATGACCTGGAAGCTGTACGCCGGCTCCCTTGGCCAGTAAAGCGACATGAGCGCCGCAACCACGACTGGACCTAATGGGCAGAGGTCCCTTTACCTTTACGCTATAGCTTGTTTAGCTTATACGTCCCATATTTTTTGCTCTATAAGACTCACTTTTTCCCTTCTAAAAAGTAAGGGGAAATGTGTGTGCATCTTATGAAGCGAATGCAGGCTGCGCAGCTATCCCAGAACCCAGAACAGCAAGAGGGATTGCTGCTTTCGCTGCGCAGCGAGCCCTCTTGCTGTTCTGGCTTCTGAGATTCAGAATATTTTCCCCCTTGTTTTCCTCCTACCAAAACTAGGTGCGTCTTGTGGTCTGGTGCGTCTTATAGAGCGAAAAATACGGTAAATTTGACACTGCGCACCGCTATTGGAGTCCCCAGAAACAAAGCAAACTGCCCTCACCTTCCTTCAGAACGACCCTCTCGTACGGCGGATAGTGCCCTTGTTTGGTGAGGGCAGACAGGTCCTCGCGACTCTTCCGCAGGTTCCTCTTTGCTCCTCGCAGGCCCCGCAGTTTCCAGAACTCGGCCCTGGGCCCTGAAGAGGCGGCCCCCGACGTGGCCTTGAGGACGGACTCCAAGCTGGCAATCTGTTCTGCCCTGGGGTGCAAAGGAGAACCACGGGATGGGTTGGGTGGAGGGTATGTCTCTTGGCAATGCCCCATAGATTCTCTATGGGCTTCAGGTTAGGCGAGTTTGCTGGCCAATTAAGCACAGTAATCCCATGGGTTTACACCCATGAGACAACTTTGATGGCAGAAAGTGAGGAGGAATTAAAGAACCTTTTAAAGAGGATGAAAGAGGAGAGCACAAAATATTATTTGAAGCTCAACATCAAAAAAACGAAGATTATGGCCACTGGTCCCGTCACCTCCTGGCAAATAGAAGGGGAAGAAATGGAGGCAATGAGAGATTTTACTTTCTTGGGCTCCATGATCACTGCAGATGGTGACAGGAGCCACGAAATTAAAAGACGCCTGCTCCTTGGGAGAAAGGCAATGGCAAACCTAGACAGCATCTTAAAATGCAGAGACTTCACCTTACCAACAAAGGTCCATATAATTAAAGCTCTGGTTTTCCCAGCAGTGATGTATGGAAGTGAGAGCTGGACCATCAAGAAGGCTGATGGCCGAAGAACGGATGCTTTTGAATTCTGGTGCTGGAGGAGACTCTTGAGAGTCCCATGGACTGCAAGAAGATCAAACCTCTCCATTCAGAAGGAAATCAGCCCTGAGTGCTCACTGGAAGGACAGATCCTGAAGCTGAGGCTCCAATACTCTGGCCACCTCATGAGAAGAGAAGACTCCCTGGAAAAGACCCTGATGTTGGGAAAGATGGAGGGCACAAGGAGAAGGGGACGACAGAGGACGAGATGGTGGGACAGTGTTCTCGAAGAGCCCAAGATGAGTTTGACCAAAGTGTGGGAGGTAGTGGAAGACAGGAGTGCCTGGCGTGCTCTGGTCCAGGGGGTCATGAAGAGCCGGACACGACTAAACGACTGAACAACAACAACAACAAATGCAGCCAATATAATTTAATAGCTAGAGTCTCGTCTCCATTAATTCCAATCGGTCTAACTCTTGAGTATTCCCAATACTGGAATTTATGCAGCCAATATAATTTAAGGGCTAGAGTCTCCATTAATAGCTCTAACTCTTGAGTATTTCTAATGCTGGAATTCATCAATAGGTCTACTCTGAGTATTTCTAATATCGGATTATATCACCCTGTGTAGCTATAGAGTCTCTGCTAATTGCAATGTGAGTCTTAACTAATATTGTACGAAAAAAAATGCAATATTGTGCAATCAGTACTGTATACAATTTCATACACTGGTTCCAAGGTTGTCTACTCTGATCGGGACTACCCCTGTGTAAAATAAGCCAGATCATGGGGTCACGAAGAGTCGGACACGACTAAACAACAACATAGGGACCCTCAGAGACAGCCCATCTCCCGCCAGGATACCTGTTTCGGTTGGGGATAATGCCCTTGTCGAGTTCCTGGAGATCTTTGCCCATTCGCATGGCTAGCCAGCTTCCGACCTTCCCCCGGTACATGGTGTCCACCACGTGGAAGACCTCGCCTCGGGTGAAGCTCAGAGCAGAGGGGGCGTCCTTCTCAAAATCGAAATGGGTGCGGATGTAGAAGGAGTCGCCCACGTTGGACTTCACCATCTTCCTGTAGACTGATAGGAGGAGAGAGAGAGAAACAAAGGCTCAAACATTTTGATGTACAGTGGTACCTCGCAAGACGAATGCCTCGGAAGACGAAAAACGCGCAAGACGAAAGAGTTTTCCGTTTTTTCAGTCGTTCCGCAAGACGAATTTCCCTATGGGCTTGCTTCGCAAGACGAAACGTCTTGCGAGTTCCTGCAAGTTTGTTTCCTTTTTCTTAAAGCTGCTAAGCCGTTAATAGCCGCTAAGCCGTTAATAGCCGCTAAGCCGCTAATAGCTGTGCTTCGCAAGACGAAAAAACCGCAAGACGAAGAGACTCACGGAACGGATGAATTTCGTCTTGCGAGGCACCACTGTATTTTTAATCTTTGTTGGAAGCTGCCCAGAGCGTCTGGGGAAACCCAGCCAGATGGGTGGGGTACAAATAAATTTATTATTATTATTATTATTATTATTATTATTATTATTATTATTATTATTATTATTTTGAACCCCAGGCAGGCGACATTGCTCCCCATAGTGCATGGGTAGGCAACCTAAGGCCCGGGGCCTGGATCTGGCCCAATCGCCTTCTCAATCCGGCCCACGGACGGTCCGGGAATCAGCATGTTGTTACACAAGTAGAATGTGTCCTTTTGTTTACAATGCATCTCTGGGTTATTTGTGGGGCCTGTCTGGTGTTTTTAAAGGTAAAGGGACCCCTGACCATTAGGTCCAGTTGTGGCCGACTCTGGGGTTGCGGCGCTCATCTCGCTTTATTGGCCGAGGGAGCCGGCGTCCAGCTTCTGGGTCATGTGGCCAGCAGGACTAAGCCGCTTCTGGCAAACCAGAGCAGCGCACGGAAACGCCGTTTACCTTCCCGCCGGAGTGGTACCTATTTATCTACTTGCACTTTGACGTGCTTTCGAACTGCTAGGTTGGCAGGAGCAGGGACCGAGCAACAGGCGCTCACTCCGTCATTGCGGGGATTCGAACCGCCGACCATCTGATTGGCAAGTCCTAGTTAAGCAATGGCAAATGAGGGCTGGAGGGACACGACAATGGCGAGTTACTTACTGTCCTGCTTATTCTGAACGTGCAGCACCACCTCTTCGCCTGGCGACAGCTCCAGGAGGTACTGAATGGCCTCTTCGCGGGTGAGGTTATGAAAAACTTGCTCGTTCACCTGTGGGCAGAAGCCAAGGATAAAGGGATAAGGAAGCAGGGATAACAATGTTCCGCACCTCGGTCTGAACTCACACTTGTTTTCACCTCTGAAATAAGACTCTTCCAAACTGCTCTGAGCAGTGCTTCTTAGTAGAGCATAGGTAAAGGGACCCCTGACCATTAGGTCCAGTCGTGGCCGACTCTGGGGTTGCGGCGCTCATCTCGCTTTCCTGGACGAGGGAGCCGGCGTACAGCTTCCAGGTCATGTGGCCAGCAGGACTAAGCCGCTTCTGGCGAGCCAGAGCAGCGCACGGAAACGCCGTTTACCTTCCCGCCGGAGTGGTACCTATTGGTCTACTTGCACTTTGACGTGCTTTCAAACTGCTAGGTTGGCAGGAGCAGGGACTGAGCAACGGGAGCTCACCCCGTCATTGCGGGGATTCGAACCGCCGACCTTCCGATCGGCAAGCCCAAGAGCAGGCATAGGCAAACTCGGCCATCCAGATGTTTGGGGACTACAACTCCCATCATCCCTAGCTAACAGGACCAGTGGTCAGGGATGATACACACATTTCTGAGCACAAATCAAAGTGTTGGTGCTGACCTTGAAAGCCCTAAATGGCCTCGGTCCAGTATACCTGAAGGAGCGTCTCAACTCCCATCGTTCTACCCGGACGCTGAGGTCCAGTTCCGAGGGCCTTTTGGCGGGTCCCTCCCTGCGAGAAGTGAGGTTACAGGGAAACAGGCAGAGGGCCTTCTCGGTGGTGGCGCCCTCCCAGCAGATGTCAAAGAGAAAAACAACTACCAGACTTTTAGAAGACATCTGAAGGCAGCTCTGTTTAGGGAAGCTTTTAATGTTTGATGCATTACTGTATTTTAATATTCTGTTGGAAGCTGCCCAGAGTGGCTGGGGAAACCCAGGCAGGTGGGCAGAGTATAAATAAATTATTATTATTATTATTATTATTATTATTATTATTATTATTGGAATTGTAGTCTCCAAACATCTGGAGGGCCGAGTTTGCCCATGCCTGCCTGAGAGGCTCAGTGGTTTAGACCATAGCGCCACCCGCGTCCCCATCACATCACAGACCTTGTGGGGATCAGGCAGATCAGGCGAGGGATCTGCTTACCTGAAGGATCTGGTCTCCCTCCTGGATCCCTTGGCTCTCGGCCGGGCTGCCTTCCTGCACCCCGGCAACGAAGATCCCGACATCGTTGCCGCCAGCTAGACGGAGACCTATGCTCTTGGCTTTTATGAAACGGACCACTTTGGAATCGGGGCTGTATCTGAAACAGGAGAGGACGAAAAACGCTCTCAGGGAATGTGAATGTATGGTGATCGGAATGTGATCTTGACCTGGCAGGGCCCCCAGAGATATAGATTGGCAAGCCTGTGGAAATCAACGGACAGATGTGGGAATGTTTTTTACAAAGGTGTGGAAATGGCGTCTGTCCTTTATGTGATATGACTCTTGGAGAGTGTAAAACCCACACAGGAGATGTTTGTTTTCAACCCGCTTGTGAAGATTATCAGAGATCACAAAGAAAGGAATATACGATAACAACAAGAAGATGAGGAAAATAACAAAGAGACTATCTGGACAGAACTGGATAGAACTGTTTAATTAAAGCAGCAGCAAGAGTGATGTTTGGACCCCTTTCGGAGCTTGAAGTATGGGCACCCCCAACAAAATTTAAAAAATCTGGCTGTATAATTTGGAACTAATGTGATCTGGAATTAATGTGATTTGATTGGCCTGTTAATAAAAATTATATTTAAAAAAGAAAAAGAAAAACGCTCTCAGGGCCAGGATGCGTGCAGCCAACTCTGGAGCCGCTAGGACTCTGCCAAACTCCTTACCCATAATTTGTGCCAGTCTGGGAGGCAAAGGCGTCAGCGTGGGCATCGTAGTCATTTTCAGGGCTCCCTTGGACTTCTGGCGAGGGGGACAGGACACAGAGACTGTCAGAAAACCACAACCTCCATTTCTTTTCTTTTTAAAATAATTTTTATTGAATGATTTTATGTGACAAAAAACAACACAGCCATACTAGCACTAAATATAATTAAGAAATAAAAATTACATACAGTGGTGCCCCGCAAGACGAATGCCTCGCAAGACGAAAAACCCGCTAGACGAAAGGGTTTTCCGTTTTGGAGGTGCTTTGCAAGACGAATTTCCCTATGGGCTTGCTTCGCAAGACGAAAATGTCTTGCGAGTTTTTCTGACTTTCCCCTCCCTCCCCCCCCCTTTTTCTAAGCCACTAAGCCGCTTATCCGCTAAGCCGCTAAAAGCCGCTAAGCCGCTAATAGCGCTAATCCGCTAATGGGCTTGCTTCGCAAGACGAAAAAAACGCTAGACGAAGAGACTCGCGGAACGGATTCTTTTCGTCTTGCGAGGCACCACTGTACATCAATATTTAGTTTGTTCTTTACCGTCTTATTTCCTCCCAAGCATTGCATACAAAAACACACATATGTGCAGACACCCACACGCAAAATGATAATAATGAAAGTAAATTATTTCCCCCCCTTTTATCTTCCAAAATCTTTTCTTCAACTTTGACTTCCTGTCAAGTCCCTTTGCATATATTTTATCTTACATTTGAATGTACAACAAAACAATAAAACTTTCTATATAATTTTCCTAATACATTCTGAAAACATAATAAATCCTTAATTTTTGTCCACCTCCTTTGAATTCCTTTATCACTCGAATGCTAGCACGGAGTCAAAACTATTATTGTATTTTTGAACATATCTTCTATAACCATCCCATTTTCCCGCAAATTTTTGCTTTGAGTTTCCTCTGAGTTTCCTCGTCAGTTGAGCCGTCTCCACCAATTCCTGTAATTTGATTTGCCAATCTGTTATTTTTGGAGCCTCGTGATCTTTCCATCCCTTGGCCACAAGTACACATCCATTTCTAGACTAGGGTAGGTTTGCCTTACGCCTGGGTTTCCCCGGTAACCACCCTACAAAACGGCTTCCGGGCAGATTTTTGCCAATCAGAAAAATGTCTGGGAAAACTCGGCCGTAAGGCAAGAATTATTATTTTGTTAATGCTTTAAAAAATGCAAAAATAAGCCCCCAAACGTATATTCTGGGGGCGGTGTCCCCGAAAAAAGCTCAACAACAATTTCACGGGCAACGCGTTGGCACCTGTCAGAGTCACCCGTGGTCCCAGCTCACAAGAGACCAAAGTCCAGTCTGGCTTATGTACAAAAGCTTTTATTGAAGAACATTCTTAGCTTCACATCCGAGCTCCG
>NC_138516.1:8894142-8961642 GCF_964252035.2 Podarcis erhardii | reverse complement strand
GCAACCCATGCGTGTGTAGACGCGCTACCGCGGGTTGCGAATGTGCATCGCGCACGGATCACGTTCACAACCCGAGCATCCACTGTATATGACCTTTTCTCTTATGTGGTGGAACTGTAAAGCGATAAAGGAATTTTGGGAAATGGTATATAAAGAATTGGAAAACAATGTTTAAAATAACAGTTGCTCAAAAGACCAGAAGCCTTCCTTTTAGGTATTTTAGGTGCAGATATACCAAAGGATCTGGGCCAGATTTAGGTTTGATGAGGCCCTAAGCCAGGCATAGGCAAACTCCGGCAACTCCAGCTGTTTGGGAACTACATTCCCATCATCCCTAGCTAACAGGACCAGTGGTCAGGCATGATGGGAATTGTAGTCTCAAAACATCTGGAGGACCGGGGTTTGCCTATGCCTGCCCTCAGCTCCTGAAGGTAATGGGGCCCTTTATATGTCCTGCTGTCGTTTGCCAACAACAAATTGTCGCTGTTTTTTCCTGTGTTGTATATACAGTGGTGCCTCGCAAGACGAAATTAATCCGTTCCGTGAGGCTCTTCGTATAGCGGTTTTTTCGTCTTGCGAAGCAAGCCCATTGACAGCTTAGCGGATTAGCGGCTTTTAGCGGATCAGCTGATAAGCGGCTTAGGGTTTAGGAAAAGGGGGGGGGAGGGAAAAAACCCCGCAGGAACTCGCAAGACATTTTCGTCTTGCGAAGCAAGCCCATAGGGAAATTCGTTTTGCGAAGCGCCTCCAAAACGGAAAACCCTTTCGTCTAGCGGGTTTTCCGTCTTGCGAGGCGTTCGTCTTGCGGGGCACCACTGTATGCTAAATGGTCATTTATGGACCTCATAGGTATCTCAAGCCATTTGCACATGTGGCCATGCAACCAGTCCATGCAGAATGTAGGCACCCTATATATAGAAAGGAGCAAAGCAGGGATATTTTAGGGAGCTGGGGAGCAGGCGGGGGCCATGATTTACATCGGGGTCAGCAAACTTTTTCAGCAGGGGGCCGGTCCACTGTCCCTCAGACCTTGTGGGGGGCCGGACTATACTTTGAAAAATAATAATAAATGAATGAATTCCTAGGCGCCACAAATAACCCAGAGATGCATCTTAAATAAAAGGACACATTCTAATCATTTAAAAACACCAGGCAGGCCCCATAAATAACCCAGAGGTGCATTTTAAATAAAGGGACACGTTCTACTCATGTAAAAACGCTGATTCCCAGACCATCTGCGGGCCGGATTGAGAAGGCGATTGGGCCAGATCCGGCCCCCGGGCCTTAGGTTGCCTACCCATGACTTACATCGTAGGAGCCTACACAACACAAAATCCTGTTGCTGCATATAGGTTTTATTTTATTTCTTTTTTATCTTATATTTTGGAAATGCATATTCAGAGTTTTTTCCCTTTACAGTGGTGCCCCGCAAGACGAATGCCTTGCAAGACGAAAAACTCGCTAGACGAAAGAGTTTTCCGTCTTTTGAGTCGTTCCGCAAGACGAATTTCCCTGTGGGCTTGCTTCGCAAGACGAAACGTCTTGCGAGTTCTTGCGAGTTTTTTTCCTTTTTCTTAAAGCCGCTAAGCCGCTAATAGCCGTGCTTCGCAAGACGAAAAAACCGCTAGACGAAGAGACTCATGGAACAGATTAATTTCGTCTTGCGAGGCACCACTGTAAATTTTTTTTGGGGGGGCAGCCCCCCCCCAAAATCCAGCACTGATTCTGGGACTGATACGGTTTTAGAAACACTGTACAGACAGAGCCTAGGACCGATTATACTGGAAGGGTGTATTACCCATTTTTTATGTGGTATGAAAATTGAATAAACAAAGATAAAGCAAATATTAAAAAGGAAGGATATTAATAAACAATATATCCTCTCCTGCCACCCTGAACATTCCCACAAATTGCAGGTATAATTCCTCCGAGATTTGAACGAAGACCCTCTCCCACCCAACTCACCTTCAGTATGAGGTCTCCCTCCTGCAAAGAACTGTCCTTAGCCGCCAATCCTGTGTCCGTAATGTGTTTAATAAAGATCTGGCTCCCCAACTTCAAGCCAAACTCTGCATTTTTGTTGGGTTTTGGGGGAGAGAGGAGAAAAAAAACCCGGAGACATTTGGGTGAAATGAACGGCAGATTCTGCAAGAGTTCTTCAAGCGCTTTCGAAGGGGGGGGGGAAAGGCAGATAAATCAATGGAATATGTAGAATTGATAAGTAGGAATAAGGAACCAGGTAGATGGGAGCTTCCTGCAGCCAATCAGAAGCCGCACTTTGGTTTCCAAACGTTTTGGAAGTGGTACGTCCGAGGTACCACTATATATTTAAAGAAGATGAACAAATGAGCAAATTTGGGTATGCACAAGATATTAGAAATAAATTTAAGGAACCGCAGAAAGAGGGGGAAGGAAGTCAAGTTTCAAAATGTCAAGATGGCTGTAAAACTAGTGAAATGTATAAAATTAGTGAAATGTTAAACTTGAAAAATACATTTTTTTAAAAAAAAGAATATACATATATACAGTGGTGCCCCGCAAGACGAACGCCTCGCAAGACGGTAAACCCGCTAGACAAAAGGGTTTTCCGTTTTGGAGGCGCTTCACAAAACGAATTTCCTGTGGGCTTGCTTCGTAAGACGAAATGTCTTGCGAGTTCCTGTGGGTTTCCCCCCCCTTTTTCCCCCCTTTTCCTAAGCCGCTAAGCCGCTTATCAGCTGATCCGCTAAAAGCCGCTAAACCGCTAATAGCGCTAATCCGCTGTCAATGGGCTTGCTTCGCAAGACGAAAAAACCGCTATACGAAGAGCCTCACGGAACGGATTAATCTCGTCTTGCGAGGCACCACTGTGTATATATATAAATATATATATATATGTATATATATATATATATATATATATATATATACACACACACACACACACACACGCACGCACACATATATATATATATCTCTTAAGGATGCAAAATGCTTATCTGAAATTGTAAAACAGAAAAATTAATAAAAAGTCATATTAAAAAGGCGAAGAATCTTTACGTAAAAGAAAAAAAGAGGAGAGGGAAATTGGGGTGGAAATCCCACTCACCTTCGCTCTCCTTGCTCTTTACCAGAACGGAGCGGACCGGTTTCATCGGCACGTCCTGCTGCGGAAGCCTCTTGAACCCAGACACCAGGGCCAGGCCACTGGCACTGCCCCGGTGGCTATACCCATTGGTGAAGCGCTGCCGGTCCGACCCGCTGTCTTGGCTCCGCCTCCGGTGCCCGCCGTCTTGGCTCCGCCTCCTGCTCCTGACCGGGTGCCTGCGGGGGGCGTCTTCCTCGTCCCGGTAGCGCCCGGAGCTCCTCTCGCTGGACGAGTCGCCGTCGTAGCCGCGGTTGTGTTCCGCCTCAGCCTGGCGCCGGCTGCCAGCCACCAACCCGCCCCGCGCAGAAGGCGCCCGGTAGCCGGCGTCCTCGTCGGAGTCGCCGTCACGCAGAGCGGGGCTGGAGAGCGGAAGGCTTTTGGGCGGGCTGGGCTTGGCTACCGGGAGGTGCACTTTTCGGGGGCGCTTGACTGTCTGCGAGAGGAGAAAACGGAATACAATGGGACCTTGGTCCTCAAACGCCTTGGTTACCAAATGCCTTGGTTACCAAATGCCTTGGTTCTAATATGCCTTGGTTACCAAATGCCTTGGTTCTCAAATGCCTTGGTTCTCAAATGCCTTGGTTCTCAAACGCCTTGGTTACCTAACGCCTTGGTTACCAAATGCCTTTGTTACCAAATGCCTTGGTTACCAAATGCCTTGGTTACCAAATGCCTTTGTTCTCAAATGCCTTGATTACCAAATGCTTTGGTTCTAATATGCCTTGGTTACCAAATGCCTTGGTTCTCAAATGCCTTGGTTCTCAAACGCCTTTGTTACAAAATGCCTTGGTTCTCAAACACCTTGGTTACCAAACGCCTTGTTTCCCAACTGCCAAAAACCCGGAAGTGTTCCAGTTTCCGAACGTTTTTCGGAAGCCGAACGCCCGACACGGCTGTCGGCTGTTGTTTCCGGGGCGCCTGCGCCAATCAGAAGCCGCACCTCGGTTTCCAAACATTTCAGAAGTCATCCGGAACAGATTAAGTTTGGCGCTTTTGTTTTTGCTCTTTATTTTGCGTTTTTGTTTTTGAGGCTTTTTCGGTTTATTTGTCTTTGTGACCGTGTGGAACTCAGTTCTGCTACTGATGGATGGATTGTGTGACTGGGGAAATGTAAAAAAGCCCCCTATCCAAACAATGACTATCATCAGTGCAAGTATGAAAAGTATTTAATTTTAATTTTTATCATCTACAATTCTGTCTTATTTATTTTATAGTACAGTGGTACCTCGGGTTACAGATGCTTCAGGTTACAGACGATTTAGGTTACAGACTCTGCTAACCCAGAAATAGTGCTTCAGGTTAAGAACTTTGCTTCAGGATGAGAACAGAAATCGTGCTCCGGCGGCAGCGGGAGGCCCCATTAGCTAAAGTGGTGCTTCAGGTTAAGAACAGTTTCAGGTAAAGAACGGACCTCCGGACCCCCGGAGCAAAAAATACGATATTTAGCTGCATGGATGCGCAGAAACGGAGGCTTTGGGAAAAAGCAGGCCTGCGTTGTCCGAGCCGGATATTATCCGACGGAACAGAGTTTCCACTCCTATCGCGGATTCAAGGCCATATAACTCTGACGTTCTCGACACATTCTGAACAAAATCTGAGTTAGCAGATTCCCCCAACCGCACACTATTTTTGTGTCTCTTCACAATGTAGGCTACCGTATTTTTTGCTCTATAAGACTCGCTTTTCCCCTCCTAAAAAGTAAGGGGAAATGTGTGTGCGTCTTATGGAGCGAATGCAGGCTGCGCAGCTATCCCAGAAGCCAGAACAGCAAGAGGGATTAATGCTTTCACTGCGCAGCGATCCCTCTTGCTGTTCTGGCTTCTGGGATTCAGAATATTCTTTTTTTCTTGTTTTCCTCCTCCAAAAACTAGGTGCGTCTTGTGGTCTGGTGCGTCTTATAGAGAGAAAAATACGGTAACCTACGACGTCTGTGGCAAGGGTTGCACCCAGGACGGGCCCCAAGGGTCATCTAGTCCAACCCCGGCTGTGCGGGAATCACAGAATCCCTGACAAATAGCCGTCCAACCTCTGTTTAAAAACCTCTGGAGAAGGAGAGCCCGCCATCTTCTGAGGGAGCCAAAAGGCTCTTTGTGCCAGAAAGTTTTTCCTAGTCATCGATCTGTGGAGCTGGACGCAGTGCCAGTTTTACGTATACCGTGGTACCTCAGGTTAAGAACTTAATTCGTTCTGGAGGTCTGTTCTTAACCTGAAACTGTTCTTAACCTGAAGCACCACTTTAGCTAATGGGGCCTCCCACTGCCGCCGCGCCGCCGGAGCACGATTTCTGTTCTCATCCTGAAGCAAAGTTCTTAACCTGAAGCACTTTTACTGGGTTAGCGGAGTGTGTAACCTGAAGCGTATGTAACCAGAGGTACCACTGTAATAATAATAATAGTTCTATACAACCACAACAGGCGCTGCAACCTTCCAACAGTTTGACTTCACCTCCGGAGGAAGGCCGATGTCTGAACTCCTACTTTAGCTGATTCCTGCATCGCAGGGGGGGTTGGACTTGATGAACCCTGGGGGTCCCTTCCAACAAATTCAACAATAGTTATCAGCTCACTCAGAGCTGCCGTTCTCTCACCGAGAAATGAGCCGCCCCAAAATCTGCAGGGAGACGATCGAAATCCGGGAATCGTAGCGTCGGTAGGCGCCAACCCCGTGAAACAGCAGGACTCTTTTTGCCCCGTGCAGGACTCAAACCCAGAGCCCCAAGATTAAGAGTCCCATGCTATTAACCACTGAGCTATTGCTCAATTTAAAGGCATGCCTCTTTCGGAGCGATTGGCCGAGGGTCACCGTCAAGGAGTCGACGCTTGCTTTTACTCACAATATTGGCGGCTTTCCCGCAGCCTTTCAGGGTGTGGATAGCAAAGGAAGACGACACATTCTCCATGGAGATTCCATTCACCATGGCTATCTTGTCCCGGGTCCTGAAAAAAGGCGAAAGCCTTGTGAGATGGGCCAAGAGCGATGAGCAAACAAAAAGATTCTGACTCTCCCAAACCATTAAAAAAAAATCTTGCGAGGATTCCATAGAAAGCTCATTTCCCTCTTTCCTGGCTACCATGTGGGTTTGCCAAGCCACGGTTTCCAGTTTCCTCATTTCCAGCAAACTGGACTTAAGCTCAAACCATGGTTTGTGAGTTCACCAACCACAGTTTCCAGTTTGCTCGCTTCCAGAAAACTGGACTTAAGATCAAAGCATGGTTTGTGGGTTTGCCAAGCCACAGTTTCCAGTTTGCTCGCTTCTAGCAAACTGGACTTCAGATCAAACCATGGTTTCCTGGCAGCCTGCTAAAGCTGCCTGGTTTAAGGTTACTCACTGGAGCCGGCCATCAGCAGGGCCCCCGGGCACCACGTCGGAGATGATGATGGATGTGTCTCCGTCGACGCCACTGGGGCGATCCCGGCCTCCCGATATGGCAATGCCGAAGCCCCTCCGGGGATCCTGCATGGAAAGAAGCCCAAAGCAGATGTCAGTTCCCTTCTGCGCTCCAATTTAATTTGATTCCAGTTTGTTTGCTTCCAGAAAAATGGACTTAAGATCAAACCATGGTTGGTGGGTTCCCCAACCATGGTTTCCACTCGCTTCAAGCAAACTGGACTTAAGATCAAAACATGGTTTCTGGGTTCACCAACCATGGTTTCCAGTTCGCTCGCTTCCAGAAAACTGGACTTCAGATCAAGCCATGGTTTCTGGGTTCACCAACCATGGTTTCCTCTTCGTTTGCTTCCAAAACAGTGGACTTAAGAGCAAACCATGGTTTGTGGATTCCCCAACCATGGTTTCCTCTTCACTCGCTTCCAGCAAACTGGACTTAAGATCAAACCATGGTTTGTGGGTTCCCTAACCATGGTTTCAAGTTCGCTTGCTTCCAGAAAACCGGACTTCAGATCAAACCATGGTTTCTGGGCTCAGTAACCATGGTTTCCTCTTTGTTCGCTTCCAAAACACTGGACTTAAGAGCAAACCATGGTTTCTGGGTTCACCAACCATGGTTTCCAGTTCGCTCGCTTCCAGAAAACTGGAGTTAAGATCAAACCATGGTTTGTTGGACTGTTGGTTGAGCAAAAAAGGGGTGAAGAAGCTTCCGCAAACTTCTTTGTGGATGTGCCAGGGGAGGGAAAGGGAAAGCTCACCAGGTTTGGGGCCTAAACCAAGGGCAAGGAACCTTTCCAGGACAAAGGGCCACTTTTGCATGTGGCTCATCTAATTTCAGGAGCGAGCCGGCCGTAAATCCCACCGTGCAAGCTGGAGTTTATTAGCAAAAACAGGATCTGCACAGGAGAGTCATGCCTAGTGAGCAGAGCAGATCATTGCCGGTGATCTATGTTTAAAAAATGCTTGATATTTGATGTTCATTTCTGTGGTGTCCAAACTTTTTTCTAGGAGGGCCAGATTTGATGAAGTGAGGGGCCGTGAGGGCACCAAGCTAACTGAGCTTTTTTTAGGGTTGGAGTTGTGGAGGTTTTTTTTAGGATTTTATCCCAGGAGATGATCTGCCACAGGGGCCGGATTAAACCGACCGGTGGGCCGGATTGAGTCCCCAAAACGGACTTCGAACATGCTTTCTATATTCTGTCTTTTCCTTCTCCTTACAAACATTAATATATATATTTTTAAAGCCAAAACACACACACACAAAAATCAGAAAACCATCCGCTTATTTCTTGGGCTTATTCTGTTTATTGGTCTGTCACCCCCCCCCCCAACTTTATTACCTGGGTTATGAAGGCGCCCAAAAGACGTTAAAGCAAAGATTTTCGGATAATGCACACAGTGACTTGCGCCCTCGATCACACGCAGTCTGTAGTCCGCTGGCAGTAGGGGTACAATATGGGCCTTTCTTTAAGTTAACATCTTACATTAAAAACCTGACAGTACCAAACTAACGAAGGCTTTTCACCAAAGCCAGAATAAACGTCTTTCCTTCTGCAGTGTTGAGAGGAGTTCCCTGCCAGGACAGACTTTGCTCGTGTGCTCAAAACATCGATTCCATAAAGCATATTTTGTTGCACTGTGCAAAATACGAGCAAGCAAGGGCTGAACTGATACTACCCTTGCTGGTACCTTTCCCGGGAAAATCAGAGGCTCACTATGTCAGGTTCCTATTGGAAGACCGGACAAACGCTAGAACATTAGCAGTGGCAAAGTTTTTATCGGTGGTTGCAAGAACCAATGATCCCTATTATTCTGAACAAAATGCTTGTTTAACCTGGAGGTGGGCTGTCTGAATTGTGTATTGCTTGGTAACGATTTGTTGGGTCTCTGGACCGTAATAAAGATTGTTGTTGTTGTTATTCTGCTTATTTATCAAATCACTCACCCTGCTTAGCGTTACTGTATACTGTTCCCAAATTATCATCTCCTCCATGTCTGCAACCTAGGAAAAGAAGGAAAACATTATAAAACAACTTCAGGGATATACACAAACAGAAAGAGAGCAGGCAGCCAAAGAATTAGCCCTTTATGTCAAATCAATGTCTGATTCAGCTTCTGTTTTCTCTCTCTTAAAAAGCCCCTTTTACGTATTGGAGGGGGTTGGACTTAGATGCCCCTTGAGGGTCCCTTAAAAAGTAAAGGTAAAGGGACCCCTGACCATTAGGTCCAGTTGTGGCCGACTCTGGGGTTGCGGCGCTCATCTCGCTTTACTGGCCGAGGGAGCCGGCGTACAGCTTCCAGGTCATGTGGCCAGCAGGACTAAGCCGCTTCTGGCGAACCAGAGCAGCGCACGGAAATACTGTTTACCTTTCCGCCGGAGTGGTACCTATTTATCTACTTGCACTTTGACGTGATTTTGAACTGCTAGGTTGGCAGGAGCAGGGACTGAGCAACGGGAGCTCACCCCGTCATTGCGGGGATTCGAACCGCCGACCTTCTGATCGGCAAGTCCTAGGCTCTGTGGTTTAACCCACAGTGCCAGCTGCGTCCCTTTGAGGATCCCTTGCAACTCTATAATTCTATGATTTTCAGTTTCCTCACTTGCTCTGCCCTTTCCTTCAACTCTCCATTGCCAACTAACACTCACTACATTTATGCACATGTGGTGGAAGCGTAAGAGAATTTTGGGATAGCATATATAATGAAATTTTAAAAGATATTTAAATTCTCTTCTCCCAAAAAAACCTGAGGCCTTCCTATTAGGAATTGCCGTATTTTTTGCTCTATAAGACGCACCAGACCACAAGACGCACCTAGTTTTTGGAGGAGGAAAACAAGAAAAAAATATATTCTGAATCTCAGAAGCCAGAAGAACAAGAGGGTTCGCTGTGCAGCGATCCCTCTTGCTGTTCTGGCTTCTGGCATAGCTGCTCAGGCTGCATTCGCTCCATAAGAGGCACACACATTTCCCCTTACTTTTTAGGAGGGAAAAAGTCAGTCTTAGAGAGCAACAAATACGGTACGTCCATGGAAATCAAGAGAAATCAAGAGAAATCATGAACGGAACCACAGCGGCTAGGATTTTAATAGCAAATCACTGGAAAAGTGATAACATAACCCCGCAAAAACCGACTGGCAAGCAAAAATGATAGAATATTAACAACTCGCAAGGATGACAGGGAGATTAAGAGGAAACTCAGTACAGAAAGTTAATAAAGACTGGACAATGTTTAAAGAATACCTTAAAAACCATTGTGACAACGGTCAATTCCGGGCAGACTTAGAATGAATCTTGAAATACAAAGAAAGTCTATAGCAGAATGTTCTTGATAAGAAAAGGGAAAAAATAATAAGAATAATGAACTGTGTACAGATTAACAAAATGTAAATTAGTACAATGAGAAAAAATGGAAGTTCGTGTCCAAGATGTGCTGGTTTTGTCATGTAGTTTGTATTATAAGTATTGTCTAAGTTAAAATGATGAGCTATGTGTAAATTGATGTTGACTGATGTTTAATGAAGATTAAATTTAAAAACAAACACCACCCACATACCCCCTTTCATTAATCCATCGCCCATTATTTATTAATTATTATTATTATTAGAATTTATATACCATCCTATACCCAGAGGTCTCAGGGCGGTTCGCAGAACAAAGCCAAAATACAAAACCACAAAATATATAATCAAAATAAAAACAACAACCCAATACCCTGCCCCTTACTTCCACAACCCTTCCCTTCTGGCATAGAATCGCAGAACTGTATCATTGAAAGGGACCCTGAGGGTCATCTAGGCTGACCCCGTGAAAATGCAGGAATCGTGTTGCCCCTCGAGCTCAAGATTTCCCCCACCAAGTTGCTCTCACCCCTGGGACCCCTGTTCACGAGAGTTTCATCCCAGCCGAACTAACAACTCCACGCTCCTCGTGGCCGCTGACATCCCGACGGCTCCCTTTCTCCTCCCCTGCCTTCCCAGCCAACTTGGAATGCTTGGGGACATTCCGTGACCTCACAGAAGCACGAGCCAAACAGGGGCTAGAAGCCAGCAATCGGCCTTTTTCTCCTGCAAAGAGATAGACAGGATCCCTCCAGGGCACACCACAGCTCAGATACGATACAGTGGTACCTCTGGTTAAGTATTTAATTCGTTCCAGAGGTCTGTATTTAACCTGAAACTGTACTTAACCAGAAGCACCACTTTAGCTAATGGGGCCTCCTGCTGCCGCCGCACCGCTGGAGCACGATTTCTGTTCTCATCCTGAAGCAAAGTTCTTAACCTGAGGTACTATTTCTGGGTTAGCGGAGTCTGTAACCTGAGGGTATGTAACCTGAAGCAAATGTAACCCGAGGTACCACTGTACAATACGATAATCTTTTATTGTCATTGTCCCATACAGAACAACGAAATTGAAAATCTACACCAGACATTCAGAAACCAACAAGCCTACTATCACAGCTATCCCAGCCTGGTTAGCCACCTAAAAACTCTGATGCCCCATTTTTAAATACAATATACTCCCATAGAGACTACCTTAAAGGTAACGGGACCCCTGACCATTAGGTCCAGTCGTGGCTGACTCTGGGGTTGCAGCGCTCATCTCGCTTTATTGGCCGAGGGAGCCGGCATACAGCTTCCGGGTCATGTGGCCAGCAGGACTAAGCCGCTTCTGGCGAACCAGAGCAGCGCACGGAAACGCCGTTTACCTTCCCGCCGGAGCGGTACCTATTTATCTACTTGCACTTTGACGTGATTTTGAACTGCTAGGTTGGCAGGAGCAGGGACCGAGCAACAGGAGCTCACCCCGCCGCGGGGATTCGAACCACCAACCTTCTGATCAGCAAGTCCTAGGCTCTGTGGTTTAACCCACAGCGCCACCGCGTCCCTAGAGACTACCTTACACTGTGTTTTAAACCCAAATCGCATTTGGATAGAAACTGTTTCTCAGGCAGCTAGTCCTAGTCTTTATAACCCTGGACCTTCTTACAGAAGGCAGAAACTGAAAGAGATCATTTCCGGGGTGCGCACTATCCTGCATTATCTCTGCCGCTTTCTTATGGCACCTGGAAGCATAGATTTGATCCAAGGTGGGAAGAGTGCACCCAATTATTCTCTCCGCAGTCTTTACAACCCTGGACAGCATTGTTTTTTCCCTGGCTCCCAAACCACACGAACAGACCATAAGTTAATACACTCTCCACAGTGCAATGGTAAAATGCCATCAAGAGGTCCTTGGAGAGATTGTTTTTCCGGAGGATTCTCAGAAAATATAACCTCTGCTGTGCTCTCTTCATCGGGTCTTTGCTGTTTTCTCCCCAGGTTAGGTCATCTCTCAACTCCATTCCCAGAAATCGAAACACCAAGACCTGTCCCACGCACTTCCCCTCAATAATAAGAGTTGTGTATTTATGGAAGTTGAAGCGCTGGGCACTGGGGAATAGCAGCTACCAGGTGAGGTGGCAAAGAGGGAAATCTTTCGCATGCTGCTCTTTTTTCAGCCAGATTCTAATAACTAAACGCCAGGCAGAATTTTAAAGACTTCTATCATGTTGCTACCATAAAGAAGGCTGATCGCCGAAGAATGGATGCTTTTGAATTCTGGTGCTGGAGGAGACTCTGGAGAGTCCCATGGACTGCAAGAAGATCCAACCTCTCCATTCGGAAGGAAATCAGCCCTGAGTGCTCCCTGGAAGGACAGATCCTGAAGCTGAGGCTCCAAGACTTTGGCCACCTCATGAGAAGAGAAGACTCCCTGGAAAAGACCCCGATGTTGGGAAAGATGGAGGGCACAAGGAGAAGGGGACGACGGAGGATGAGATGGTGGGACAGTGTTCTCAAAGCTACCAGCATGAGTTTGACCAAACTGCGGGAGGCAGTGACAGTTAAATCAGCTATGATTAAATGGGCACAGGACATTGGTCATAACATTATGTTTGCTGACTGGGAAAAGTTGTGGACCACCGATATGAAGTTTACGGCATGTAATGCCTTAAGAGAAAATATTATGAAAATGATCTATAGGTGGTACATGACCCCAGTCAAGCTTGCAAAAATTTATCACCTGCCTGATAATAAATGTTGGAAATGTAAAGAAATGAGGGAACATTCTTTCACCTTTGGTGGACCTGCCCAAAGGTTAAGGCTTTCTGGGAAATGATCTATAATGAACTAAAAAAGGTATTTAAATATACCTTTCCTAAGAAACCAGAGGCCTTCCTTCTGGGCATTGTCGGCCAATTGGTGCCAAAGAAAGATAGAACACTCTTTATGTACGGAGGCAGTGGAAGACAGGAGGGCCTGGCGTGCTCTGGTCCAGGGGGTCATGAAGAGGCGGACATGACTAAACAACTCAACAACAACAATCATGTTGCTCCTCACGCCCCTTGACTTTAAAACTAAATAGTCCCAAACCTTTCAATCCTCTCGATCATCCGAGTTGCCCCTTTCCTGAACTTCTTCCAATGTCCGCTTTGAGGAGAGGCGACCCGAACCCAAATGCACCATAGATTTCTATAATTGCGTTAACAACCACCACAATTTATTATTTATACTCTGCCCATCTGGTTGGGTTTCCCCAGCCACTCTGGGCGGCTCCCAGCAGAATAATAATAATAATAATAATAATAATAATAATTTATTTATATCCCGCCTGCCGCAGCCGAAGCAGGGCTCAGAGAGGCTAACAACAGTAAAAGTAACACAGTTTACCTAAAATCACAATCAATTAATTGAAATACATTCTAAAATCAGTTCATTCTAAATATTAAAAGCACAACAGAACATCAAACACTAAAAACTTCCCTAAACAGGGCTGCCTTCAGATGTCTTCCAAAAGTCAAATAGTTGTTTATTTCCTTGACATCTGATGGGAGGGCGTTCCACAGGGCGGGCGCCACCACCGAGAAGGCCCTCTGCCTGGTTCCCTGGAACCTCACTTCTCGCAGGGAGGGAACCCCCAGAAGGCCCTCAGGAGATAGACCAGGTGTCCGGGTGGAGACGCTCCTTCAGGGATACTGGGCCATTTAGGGCTTTCAAGGTCAGCACCAACCCTTTGAATTGTGCTTGGAAACGTCCTGGGAGCCAATGTAGGTCTTTCAGGACTGGTGTTATGTGGTCTCGGCGGCCGCTCCCAGTCCCCAGTCTGGCTGCCGCATTCTGGATTAGTTAAGGTTTCCAGGTCACCTTCAAAGGGAGCCCTACGGAGAGCGCATGGCAGTAGTCCAAGCGGGAGATAACCAGAGCATGCACCACTCTGGCCAGACAGTCCATGGGCAGGGAGGGGCTCATCCTGCGTACCAGGTGGAGCTGCCCTGGACACAGAATTGACCTGCGCCTCCATGGACAGCTGTGAGTCCAAAATGACCCCCAGGCTGCACACCTGGTCCTTCGGGGGCACAGTGACCCCATTCAGGACCAGGGAGTGACTCTAGGGATCCCTTGCAACTCTACCATTCTATAAAATCAGCCCTTTTTATTTCCCTAAATGACCCCTAGCGTGGGATTTGCTGCTGCAAAACAAAGCACTATCATGCGTAACTTGCAGGGTGCAAGCAACACACTATTTGCCCCCTCCCCAAAATCAATGCAATCCAAGCCAGTGTTTTTTAATTTTTTATTTAAAGCAGCCCCTCTACTTCTAATTGAAGAAGGGAGCTGTTTACGCTTGCTTTTAAAAACGAGCTTGCTTTTACTAGCCCCGATTTATTTATTTTATTTTATTTTCCGCAGGGTATATAGGGTCTGTAATAATTGGCTTACCTCAGGTGGGGGTCTAAGGCAATAATGACGCCTTTAAATCTGCCACTCAGAAGCATGGAGGTATTTTGATAAACGGATCAGCTCTTTCGGCTGAAAAAAACGGGCTCTCTTTAAAGAAATAAATGACTTAACTGCCAGCAGGCAGATAAAGCATTCCAAGAAGTTTTGGAAGAAGTGTGGGGGAAAATAATTCGTGGTGAAATTAGGTCAAGGTGGCTGAAGAAAGGAAGTGGCGAATGTTGCTGAAAGGGAGAGGAAGAGAAGGGGGGAGAGAGGGGGGAGAAAGAAAGAAAGAAAGAAAGAAAGAAAGAAAGAAAGAGGCAGAGAGAGAGGGAGAGGGAAAGAAAGAAAGAAAGAAAGGGGGGAGAGAGGGGGAGAAAGAAAGAAAGAAAGAAAGAAAGAAAGAAAGAGGCAGAGAGAGAGGGAGAGGGAAAGAAAGAAAGAAAGAAAGAAAGAAAGAGGCAGAGAGAGAGGGAAAGAAAGAAAGAAAGAAAGAAAGAAAGGAAGGAAGGAAGGAAGGAAGGAAGGAAGGAAGGGAGAGAGAGGGGGAGGGAAAAGAGGGAAAAGAGAGAGGGGGGAGGGAGGGAGGGAGGGAGGGAGGGAAGGAGAAAGGAAGGAAGGAAGGAAGGAAGGAAGGAAGGAAGGAAGGAAGGAAAAGAAAGAGGAAGAAAGAGAGAGAAAGAGAAAAAGAAAGAGAGGGAGAGAGGGAGAGAGGGAGAGAGGGAGAGAGGAAGAAAGAAAGAAAGAAAGAAAGAAAGAAAGAAAGAAAGAAAGAAAGAAAGAGGGGTCTACGAAATACTTTGGTGGAGGGTTAAAAGGCAAAGGTAAAGGGACCCCTGACCATTAGGTCCAGTGGTGGCCGACTCTGGGGTTGCGGTGCTCATCTCGCTTTATTGGCCGGGGGAGCCGACATACAGCTTCCGGTTAACTGCGGGCAAAAACATTATATGTGCCCGGCCTAAGATAAAAATATTATATGTGCCCAGCCTAACATCTTTCCATAAAAGAAATCCCTTCTTTGCAGAGGACTCGAAGGCGACCCCTTCCAACTCTTAACGATTCGCAGAACTCATAGTTAAACTATGGAACTTCCCGCCACAGGAGGCCGGGATGGTCCTCGACTTGGATGGCTTTAAAAGAGGGCGAGGGAAATTCACGGAGGAGGGGAGTCTGGCTATCGGTGACCACTAGGCATGATGGCTATAGTCGGCTTCCCCGGTTGGAGGCAGCAAGGCTCCTGAACACCAATTTCTGGACACAAAGGAGGGGAGAGGGGATGTCTTGTTTGGGTCCAGATTACAGGTTTGCCATTGGGTTATCTGGGTGGTCTGATCCGCAGGTATCCTCTGATGCCCATGTGTAATTCTCCGGTCGCCGCCTTGCCCCAATACTGCCTGCTCTGACCGACAGCCGTTCTCCAGCGTCTCAGGCAGAGAGAGGGGTCTCTCCCCCCTCACGTTGTTGCAGGGATTCGAACCGCCGACCTTCTGATCGGCAAGCCCTGGGCTCTGTGGTTTAACCCACAGCGCCACCCTTGTCCTCACCTGGAGAGCCAGGCCCAAAATGGGTAAACAGCCGCTCTCACAGAAAGGCCAATCCCACATTCCTGGGACACTGAAACTACAGGAAGTCCCCTTTGTTGTCCTAGTGAGAGCCTGGAGTGGTTCACACATAGCCAACACCCAAACAGGGCTTCGCTCCTCTGCCCTTTCCAAACGGCAGAGTTAATATCGGGCCAAGAGGCCACATTTGGCAGTTTCTCCATGCCAGGAGACAAGACACACCTGTTGGATTTCTGTCTGTTTTACAAGGAAACAAGGTGGAAAGCTTCAGTGGCAAGGAGAGGTTGACTCCTAAACTGCAGTTCGTCGCACGAGAAAGAAACAACCCGCTTTTTCCATCCCCCAAATCCGGGATCCCCCCACCCAAAAAACCCCACAACCCCAGTCCATGGCAAAATGCACTCTGCACACACCCAGAGACACAGCTTTCCAACTCTGTGTCCAAAAAGCGTGGGATGCCCTGCATTAATCTAAATGCTCTAACCCGGAAAGAAAAGGGGATACCTTTGAGCATGTCCAGAGCGCCAGGCCTTCACCCCCAAATTAACAACCCACCTGCCCATAGCTGTCAACGTTTCCCTTTTTTAAATGCCCTTATTCCAAATAGGATTCGTCGCAAGAAAAGGGGAAAGTTGACAGCTAGGTGCCTGCCTCAAACGGCCGTGAGATTAAAACTGCACATTTAAAGCACACACACCCCAGGGAGAAAATAATCTGGGGAACCGTAGCGTGCAACTACACGCTACGGTTCCCAGGCTCCTGCCTTGAATGCAGCCCTTTCAAGCTAAACACGGCTTGGGTTACACGTTCCTCCCGCAACTGCTTGCCAGAAAAAAATATAGAAAACAAGAATGTCGTTAAGCTGGGCAGACAAACCTCCTCGTCTCCCGGCTCAGAGATAAGCCCGTATTTTTTTGCACGCTGGAAGTAGGTCGTGAGGCGAAGGCTAACACATAACGCAAAATCTACTTGCCTGAAATCGTACGGCCATGGTGCTTAGAGCCAGCTTGGGCCAAACATCTTTGCCAGGTGGGAAACAGGTGTGCTCACCTGTCCGCAGCCCCGAAGAGATTTGCCCAGGCCCGACCGAAGGCAGGCTTCCAGAATATATATATTTATATTCCAGGTTCTCTCCCCCTGGCCTGTCGGCTCTGGTTTTCCTTCCTCTTCCGCACCCCGGGCCCCACCTCTTTCAGCGCACAGGTGTACCCTCCCCAAAGACACACCTAGATTCCAAGTGGAGCCAGAACTCTCCAGTTCCCTCGCCGGCTGGCAGAGCCCCTAAGGAAATTCGCTCAGTGCAGAGAAACTTCAAAAACAGGGAATTCTTGGCTGCCTCTCGCAAAGAAAACATCTCCCAAGATCTGCCTCTGGCCGGCTCGCGACGGACCGGGGGTTTCCGATAACCACAAGGACACTGAGAAAGCAACAAAGGCTGAAATCCTATCCGGGGCCGGACACCGGAAGCGGCCTTATCTGGAGTCGGCTCCCTCTCTCTCTCTGTGTTGTCGCCAGCACGGGCTGGCAGCTGCCGGCCAGGATTTTGGAGGTCTTCCCTCCCGCTGCCAAGTAGCGGAATCGAGGCCGGGAGATTTTGCAGGATGGAACTACGGAAATAAATAAGGCTGGACCGGGAGAGGCCGGCTGCTGTTGGGCTGGACTGCTGTGATGCTATCTTTGTGGGGCTTTCCTTTCGCTCGATAGGGCAGGACACCGCAGCACGATCCTAGAATTGTAGAGGGGGAAAGGGACCCCAGAAGTCATCTAGACCAACCCCCTGCAATGCAGGAATGTGCACGTGGACTTGGGTCTAAGAGTGTAGCCCCCAACTTGGGGCCCTCTACGGCGTCTCGGACTACAACGCCCATCGTCCACTGCTAGCTTAGCGGTGGATGATGGGAGTTGTAGTCCGAAAGCTGGAAACCAGTCGGCTGGGGGGGTATTGTTTTGTTTGTTGTTATACTATGTGTTTGTGTGTGTTTTAAATTGCAAACCGCCTTGTGGATCCTCGGATGAAGGGTGTATAGAAATGTTCTTATCAATAATAATGAAATCCAAAACCTACCCAGACATGCGGAACGTAGGCATGTGTTTTTTCATCCGCTTATTAGCTTGTCCTTGATTTTATTTTCTGAACGTTTTAAGCTGCTTTTAAAAATATATATAGTCTCCCTGTTTTATTCTTCTTTGAGGTTCCGTTGCAACCAAGCAGAATAGAACCCTTGCAAAGCAAAAGAATAAAATAAAATTTAAAAACACGTAGACTTGGGTCTAAGAGTGCAGCCCCCAACTTGGTGCCCTCTACGCGTCTTGGAGTACAATACCCATCGTCCACTGCTAGCTTAGCGGTGGACGATGGGAGTTGTAGTCCGAAAGCTGGAAACCTGTCAGCTGGGGGGGGGCTATTGTTTTGTTTGTTATTATGCTGTGTATTTTTGCGTGTTTTATATTGCAAACCGCCTTGTGGATCCTCGGGTGAAGGGTGTATAGAAATGTTATTATCAATAATAATGAAATCCAAAACCTGCGCCAGCGGGGGCTTATGTGAGTTATAGGAGCAGGTAAACAGTGGCTCCATGCAGCAGTTTTAGTCTCATAATCCTGAAAATCCAGGGTTTACCTTTGCCCCTCAATCATCTATCCCTCTTTCCCTATCTACCTTTGCCCAGTCGCATTCCACTTCTCTCAGTGGCAAATATTGACAGGCGGCTGTGAAAGGGGAAATCTAGATTATTTGAGGTTAGCAAACTCAAACAGACACAAAGACCGGGGCAGGTGGGTTAGGAAAATCCCACAGGATCTTACAAATCCATTTCTCCGAGCTCAGAATTGCAGCTAGATCACAAACAAACAAAGGACTGGCTCAGAAATTGACCCCTTTGGCTTAACCTCTTAGGCTCTGCTGCCTTCATTTCAACTCTGGCGGTAGCGTCCCTCTCCATTTACAGATTTGCAAGGTCCTCGGGGCAGAGATCTTAAAAAGCCAGCTCTCCGGAACACCTCAGGGGAAGCATTTTCCCCCAGAATGCACATGCGACTGAACCTTGCTCAGATGGTTTGCTTCATTAAAAGAAAAATCGGACAATTTCACATTGTCCCATGCTAGGCCGCGAAAAGCTGGACTGGATGAATCCCAAGCCGGAATTAAGATTGGCAGAAGAAATATCAACAACCTCAGATCTGCAGATGACACAACTTTGATGGCAGAAAGTGAGGAGGAATTAAAGAGCCTTTTAATGAGGGTGAAAGAGGAGAGCACAAAATATGGTCTGAAGCTCAACATCAAAAAAACAAAGATCATGGCCATTGGGCCCATCACCTCCTGGCAAATAGAAGGGGAAGAAATGGAGGCAGTGAGAGATTTCACTTTCTTAGGCTCCATGATCACTGCAGATGGTGACAGCAGCCACGAAATTAAAAGACGCCTGCTTCTTGAGAGAAAAGTGATGACAAACCTAGACAGCATCTTAAAAAGTAGAGACATCACCTTGCCAACAAAGGTCCGTATAGTCAAAGCTCTGGTTTTCCCAGTAGTGCTGTATGGAAGTGAGAGCTGGACCAAAAAGAAGGCTGATCGCCGAAGAATGGATGCTTTTGAATTCTGGTGCTGGAGAAGACTCTTGAGAGTCCCATGGACTGCAAGAAGATCAAACATCTCTATTCGGAAGGAAATCAGCCCTGAGTGCTCACTGGAAGGACAGATCCTGAAGCTGAGGCTCCAAGACTTTGGCCACCTCATGAGAAGAGAAGACTCCCTGGAAAAGACCCTGATGTTGGGAAATATGGAGGGCACAAGGAGAAGGGGGCGACGGAGGACGAGATGGTGGGACAGTGTTCTCCAAGCTGCTAACATGAGTTTGACCAAACTGCGGGAGGCAGTGGAAGACAGGAGGGCCTGGCGTGCTCTGGTCCAGGGGGTCACGAAGAGGCGGACACAACTCAACAACAACAACAACAGGCCGCACAGGAAGGTTTGAGGGTTTTGGTGTTTTAATATTTTGTTGGAAGCCACCCAGAGTAGCTGGGGCAACCCATTCAGATGGCCGGCGTATAAATAGTAAGAATTATCCCCAGGACCTGAAGCCGATCGTCTATATTGCAAAGAGCTTATGTTTTTTCAAAACTGCAGCGAAAGTAGAGGGGGTGGACCATCCATTCAGCACCCCCCCATTAAAAACCTGAAATCTGTTTAGAGACGAATGGGAGGCCTTTTGTGGACTATTTAAAAATATCTATATGAAATCATAACTGTTTATGTCTGCTACGACTGCAGCCTGGAGGATATACGCTCAGAAATTGAAAGAAGACTCTCATCCCATTGGCAAAGCTTACAGGAGCAATAAGGAACCAAGAAGGGGGAAACTTTATAAAAGACTGGGGGAAATTTGTGGATTATTTGAAATGCTATTGTACAGTACACATGTAAGTATATTAGCAGGATTAACTTAAACAAAACAGTTAAAATTAATGTTTAAAGACAACAACAACAACAATAACAATTTACAGTGGTGCCTCGCAAGACGAAAAGAATCCGTTCCGCGATTCTCTTCGTCTAGCGGTTTTTTCGTCTTGCGAAGCAAGCCCATTGACGGCTTAGCGGCTTAGCGCTATTAGTGGTTTAGCGGCTTTTAGCGGCTTAGCGGATAAGCGGCTTAGAAAAAGGGGGGAAAGGGGGGGAAAACCCGCAGGAACTCACAAGACATTTTCGTCTTGCAAAGCAAGCCCATAGGGAAATTCGTTTTGCAAAGCACCTCCAAAACGGAAAACTCTTTCGTCTAGCGGGTTTTCCGTCTTGTGAGGCGTTCGTCTTGCAGGGCACCACTGTATTTATACCCAGCCCATCGGCCTGGATTGCTCCCACCTCTCTGGGCAGTTTCCACCCCAAATAAAAACATCCAGCATTAACAGTAAAAATCTGATCCAATATAAAGAGTCACAGTAACTTTCAAATAAACAACTCATATCAAACAAAGCAACATTCAACAACCCATCAGAACCTAATAGTAAACGTTAAAATTAAATACTGTATCAGCAAATAATAATTAAACAGTTTACAGTTTAGACTGTAATCGATGAAAGATACGGTAACTATTAATCGGAGTAGTGGAAGAGATACAATGTCAGAAAGTGCAAAAGAAGTCAATATATATATATAAATTTGTTGGGAAAGATTGGGTTGTCTTTATGTCAAAAGTATTACATTGGAAAAGTGAAAAATAAAAATTATAATAAAAATACAGTGGTACCTCGGGTTAAGTACTTAATTCGTTCCAGAGGTCCGTTCTTAACCTGAAACTGTTCTTAACCTGAAGCGCCACTTTAGCTAATGGAGCCTCCTGCTGCCGCTGCACAATTTCTGTTCTCATCCTGAAGCAAAGTTCTTAACCCGAGGTAATATTTCTGGGTTAGCGGGGTCTGTAACCTGAAGCGTATGTAACCTGAAGTGTATGTAACCTGAAGCGTATGTAACCCAAGGTACCACTGTATATGAAATCAGGGGTCAGATTTGAGATACGAGCCGGCTTAGTTTGGTCAGAATCAAGTACAGTGTTACCTCGAACGTCGAACGGAATCCGTTCCAGAAGTCCGTTCAACTTCCAAAACGTTCGGAAACCAAGGCGCAGCTTCCCATTGGCTGCAGGAAGCTCCTGCAGCCAATCAGAAGCCGCGACGGATGTTTGGCTTCCAAAAGAACGTTCGCAAACTAGAACACTCACTTCCGGGTTTGTGGCGTTCGGGAGCCAAAACGTTCTGACTCGCAAGGCGTTCAGAATCCAAGGTACGGCTGGTACACTTCCACTGTTAATGCTAAATACATGACGTTTGGTAAGCGAGCCACCATAGCCGCTAGAGGGCTGTGAAAATTTGTGTCCTCGGTTTCTTAGACACTTACTATCTGAAACCCAAGGAGCAGATGGGTTGACAAATCTGAAATCTATTGACATTTTTTCCAGCTCCGTGTTGCACGGTTATAAATGAAAGAGGCTGATTTCAATATGAAGCTGCCTTATGTTGAGTTATTCATCATGAGCAAGCAAACTAAGGCCCAGGGGCCGGATCCGGCCCAATCGCCTTCTAAATCCGGCCCGCGGACGGTCCGGGAATTAGCATGTCTTTACATGTGGAATAGGGATGCGGGTGGCACTGTGGGTTAAACCACAGAGCCTAGGACTTGCCGATCAGAAGGTCGGCGGTTCAAATCCCCGCGATGATGGGGTGAGCTCTCATTGCTCGGTCCCTGCTCCTGCCAACCTAGCAGTTCAAAAGCACGTCAAAGTGCAAGTAGATAAATAGGTACCGCTCCAGCGGGAAGATAAACGGCGTTTCCGTGCGCTGCTCTGGTTTGCCAGAAGCGGCTTAGTCCTGCTGGCCACATGACCCAGGAGCTGTCTGCGGACAAACACCGGCTCCCTCGGCCTATAGAGCGAGATGAGCGCCGCAACCCCAGAGTCGACCACGACTGGACCTAATGGTCAGGGGTCCCTTTACCTTTACATGAGTAGAATGTGTGCTTTTATTTAAAATGCATCTCTGGGTTATTTGTGGGGCCTGCCTGGTGTTTTTACATGAGTAGAATGTGTGTTTTTATTTAAAATGCACCTCTGGGTTATTTGTGCGGCATAGGAAGTCGTTCATTATTATTATTATTATTTAAGAATATTTATTAAGGTTTCCGAATTAATACAAAAACAAGAAAAAACACAAAAAATAACAAAAATACAAAAATACAAAATTAAAAACGATTAAAACAAATACAATTTCCATTACTTATTTCCATTAACTTGTTTCCCAGACCTCCTCTCATCTCCCCCTTTTGTATTCCAGTTCAAATTATTAACTCAGCAAATCCTTATTATAACTTATTATAACTTATTTCTCAACCTTTACATTACAGCTGATAACCACTTAATTTCATTATTTTTTTTCCAAAATATAGTCCAAAATATAGTCCAAAATATTTTCCAAAATATAGTCTGGCCCCCCACAAGGTCTGCAGGACAGTGGACCAGCCCCCTGCTGAAAAAGTTTGCTGACCCCTGCAGTGTTAATCTATGAGTGCTGTATTACTACTGCCTCTGACTGGCAGTGGATGGAGGCAATTTTCAGAACAACCCTTCTCTACCACTGAGCTGTGACCCTTGTCAGAATGGCTGTGTTGGGGCATTACTGGGAGTAGAGGAAAACACCCCCAAAACAGCAGCAACAAACACTTTTTATTTATCTGATATGTTCATGGTTTTAATGGATTGCATCCAGCATTAATTCAACTCACAGAATACATGAACAGGTCTCAATTAAAACAAAACAAATTCCTTCCAGTAGCACCTTAAAGACCAACTAAGTCAGTTCTTGGTATGAGCTTTCATGTGCATGCACACTTCTTCAGATACACTTTCGTGCATGCACACGAAAGCTCATACCAAGAACTGACTTAGTTGGTCTTTAAGGTGCTACTGGAAGGAATTTGTTTTGTTTTGACTATGGCAGACCAACACGGCTACCTATCTGTAACAGGTCTCAATTAGCCACACATGCCCCTTCATTTCAGTGGGTCTACTTTGAGTACACAGGTGGAGCTGTGGGTAAACCACAGAGCCTAGGACTTGCCGATCAGAAGGTCGGTGGTTCGAATCCCCGCAATGACGGGGTGAGCTCCCGTTGCTCGGTCCCTGCTCCTGCCAACCTAGCAGTTTGAAAGCACATCAAAAGTGCAAGTAGATAAATAGGTACCACTCCAGCGGTAACGTAAATGGCATTTCCACGCACTGCTCTGGTTCGCCAGAAGCGTCTTAGTCCTGCTGGCCACGTGACCCGGAAGCTGTACGCCGGCTCCCTCGGCCAGTAAAGCGAGATGAGCGCCGCAACCCCAGAGTCGGCCACGACTGGACCTAATGGTCAGGGGTCCCTTTACCTTGACCTTTTTACTTTGAGTACGGCTCAGCTTGGATGCAACAGTTCTGCTTTGAGTAATAACTTCATTTGATTCAGTCCTATATTTACTGTGGAAAGCTTTTGCGGGGGCGATCGCCGCAAAATCCCGGACATTTGCTTACACACGGAAAAATGTGATATATATCTTGAGTTTCTCAGATATTAAACCCAATGATATGCCACCCTCAGCTGCTTGCAGGGGGCTAAAAGTAGGACAGAAATGCAATACCAAAATACAAGGGGATGCACATAAAGTATACGTCTGTTAAGTTTCCAGAGAAGCGAAGTTTCTCATAAAGGCCACGAAGATTTTATAATGCAGCCATACATTTAACAGAATTGCCTTCGGGCCTTTGCTTGGGCGCGAGGGAGAGGCAAAGGTGTGTCTTGAAATAACAACAAGGATGAAGAAATTCGTGCGACTCAGCGGAAGCCTATCCCTGCCTACTCAGGAGTCAGCCCCACTGGGCCCAATAGGGCTTCTCGCTGACTCCCAGGTAAGTGAGGCTTGCCGGCGGCCGGGTGACTTTAAATGAGGTCACTGGGATTATTTTGATTTTGGCAGCCTTGCCAAAAAGAAAAAGATCTACTTCGCCTCTGGCTGGCTGGCTGGGCGCTTTAGGCAAAGATCCACGGTTGAAGAAACACGTTTGCGAATTTAAAAAGGGAGAGAGGGCTGAGAAGGAGGGGAGGAATCGAAAACAGGAGCCACGTGCAGGAAACCAGGAAGTCGCCTTTGCTACGCAGACACCCTTCCCACCGCCGGATAGGGTTTGCCTTCCCTGTAAGTGCTACTCAGAGTAAACCCAGCGAAAGTCATGCCCCCCCCCGCTTCTCCATGCACCCCAACGCGTCTAGGAACTTTGTTGGAGGCAAGTCAAGATAGGAAACTGCGCTCCGCTACTCGGGAGTAAGTCCCGAGTAGGGGGACGCCTACACTCCGAGGGACCAGAACGAACGCCCTCAAAAAACAAAACACAAAACTCAGTCCACCTGTAGGGCCCTTTGGTGGATCGGGGCGTGGAGCGAGCGCCGGGATCGGGGCCCTGGGAAGCAATCCCGGGGGTGGAGGCTCTCTTCCTTTCCGAAGTGGGGGGGGGGAGGCGCAAACAGCGTCCCCTCCCCATTCAGCCACCTGAGCTCTCCAAAGAAGGCGTGCGCCCTGGGCGCAAAGACACTTTCTGGAGAGGTTGATTTAGGTAGGGAAGTGGGGGCGCCCCCTGCTGCCCCCCCGCGCCCCAAGACTAACCTGCCGGGCTGGGGGGCTCCTCAGCGACGGCTCTGGGGCGCAGGAGCCCCAACGAAGCGCGGGGCGATCCGGAGCACAGACTTTCCTCCTCCTCCTCCTCTTGTTTCTTTCCTTCCTTCCTCCAAGCCGGGCGGGCAGGTGTGATGCCTTTTGCCCAGGAATGCGGCTGAGCCGCTTGCCTTTAACCCCTTCCGTTCAGGCCCAGGGAGAGCGCCAAGCCTCGTTAAAAGGAGTCCGGCCGCTGGTCCATCTATAGCTCCGTATTGCCTGCACGGACTGGCAGCGTCTTTTCGGGCGGCTTACAGCCGAGGGAGAAAAGCAATGACAAACCTAGACAGCATCTTAAAAAGTAGAGACATCACCTTGCCAACAAAAGTCCGTATAGTTCAAGCTTTGGTTTTCCCAGTAGTGATGTATGGAAGCGAGAGCTGGACCATCAAGAAGGCTGATCGCCGAAGAATGGATGCTTTTGAATTCTGGTGCTGGAGGAGACTCTTGAGAGTCCCATGGACTGCAAGAAGATCCAACCTCTCCATTCGGAAGGAAATCAGCCCTGAGTGCTCACTGGAAGGACTGATCCTGAAGCTGAGGCTCCAAGACTTTGGCCAGCTCCTGAGAAGAGAAGACTCCTTGGAAAAGACCCTGATGTTGGGAAAGATGGAGGGCACAAGGAGAAGGGGACGACGGAGGACGAGATGGTGGGACAGTGTTCTCGAAGCTACCAGCATGAGTTTGACCAAACTGTGGGAGGCAGTGGAAGACAGGAGGGCCTGGCATTCTCTGGTCAGGGGGTCACGAAGAGGCGGAGACGACTAAGCAACAACACAGCTGAGGGAGGCTCCTACACCTGCCAGGAGAAGACCGCTGGGGATTGATCCTATTTTTTTTTGCTCACGGATCAGATGCAAAGAATTCCATTCCATATGGAATCAAAATTGTCCGGCGGGAAGGGACCTCCAAAGGTCATCCAGACCAACCCCGTACAATGCAGGTATCTTAACTAGATCATCCAAGACAGATGGCCGTTCAACCTCTGCAAGGAAGAAGAGACCACCACCTCCCAAGGGAGACCGTTCCACAGTCCAGCAGCTCTTCCTGATGTCCTTCCCGTTAAAATAAAATAAGTTTCTAGTCCACATGGTTATAAAAGATAGGCTGGTTTCAATATGAAGCTGTCTTATGTTGAGTCAGGCTGTTAATCCACCCTCCTCTGACCGGCAGTGGCTTTCCAAGTTTTCAGGATGGAGGCAATTTCTTTCTGCATGCCAAGCACCTGATCTGTGACCCTTGTCAGAATGGCTGTGTTGAGGGCATTACTAAAAGGAGAGGGGGGGGACCCCAAAACAATAGCAATAAAGGCTGTTTATTTATCTGATATTTTTATGGTTTTAATGGATTGCTTCCAGCATTAATTCAACTCACAGAATAAATGAATGGACCTCAGTTAGCCACACACGTCCATTCATTTCAGTGGGTCTACTTTGAGTCTTGGGACGTGGGTGGTGCTGTTGGTTAAACCACAGAGCCTAGGGCTTGCCGATCAGAAGGTCGGCGGATCAAATCCCGGCGATGATGGGGTGAGCTCCCATTGCTCGGTCTCTGCTCCTGCCACCCTAGCAGTTTGAAAGCACGTCAAAGTGCAAGTAGATAAATAGGTGCTGCTCCGGCGGGAAGGTAAACAGCCTTTCCTTGTGCTGCTCTGCTTTGCCAGAAGCAGCTTAGTCCTGCTGGCCACATGACCCGGAAGCTGTCTGCGGACAAACGCCGGCTCCCTCGGCCAATAAAGCAAGATGAGCGTCGCAGCCCCAGAGTTGGTCACGACTGGACCTAATGGTCAGGGGTCCCTTTACCTTTACCTTACTTTGAGTCTGGCTCAGCTTGGATACAACAGTTCTGCTCTGAGTAATGACTGGGTTGGATTCAGTCCTATATTTACAGTTTTCGTTGCTTTTCTGAAAATCGAACATTTATACTGTTTTATTGCAAGATGCTTAGAGTTGGTTTGCTTGTTTATTAAGCTGTACGTAAATCTGGTTGAATAAAAATCAGTAAATACCAGTACCTGCTCCGAAGCAAACATGGTTCAGCTCAAAAGACACAAGAAGTCAGGTTGGGAGCAGGTAGGTTCTGACATTGGAACCTGCTCTGAGAAAGTTCATGTTTGCACAATAAAGGCGTAGGACAAAAGTGCCAAAAAAATAAACATATAAATCATTTTTTTTATGGGGCAGAAGTAAAGTCTTGCTGAATATGGTGGAATTTACTCTTTCAGTGTACCGTATATATATATACTTCTGCGATGGACTTTCTTTTGGAACTTTATAGTTAGGCTGAGAGTGAATGACCGGTGCCAATTTGAACCCTGGTCTCTCTCCCAGGGAAGCGATAGCTAGAAAACTGCCTTTTGTGTCAGAATTTCTGCCCTTTTGGTTTTTTTAAATTTTATTTGTGATTTTCAGTTTGGTGCTGGAGGAGACTCTTGAGAGTCCCATGGACTGCAAGAAGATCAAACATCTCTATTCGGAAGGAAATCAGCCCTGAGTGCTCACTGGAAGGACAGATCCTGAAGCTGAGGCTCCAAGACTTTGGCCACCTCATGAGAAGAGAAGACTCCCTGGAAAAGACCCTGATGTTGGGAAAGATGGAGGGCGCAAGGAGAAGGGGACGACAGAGGACGAGATGGTAGGACAGTCTTCTCGAAGGTGCCAGCATGAGTTTGACCAAACTGCGGGAGGCAGTGGAAGACAGGAGTGCCTGGCGTGCTCTGGTTCAGGGGGTCACAAAGAGGTGGACACGACTAAACAGCAACAACCCCTGACCATTAGGTCCAGTCATGGCCGACTCTGGGGTCGCGGCGCTCATCACACTTTATTGGCCGAGGGAGCCAGCGTACAGCTTCCGGGTCATGTGGCCAGCAGGACTAAGCCGCTTCTGGCGAACCAGAGCAGCGCACAGAAACACTGTTTACCTTCCTGCCGGAGCGGTATCTATTTATCTACTTGCACTTTGACGTGCTTTCGAACTGCTAGGTTGGCAGGAGCAGGGACCGAGCAACGGGAGCTCACCCCATCATCGCGGGGATTCGAACCGCCGACCTTCTGATCGGCAAGTCCTAGGCTCTGTGGTTTAACCCACAGCGCCACCCGCGTCCCTCTGTGAAAGGTGGGAGGGGGGGAGTTAAATGCCACCCTTTGCAGAATGGAAATTATGGGGATGAGCTGGATGACCTGTTAAGGTCCCCTTCCCTATTAGCAATTCTAGGAATCTGGAGACCCAGAAGGGGCTTCCTTTGCAGATATAGGGTCTCAAATCTTTGCAAAACAAATCTGCCTTTGTTATGTAAAAAGCAAACAAGTGAGGGCAATGTGTTCCCATGGGAACTAATGGCTGGGGAGGGGGAAAGGCCTTTTGTTTGGTTTGCCTTTCCACTGCCCCCACCCCATAGTAAATTCTGTTATCTGTGGGAGTCAGCTTTCCCCTCTCCGGCCATTTCGGAGTCTGATTTCTATCCTCCCTAACCATTGGTCACGCGGGTGGCGCTGTGGGTTAAACCACAGAGCCTAGGACTTGCCGATCAGAAGGTCGGCGGTTCAAATCCCCGCAATGACGGGGTGAGCTCCCGTTGCTCGGTCCCTGCTCCTGCCCACCTAGCAGTTCGAAAACATACCAGCACAAGTAGATAAATAGGTACCGCTCCGGCGGGAAGGTAAACGGCGTTTCCATGCGCTGCTCTGGTTCGCCAGAAGCGGCTTCGTCCTGCTGGCCACATGACCCGGAAGCTGTACGCCGGCTCCCTTGGCCCATAAAGCGAGATGAGCGCCGCAACCCCAGAGTTGGTCATGACTGGACCTAATGCTCAGGGGTCCCTTGACCTTAACCATTGGTCATGCTGGCTAGGACGGGCCGGTGAACAGCTAACAGGATTTTCCTCCCATTCTTTTCCAAAGGCAAGAGCAGTGATTAGAGTGTCAACTTGGGAGATCAGGGTTCAAATGTCACCATTCTGACACGAATCTCGCTGGGTGGCCTCTGTCTGATCACCTGGCCCACCCAGGCTTGTGTACACTGACTGGCAGCAGAGGCACTCTGGAGTTTCAGGCAGGGGGTCGAAACTGGGTCCTTTGCTATCGAGGGTCTGGAAACCGAGGCTGATGAGGAACGGTTGAAGGAGCTGGGATGTTTAGCCTGGGAAGGAGGCAACACCAATATCTGAAGGGCCGTCCCATGGAAGCTTGTTTCCTCCAGCTCCGGAGGGTAGGACTCGAACCCGTGCCTTCAAGTGGCGAGGAAGGAGATTCCGACTCAACATCAGGAGGAATTTTCTGGCAGTCCGAGGGGGTTGGACTGGATGACCCCGAGGTTCCCCTCAAACTCTGCAGCCTTGTGATGTCGAGTTGTTGCCCTTTCCTTAGAAAGGAAGCAAGATTATAGTCCTCAAGGTTCTGTGTAAAGGCATATTAAGCATCTAAGCTACACACACACCCATCTTGATCAGTGTTACTCACACTGGCTGGCAGCAGCTGGGGTTTTGCTCTCTCCCTACCTGGAGATAGCAAATATTGCACCAGGGAACTTTTGCAGCCAGAGCGCACGCTCTACCTCTGAGCTGAGCCGGGCTGATGAGGGGGGAGTGGCCTGGAGGAAAGGGGGAGTGGCCTGGAGGAAAGGGGGAGTGGCCTGGAGGAAAGAGGGAGTGGCCTGGTGGAAAGGGGCGTGACCTGGAAGAAGTGGGAGTGACTGGAGGAAAGGGGGAGTGGCCTGGAGGAAAGGGAGTGGCCTGGAGGACAGGGGGAGTGGCCTGGGGGACAGGGGAGTGGCCTGGGGGACAGGGGAGTGGTCTGGGGAAAGGGGGAGTGGCTTAGAGGAAAGGGAGTGGCTTGGACGAAAGGGGAGTGGCCTGGAAGAAGTGGTCGTGACTGGAGGAAAGGGGTGTGGCCTGGAGGAAAGGGGCGTGGCTGATGAGATGTAGCCGGGGGGACATGGAAGGGCCAGGTAGGGAGAACTAGAGGGGGCTACTTTTCGACCTTGGAGCTTATTTCCACCCCCCCACCCCCACCCCCACTCTGCCACGTAAAAATTCGTCACCCACCCACCCCTTATCCTTTCTCCCCTCCCCTTGCTTAAACATCTCCCCCACCCAAAATAAACAAAATAAACTCTCTCGTTTTTTTCGTTTTTAATTCAATCGGTATTAGTGCCCATAACACAGGAGACTAAAAGTGGAGTCCTAGACAGGGCGACTCGGACGTAAGCCCCACTGAGTCCAATGGATGCTCACCTCCAGGTAAGCAGGTGCGCAGGATCGCGGCCTAATACATGCAACCGAGAGTTGAGGTTAAGGCTCTCTCTGTCCCCTAACCCCCTTCGCTTTGTCTCCCCACCATAGGATTTGGCCTGTCCCGTTCAGGGCGAGTTCACTTGCGATGGGTGTCCCACACAGCAGGGGGGAGCGGCGATTCTTGCATTGCGGGGGGTTAGTCTAGATGCCTCTTTGGGTCCCTTTCCAATGCTACAAGGTCTGTGATACGTCAGACGTCGCTGGAGCCCAGCTCCCATCGCCCCTGCCGCCCCGGCTATCAGGGATGATGGGAAATGTGGTCCAGGCAACATCTCTGGCCAATAATAATAATAATAACAATTTTATTATTTATATGCCTCCCATCTGATTCTTAAAGTTTGTGTTTGTGGTTTCCAGGAAGACAGAGGAGGGCAGGAGACACATCGCCCCCGAGGTGGCTTGGTGGAACTGTGGAACGGGCAAAAAGGGACTAATCCATCTGGCGATGTTATCCGTCCATCGGAAAAAAAGTCGCAGGTGAAAGGAGAAGTCTTGTGTAAGCCAAGCCACAAGCGCCTCTTGACCACGTTGCTTGCGAAGGGCGATCGGAAGTGTTCAAAACGGAGTGTGTCTGTATAAGGCAGGGATATGAATTCGGCAAGGGGTGCTTGTGAGGGAACGGTGAGGTATTCTTCCGAAAGATGACCCCGGTCTCATAATCCAAGCAGGAAGGGTGTTTTCCTGCGGGAGAACACCATATTTAATTCTCAACAGGGCGAAGTTTTTTTCCCCCGACGGTGGGGGAGAATCGCTCACCCTCATCCCCACAGATTGGGTGGCGGGGCCCCGATCCACCTCGTAGCACCACCACTGACAGCCACGTTGACCCCGAAGCATGAGGTGGGCTTTGGGCATCTCTTGGTGCGTTAAGAAGTCCAAGAAGCCATTTCGAAAGGGAGGAAGGATTAGGTGGGCATGAAAGAAATCTCTCCCCAGCGATCGGCCCAAGAAACAGCTCCCCCAGTCCTGTGTCAATATGGAATCACAAGCTCTCAGATCCCTCCTCGCTTTGCAAAGAAGCAAGGCGGGGGAGTTAGCAGGCGGTGACAAAGTCTTCCTTAATTTTTTTATAGAAAAGAAAACGAACGAAAGATAAGCAAACGGAGACAAGCTTCTGTGTTCGTACAGAGGTGCGGCTGCCGCGCCCGGTGTCTGCTCAGACCTGCACTTTTTGGATCTGTTTGTCGTTGTCCGCGGGCTCTGCCATGGGGCTGGGCGTGTAGTTGAACGGGGTCACCCGGGCAGCCCGGCTCGGGGAGCTATGCCTGCTTGGGGGGAAGTTCCCGAGGGAACTGACAGGTGCTTCGTGTATGAAGGAGATGGGCACTGCTGCGGGGGCCTTGCCTGGATTGGGACCGCCTGCATCTCCCGCTTCTGAGAACGTGAGGAGCGCAGCCTTGTTCTCCATTGTCGGAGAGGTGCTGGAGTTGGTTTTGGTGGCGGAGAAGTCTTCCGTCTGCACGACGGCGTCGCTGGTCTTCCGCAGGGCCTGGGGGGCCTCTTCCTCCTCCAAGGTGCTGACCAGCGGCAGGGCCGTGGGAGGGAGGGTGGTCTTCAGGATGTGTGGAATGTCCTCGTCTCGGATGCGCTTCCACGTCCCCCTCACTATCGCTTGCTGTGCCTCTTCGGCCTGCTTTTCCGGCGCTCCCAGAGGAGGCACCACGGGGAGTTTGGGCCCCTCGTCGCTCTTGTTCTTCGTGGGCTCTTGGCAACCGGGAGTGGCCGGGCTGCCCGTCCTCTTGACAACGTTGATCTGAGGCGACGAGGAGTACCGTTTGAATGGCTCCGGCAGGCCGTTGCCCGTTTTGACCGGGAGCCTGCAGGGGCTTTCTGAGCTGGTCCGCCTGGGAGGCCTCATGCCCGCCGGGACCCCGTGGCTCGACAGAGGCCCCCGCGAGACAACGGGCCGCTGCATCAGCCCCGAGGCCTTGTCCGCCTTGAGCTCGTCGCACCGGGAGGAGCAGAGGAAGACGGGCGGCAGGCCGGGGCGGCCTCTCCGAGGCGAAGCGGCCGGGGAGAGCGTCGAGTTTGGCTGCGGTGACGAAAGCTCGGCCCGGTGTCTCATGAGCAAGCCGGACGACTCCTTGATGAACGTCAGCTGCCTCAGGAAGCCGGAGCGGTCCGACTCACTGGCGGCGGACCTCGCTGAGGACATGCGGACCAGGTTGAGGTGGCTGCTTTGCAAGGCGGGCTTCCCGCCAGTCTGGGGCCTTGTCCCTCTGCCTCTCCCCACCTGCTCCTCCAAGGTAGGCATGGCACTCCTGGCAGGCAGCGTTTTCTTCACCGGCTTCTGCATGAAGGGGATACGGACGGGAGATTTCTGGGTCTTGTGTTGTTTGGGCACGGGAGACTTCTGCACCGGCTTGGGGTTCTGGCTGGGAGATGTGGCGTTCCCATTTGCCTTCCCAGCTTCCCGAGTCGGTATCTGCCGGCTGGGCGGCTGCGAAGGAGACGTCAGCTTCTTCTGGTTGGGCTGAGACGGCGTGGATGTCCGGGACGACCCCGAGGAAGGGGCTTTCGTCATCCGGGCCGGCGGAGTTGCGCTGCGTTTTGGCAAGGTGAGGTCCACTATGTCCGAGATCTTCCCTGGCCTGTGGAGGCTCCGAGATCTCTGCTGGTTCAGGCTGAGGTTCTTCACAGGCGCTTCCTGCTTCGCTGGGGGTCCTGCCTTCTTCGGGGCGGCTCTGGGGCTCTGTGTCGGCGAGTCCTTCGCCACATTTGGCATGTAGATCACCGTCCGGCCTCGGAAGACCACCGGCAAGTTGGTGAGCGGCTTCTGCTGAATGTTCTTCTCCACCCGACTGTTCTGGGCCCTGGCACCTCCTGTGGTGACCTTCTTGCCATCCTGGAACGCCCTTGGAAGGTCTTTCTTCTCCACGTGACGGCTGGGGACCTTTCTGCCTGCCTTCTTCTCCTTCCTCTCCAAAGACAGCTGCAGCGTGGATCCCGACGAGAGGCCGGACATGAAAGAGAGAATGGAGTCCGATTCCGAGGACGGGTCACGGGCAAAGGAGGAGGCCGCCTGGTGCAGCCAGGTGACAATTGAGTTGGCCCCTTCCTGGATTGCTTTCCAGTCGACACTGTCCAGGTCTGAGCCCCTTTCGGAGGCGGCTTCGTCCGGCGTGGCCTCTGGCTTCCACTCGTTGGCCTTCCTCCCCTTCCTCTCCTTCTTGCCCTGCTTCCTTTTCCCCGAGTGCCTCCTCCTCTTGGCCGCGGCCGACCCGACCCCCTTGGGTAGCAGGTTGTCGTCTGAGTCGCAGCTGAGGGAGCTCCTCGAGCTGCCCCTCTGCTTGGACAGCGCTGCTCGCATCTCCTGCCGCCGGCTCAAGGCCAGCTTGGCTCGACCATACAGCTGCCCCCTCCCTTCTGTGTGGCACAGCTCCACGTCACTCAGGGAACTCAGGGAGGAGCTGAGGGAATAGCATGGGGGTGTCTCGTCTGCAATGAGGTTGCTGCGCAGCTTGGCAGCCATCTTGGTTTTCGGCGGCGGCTGCCTGGAAGCAAACTCGGCCTCTTTCTTGACCCAAGCTTCCTTTCTTTGGCTTTTGCCGGGCGCTCCGGCCTTCCTCCTGGGCGAACGTCTCACCCCGAGTTCCGCCAAGTCGTCTGAGTCGTTCTCGTAGAAGCAATAGACAGCCTCTTCGGTCGGTGTGGTGTGGCAGAACGACTGGAAGACCATGTCGCTGCTGCCGTTCTCCTGAGGGGCGTCTTTCCTGGAACGGCTGCCTTCCGAGCTGGCCCGCAGGCTGCCCTGCCTCACGAGTGTCAACTCCAGGTTTCTGAGGGGGACGTGTCCTCGCTTTGACTCGGCCGACTGGGCCCGGCCTGTGCGGAGCGGGCTGGTGTGGCTCGAGCCCGTGTTGTGCTTGTACGCGGACGCCACCCGGGTTGGCGTGGAATGGCTGGAGGTTATCCTTCCGGCCCGGAAGCCTCCCACCTCACCCTGGGCCGCCTCCATCTTGAGGCCTAATCCACGTGGGCCCAGAGCTTCCCTCCTCCTCCCAGAGCACCGCCTCAAGTCCGCCTCCTCCTTCGTCGGGTACTGGAGCGTCTCGTCGCTCAGGGAAGCCGCGCTGGAGAAGTTGACCGGAGTCCCTTCAGCCGAGTCGGTGAAGGAATCCTCATCGCCGATGTAGTCTTTGCTGGGCCTCGTGGCGGCCGCCGAACGCCTGTGCTTGGGGAGACCCAGGTGAGAACTGGCGGGGACCAGCATATAAACTGGGACATGCACTGGCTTCTTGGTTTGAGGGTTCAGAACCTGGCCCGGAAACCCAGAGACGAGAGACGTCCGCACTTTCCGGAAGCGCGACGGCATGGCCGAATTGATGCACTCCTTCAAGATCTCGATGTCTTCATCGGAGGTCAACTCCAGGCGCTCTGGTTTCCTCTGGCTTTCGGCAGCCCTCTCTTCCTCATGCGTCGCAAAGCCCAGGCCGCCGCTCCTTTCGGGGAAAGGGGGCATTAGCTTCAACTCCACATCCTTCTGGACGTAGTGCTCGTGGAGAGGAAGAGCGCTCAAGCTGGAGGCGCAGGAGAAGTTCTCGTTGGGCTTCTCCACGGTGAAGTAGACCATGGAGTCGAGGTCTTGGGGCACCTGGAACCGCTCCTTGAAGTCCGTGATCTCCATGAACTTCTTGACGTTGTTCTCCCACTGGATGTTGAACTGGCTCGCCTCCTTCTCCGGCTGACCGCTGAGCTCGAACAGGGGTGTTTTGCTGCGGCTGGGCGGCATGGTCTGCCCGGGACTATCTGGCAGCTCACTGGGACTGATGGTGCCACTGATCATCTCGCTGCAGGGCTCGCTTTGGATGGAACTGGCGATGGACGGACTCTCGAAACTGCCCAGCGAACTGACCGAGCTGCAGCGGCTCATCACCAGCGGCGTCTCCTGTATGTAGTTCTCCGAGGAGCTGGACGGCGTCAAGTCCTCCGGCCGGCAGGGTGAAGCTCCGCGGAGGAAGACCTTCTCCTTCTTGGGGAAAGGGATGGCGATGGGCTGCGAGGCCGCCGGGACAGCCTCTGCTTGCCCTCCCTTCCGCGCCTCCTCCATCTCGGCCACCTCTTCCACCTCGATGATCTCCAGCGAGGAGTCGCTGTCCGTCTCGTTCTCGCTATGGCTCTGCCCATCCAGGACATTGTCGGCCGAGGAAAGCGAAGACAACGAGCTGCAACGAGAGAAGCAGATCGGCGTGTCTTCTACCGAGTACTTCTGCAGCTGTTCTTGCCCCGCGGGGGCCGGGGGCCGAGCGGGAAGCTTCTCGGGAATCTTGCTCAGGTTTTCGATCGACTTCAGCAACAAGCTGGGGTAGAAGGGACCAGCTCCTTGTGGCCCGGCCGTTTCGGGCGCTGAGCTACCGTCCCCAATGCTCTCCACCAGGGGGACATGTTGGTAGGACGGCGAGAGCTTAATCGTGTGGACTTTGGGGTCTGCGTTTAGCTCATTGCTCGGAACTTTCGTCTGGGGTTCTGGCTGCTTCTCGGCAACCGTGGAGTCAGCTTTCGGGAGCTTCCCGGAGTTTTCCGGCTTTTCTGCCGCCTCTCCTGTCCCGTGACGTTTCTTTCCCAGCACCTCCGCCTTCTCTGGCCTGTTGCTCAAGATGTTCTTCAGGTCCAGGCGGCTGGGCCGCTTCTGGTAGCGATGCAGTTCATCTTTAAAATCCAAGAAGGATGTTCCGGTGCACGGCTTCATGTGCTCCTTGGTGCAGTAACCGTCACTGGTGCTCCCGCTGTTGAGGCTGTCGTTGGAGAGGCTGGTGTAGGCCGTCTTCAGCCGCAGGAGGGTGTGGGCACGGCACAGGCCTTCCCGCTTGGCAAAGCCGCTGGCGTCCGACAGCCGGCACGGCGAGCATGACTGGGCGCGGGCCTCGGGCACCTCCTCCAGCCCCAGCTGCCAATCCAAGCAGTGGTCCTCGGAGCTGAGGCTGAAGCTGTCGTCCGACGATGTGTGCAGGACGGAGATGTCCTCTACCAGCTTGTCGATCTTGGCCACGGCAGTGGAGATTTTGTTGGCCAGCTTCTCGGCCGCCACGGAGACGTCCTCATCCGGGCGGAGCAGCGAAGGGGCAACCGGGGCGGCTTCTGCCGGCCGGCTCCCGTCCTTTTCGGGCTCAGGGCACCTCCGCGGGGCACCGGCTCGCGGCAACGCCTGCCCTTGGAGGAAGGAGGAGTTCAGGAACATGGAGAGAACAGAGGCGTTCCCAGTTTCAGAGGCATTGGGGCCCTCGTCGTCGTCAAAGCACCCCGAATCGGAGGCGTAGTCTTTCACCAAACTCTCCATGTGCCTTATGGGCTTTTTGGCATTCTGTGTCTTCAAAGTCTGCTTCTCCAGGCTATCAAAGGCCTCGGCCAGGTGTTTTGTGTCCAGTTCGGCCTCCAGCGCCTTCTGCTTCCTCATATAAAGCGATGGCATACAGGACCCCGGCGAGATGACCACGGCGTCTTTGTATTTCGGGGGGCGGTTGGCCAGGAGGTTCCGCAAGGCTGCCGCGCTGCCCATGGCGATCATCTTATGCTTGGAGTGCACGAGGTTTCGCAGCATGCTGACGGCGCCCAGGTCCCACAGGAGCTCCTGATCTTTGGGGCTGCGGGCCGAGAGGTTCCAGAGGGTCCCGCAGGCATTGCTGACGATGGTCAGGCTGTGTGACTTGAGGTGCTGCAAGAGGGTCTGCAGGCAGCTGTGGTCTCTCAGGACTTGCCTGGAAAACAGTCGGGTGGGGAATAAATTAAAAACAACAACAATGCATGGACCTGCGTTTGCTGAACAGTGGTACCTTGGTTCTCAAACTTAATCCGTTCCAAAACCAAAGCGTTCCAAAATCAAGGCCCACTTTCCCATAGAAAGCAATGCAAAACGGATTAATCCATTCCGGACCTTTAAAAACAACCCCTAAAACAGCAATTTAACGTGAATTTTGCTCTCTAACAAGACCATAAAATGAAAGCGATAAACAATGTAAAGGGAAAGGTAAAGGGACCCCTGACCATTAGGTCCAGTCGTGGCCGACTCTGGGGTTGCGGCACTCATCTCACTTTATTGGCCGGGGGAGCCGGTGTACAGCTTCCAAGTCATGTAGCCAGCAGGACTAAGCTGCTTCTGGCGATTCAGAGCAGTGCACGGAAATGCCGTTTACCTTCCCGCCAGAGCAGTACCTATTTATCTACTTGCACTTTGACATGCTTTCGAACTGCTAGGTTGGCAGGAGCAGGGACCGAGCAACGGGAGCTCACCCCATCGTGGGGATTCGAACCGCCGACCTTCTGATCGGCAAGTCCTAGGCTCTGTGGTTTATCCCACAGCACCACCCGCTGTACAATGTACTGCACTATAAAATAAACAAGACAGCATTGTAGATGATAAAAAATAAAATCAAACTTTTTTCTTTGCTGCACAGAAGCACAGCTTCTGATTGGTGAAGGCGCCCCGGAACCAATAGCCGACAGTTGCATCGGACGTTTGGCTTCTGAAAAATGTCCACTTACTTCCAAGGTTTTCAGCGTTTGAGAACCAAGGTACCACTGTACTCAAACACCTTGTGTCCCAAAGCTGGAAGCGAGTGTTCTGGTTTTCGAACGTTTTTCGGAAGCCGAACGTCCGATGCGGCTGTCGGCTATTGTTTCCGGGGCGCCTGCACCAATCAGAAGCTGCGCCTTGGTTTTTGAATATTTCAGAAGTCGGAGGGAGGGAGATGCGCCCAGTGGTGGCCGAGAAACAGAGGGATAGAGTCACTGACCTGTAATCTTCCTTGGTAGCGACGAGGCTGGATACATTCCTCAGAATTCCTCCTCCACTCTCAATGATGGCCAGCGAGTTGCTTTGGCATTTATAGGTGAGGGTACTGACCAAGAAGCCCAGGGCCCCATCCACCAGACAGATGGCAGCTTTGTTTTCCGTACTGTGTGCCGAAAGATTCCACAGGGCACTAAGGATACTTTTTAGGGTCGATTCCTAGCACAGAACAGCAGAGAGACAGAGGCAATGAGGCCGTGTTCGCCCCTGGGGTTTTTTTTTTTACAGTGGTACCCCAGGTTACATACGCTTCAGGTTACATACGCTTCAGGTTACAGACTCTGCTAAGCCAGAAATAGTGCTTCAGGTTAAGAACTTTGCTTCAGGATGAGAACAGAAATCGTGCCCCAGCGGCGCGGCGGCAGCAGGAGGCCCCATTAGCTAAAGTGGTGCTTCAGGTTAAGAACAGTTTCAGGTTAAGAACGGACCTCCGGAACGAATTAAGTACTTAACCCGAGGTACCACTGTATTATTATTATTTTCTACCTTTTAATTCTTTTTTTATTTTACACATTTTTATTGATTTTTCTAACATGTCATTTCCAACAATCATTTAAGATAAATTATTATCTTATACAATATTTTGGACTTCCATCAACAACCTCTGAAGATTTTCCATTTTTATTACTTATTCTGCATTGCTTAATTTCTCTGTTACAGTCTTGTTACGTTCGGTTCAGGTTATGTTCTTTCAGGATATGTCCCGCGGCGTCCCGGAAGTAACGGAACGGGTTACTTCTGGGTTTTGCCGCTCGCGCATGCGCAGACGCTCAAAATGACGTCACGTGCATGCGCAGAAGTGGCGAATCGCGAGCTGCGCAGACACGGGTTGCATTCTCCTCTTTGCGAATGGGGCTCCGGAATGGATCCTGTTCGCAACCAGAGGTTACACTGTCCTTTTAATTATCATTAACTAATAATTCTCTTCCTAATCTTCCTTGCGATATTTCATATAATACTCCTTACAGAACTTCTTGCAGTCCTAGTAGCGTAATCTGTTTAATACAATTGCTTTTTAGATAGTTCAAATGTTTACACCAGTCTTCTAAGAATCTCTGGTCCTGCAGGTTTCGAATCCTTCTTGTTACATGTTTGCCCCAGGCGTTTGGAGCACTATGGTAAAGGTAAAGCGACCCCTGAGCATTAGGTCCAGTCGTGGCCGACTCTGGGGTTGCGGCGCTCATCTCGCTTTACTGGCCGAGGGAGCCGGCGTACAGTTTCTGGGTCATGTGGCCAGCAGGACTAAGCCGCTTCTGGCGAACCAGAGCAGCGCACGGAAACGCTGTTTACCTTCCCGCCGCAGTGGTACCTATTGATCTACTTGCACTTTGACGTGCTTTCGAACTGCTAGGTTGGCAGGAGCAGGGACTAAGCAACGGGAGCTCACTCTGTTGCGGGGATTCGAACCGCCAACCTTCTGATTGGCAAGTCCTAGGCTCTGTGGTTTAACCCACAGTGCCACCCACGGAGCACTATGAGACCGCTTTAAATCAACCGTGGGCTTCTCTACCAGAGGATCACGGGAGCTGTGAACCACTCTGAGACCGTCGGAGGAAGTGCAGTACAGCAGTTACCTCGGAAGACGGAGGGAATCCGTTCTGGAAGTCCGTTCGTCTTCCAAAACGTTCGGAAACCAACTCGCAGCTTCCGATTGGCTGCAGGTTGTCCGAGAGAGCCGAAGGCCATTGCCGCATTTGCCCCAACGAGATTCCACTGTTGGCAAGCAACGAACCGCCGAGACCACATAACACCGGTCCTGAAAGACCTACATTGGCTCCCAGGACGTTTCTGAGCACAATTCAAAGTATTGGTGCTGACCTTGAAAGCCCTAAAAGGCCCAGTATCCCTGAAGGAGCGTCTCCACCCCGGACACCGGGGTCCATCTCCGAGGGCCTTCTGGCGGTTCCCTCCCTGCGAGAAGTGAAGCTACAGGGAACCAGGCAGAGGGCCTTCTCGGTGGTGGCGCCCGCCCTGTGGAACACCCTCCCGTCCGATGTCAAGGAAATAAACAACTATCTGACTTTTAGAAGACATCTGAAGGCAGCCCTGTTTGGGGAAGTGTTTGATGTTTTATTGTGTTTTTAATATCCTGTTGGAAGCCGCCCAGAGTGGCTGGAAGCCGCCCAGTGATGGGTGGGGTATAAATAATCAATTATTATTATTATTAGCTGCTTCCCGGCTCACCTTGTTGGCCCGCAGGGCGCACTGCATCAGACCCGTGACACTGCCGACTTCCCTCAACACCTTCTTGCTATTCATGTCGGCCCGCCAGGAGAGGTTGCGGAGGATGCTAGAGACCACCTGAGAGAAGGAAGAAGAAGAAGAAGAAGAAGAAGAAGAGGAGGAGGAGGAGGAGTAGTTTGGATTTGATATCCCGCCTTTCACTCCCCTTCAGGAGTCTCAAAGCGGCTCACAATCTCCTTTCCCTTCCTTCCCCACAACAAACACTCTGTGAAGTGAGTGGGGCTGAGAGACTTCAGAGAAGTGTGACTGGCCCAAGGTCCCCCAGCAGCTGCATGTGGAGGAGCGGAGACGCGAACCCGGTTCCCCAGATTACGAGACTACCGCTCTTAACCACTACACCACACTGGCTCTGTGGATTACTGATCTCGGAAGGGCACTGAGTTCAAATGACGGTAGCCAGCGGCTTTAGAAGGCTGCGGTGTTTGTGTGCGTGTGACTTGGCTAAACTCAGAGGGATTTGCTGATCCAGGACTAAACTTTGGAACTCCCTGCCAATGGACACCAGGCTTCCCTGGGCTCTTTTTGGCGCCTGCTAAAAACATCTCCGTTCGGAGAAGCCTATCCAGGTGTATAGAATGTGTTTTAATCTGGGTTTTAGGTTACCGTTTTGTTTTTTAAAAAAGGTTTTCAGTGGTGGTTTTCAGCTGTTGTTGTTGGTTGTTTTTTTTTTTTGCGGATAATTTCATCGCTTTATTCTTTGTGTCATCATTTTGCCTTAGCATCTGGGCAACATAGAAATCTTATGGGATAAATAAATAATATAAATCGGGGAAAATATATGCTAGAAGGCCTACAAATGTCTGTCGTCGTCCCCATATATATGTACACACACACACACACACACACACACACACACATATATATACACACACACACAAATCAATGTGGGAATGTGGAGAACTTAACTGAAGATGAGTAGAGGGGGGAGGGGACAAAAATGGAGAGGAAGTGAAATGGACGGATACACTCGTTCCTCATTGCGACAACCCTGCACATCAGCCCAACACATCGGGAGAGGGGTGCCAGCTTGGTGAGGAAGTGTGTGGAAGTCTGCTGCAGAAGTGTGGAAGTCTTCTGCCAAAGTGTGTGGAAGTATGTGGAGGTCTTCTGCAGAAGTGTGGAAGTCTTCTTCCGAAGTCTGAGGAAGTGTGGAAGTCTTTTGTGAAAGTGTGTGGAAGTCTGCTGTGGAAGTGTGGAAATCTGCTAAAGTGTGTGGAAGTCTGCTGAAGAAGTCTTCTGTGGAAGTGTGGAAGTCTTTTGTGAAAGCGTGTGGAAGTCTTCTGCAGAAGTGTCAAAGTCTGCACAAGTGTGGAAGTCTTCTACGGAAATGTGGAAGTCTGCTCAGAAGTGTGTGGAAGTCTGCTGAAGAAGTCTTCTGCGGAAGTGTGGAAGTCTTTTGTGATAATGTGTGAAGTCTTCTGCAGAAGTGTGGAAGTCTTCTACGGAAATGTGGCAGTCTTCTGCAGAAGTGTGTGGAAGTATGTGGAAGTCTTTTGCGGAAGTGTGTGGAAGTCTCTTGCGGAAGTCTTCTACGGAAATGTGGAAGTCTTCTGCAGAAGTGTGGAAGTCTTCTACGGAAATGTGGCAGTCTTCTGCAGAAGTGTGTGGAAGTATGTGGAAGTCTTTTGTGAAAGTGTGTGGAAGTCTTCTGCCAAAGTGTGTGGAAGTATGTGGAAGTCTTCTGCAGAAGTGTCAAAGTCTGTGGAAGTGTGGAAGTCTGTTGCAGAAGTGTGTGGAAGTATGTGGAAGTCTTTTGCGGATATGTGTGGAAGTCTTCTGCCAAAGTCTGAGGAGGTGTGGAAATCTTTTGAGGAAGTGTGTGGAAGTCTTCTGTGGAAGTGTGGAAGTCTGTTGCTGAAATCTGTGGAAGTGTGGAAGTCTTTTGTGAAAGTGTGTGGAAGTCTTCTGCATAAGTCTGCTTCAGAAGTGTAGAAGTCTTCTGCCAAAGTGTGTGGAAGTCTTCTGCAGAAGTGTAAAAGTCTGTGGAAGTGTGGAAGTCTTTTGTGAAAGTGTGTGGAAGTCTGCTGTGGAAATCTGCACAGAACTGTGTGAAAATCGGCTAGGGAAGCTTGCTGTGGGCAGATGCAGATCACCCCCCCTTGCCTTTGAGCTATCCTTACCTGGTGGAGCTCTTCACTTTCAGACGCCAACTGCGCAACAATGGCCTGCATACATCTCTGGCGGGAGCACAACGTTGCCTGGGTGGGGCAAAATGAGAAACGAGGGAGAAGAGGTGGGGAGAAGGGTCATCATCTGAGAAACTGCTGTGGTCTCCCATCAAAACCAGCTCGCCCCTTTGCCTTCAAATGCTCATTTCTGCATTTCGCCTCCAAAGCGCAATGCGCCTATAAACACTGGACTGGTGGCTACCCAGCATTTTTTGGGGGGGGGGGTCTCCTTTGCTTCCACAAACTCATCCCCTGTGCTCCTCTACCCCACCATATAAGAAAGCAATTTTCAGTGGTTTGCTGGACCGACTGCAGAAAATCATAAATTCAAAACAGCGACGGTTCATCTGGTACGCTGGCTGAGACCCTCCCTGCCCACAGACTGTCTGGGCAGAGTGGTGCATGCTCTGGTTATCTCCCACTTGGACTACTGCCATGTGCTCTACGTGGGGCTACCTTTGAAGGCGACCCGGAAACTGCAACTAATCCAGAATGTGGCAGCCAGACTGGGGACTGGGAGCGGCCGCTGAGACCACATAACACCGGTCCTGAAAGATCTATGTTGGCTCCCAGGACGTTTCCGAGCACAATTCGAGGTGTTGGTGTTGACCTTGAAAGCCCTAAACGGCCTCGGTCCAGTATCCCTGAACCCCCATCGTTCAGCCCAGACACTGAGGTCCAGCTCCGAGGGCCTTCTGGCGGTTCCCTCCCTGCGAGAAGCGAGGTTACAGGGAACCAGGCACAGGGCCTTCTCGGTGGTGGCGCCCGCCCTGTGGAACACCCTCCCATCAGATGTCAAGGAAATGAACAACTATCTGACTTTTAGAAGACATCTGAAGGTTGCCCTGTTTAGGGAAGCTTTTAACGTTTGACATTTTATCATGTTTTTAATATTCTTTGGGCAGCCGCCCAGAGTGGCTGGGGGGGTCCAGGCAGATGGACAGGGTTTGAAGAATACATTATGATGATGGCAGCTTTTCAAAGTCCGATAGGGACCTATAACTCCAGCGCTGCCCCACGGAACCCCTATAGATGCTTCGCTTGCACTCAGCCTTTCCCCTGAACTGATTGCAGGCGCCTGGACTTTTTCCCGCATGTTACCCATATTTTTTGCTCTATGAGCCTCCCTTTTTCCCTCCTAAAAAGTAAGGGGAAATGTGTGTTCGTCTTATGGAGTGAATGCAGGCTGCGCAGCTATCCCAGAAGCCAGAACAGCAAGAGGGATTGCTGCTTTCGCTGCGCAGCGATCCCTCTTGCTGTTCTGGCTTCTGAGATTCAGAATATTTTTTTCCTTGTTTTCCTCCTCCAAAAACTAGGTGCGTCTTGTGGTCTGGTGCGTCTTATAGAGCGAAAAATACGGTACTTTCTTTTAGTGCTTTTGAGCCTCAGACGTTTCCGTGCTTTGGGTTTCCGTGGGTCGAGCGATGCCGAAATCTCTGCAAACGGAGAACCCTCAGCTTTCTTAACCGCCCAAGTCCATTCCCACCCCCACAGTACCTTGTTAACAACGTCCCCAAACGTGAGGTTCGTCAGAGCCATGCCGGTGTAACGCCGCAAGGCCAGATTGAGGGGATCACTGGTCATTTGGTGCATTTCGTAGTCTACTTGGAGGAGTTCGGCAACAGCCTGCAGACCACCTAGGAAGAAGAAAAGGGAGGCGTCTGTGTTTGACCCCAGACTTATTTAAGAGCATCTCTTTCTCTCTCTTTTAATGTCATTTTTATTTGTTTTCCATTTCGTAATTGTTATGTACTGAGTTGAATAGGATCCAAAATGCAGCAGTCTGATTGGTCCTAGAACAATAGGATCCAGAATGCAGCAGTCTGACTGGTCCTAGAACAATAGGATCCAAAATGCAGCAGTCTGATTGGTCCTAGAACAATAGGATCCAGAATGCAGCAGTCTGACTGGTCCTAAAACAATAGGATCCAGAATGCAGCAGTCTGACTGGTCCTAGAACAATAGGATCCATAATGCAGCAGTCTGACTGGTCCTAGAACAAGAGGATCCAAAATGCAGCAGTCTGATTGGTCCTAGAACAATAGGATCCAGAATGCAGCAGTCTGACTGGTCCTAGAACAATAGGATCCAAAATGCAGCAGTCTGATTGGTCCTAGAACAATAGGATCCAGAATGCAGCAGTCTGACTGGTCCTAAAACAATAGGATCCAAAATGCAGCAGTCTGACTGGTCCTAGAACAATAGGATCCAGAATGCAGCAGTCTGACTGGTCCTAGAACAATAGGATCCAAAATGCAGCAGTCTGATTGGTCCTAGAACAATAGGATTCAGAATGCAGCAGTCTGATTGGTCCTAGAACAATAGGATCCAGAATGCAGCAGTATGATTGGTCCTAGAACAATAGGATCCAGAATGCAGCAGTATGATTGGTCCTAGAACAATAGGATCCAAAATGCAGCAGTCTGATTGGTCCTAGAACAATAGGATTCAGAATACTGCAGTCTGATTGGTCCTAGAACAATAGGATTCAGAATGCAGCAGTCTGATTGGTCCTAGAACAATACAGCAGTCTGATTGGTCCTAGAACAATAGGATCCAAAATGCAGCAGTCTGATTGGTCCTAGAACAATGCAGCAGTATGATTGGTCTGCAGGAGCCACCCAATCCAGCTCCAGGTGGAAGTGAATCCACAACCTGATTGGCCTACAGGAGAATCCCGGAATTAGCCAATCACATGCAGCCCATTGTATAAATAATGTATATAAAGTAGATATTGTGGGGGAACTTCCATTCCTCCTCACCACTATCAGCTGAATAAAGAGCATGAAATCCACTCTCGACTCCGAGGATATTTCAGTAATATACAGTCATACCTCGGGTTACAGACGCTTCAGGTTTTTTTGGGTTACGGACGTGCTGGAACGGGTTACTTCCGGGTTTCGGCAGTCGCGTATGTGCAGAAGCACCAAATCACAACCCGTGCATGCGCAGATGCGCCGCTGCGGGTTGCGGATGATGCGGGTTGCGAACATGCAAGAACGTTACTCGCCCCAAAATGGAAAGAAGTCCCAGCAAAGGAAGAACGAATACAGAAACTTAGCTTAGGACTACGCGGAAATGCGTGAAACTTACCGGAGGAATAAGAAATCAAGATAAACTTTTAAAAATAATAAAAGAATGGAAATGTTCTGTTGAATATTTACAGATAAATTGTAAGCAGATAAGAACATTGGCAGGGTTATTGTAATGATCCGCAGTTTTGTAAGAGTATGTATTTGGATGACTAAACGAGCAAATTAAGTTAATTTGGATATGCAGAAGATATTAAGAATGAATTTAAGGAACAGCGCGGGAAGAGGGGGAAGGAAGTCAAGGTTGGAAATGGTAGGAGGATTGTAAAATTAGCGAAAGGTCTAAACCTGAAAAGCATAAATAATTTTTTTTTAAAAAAAAAAAAAAGGAAGAAGAACAGAGCTGTGGAATTGTAGAGTGAAGGGAACCCCAAAGGGCATCTAGCTCAACCCCCGGCAAGGCAGGAGTCCGAGAAAAGCAGGGAGAGGGGACAGAGAACGAGAGACAAGCAGGACGGAGAAGATATTGGCCACATTTTATTTATTTTATGCAGAAAGTAATTATGGCTAGATAGTCACAGACACAAACTCAGATCTGCAGATGACACAACCTTGATGGCAGAAAGTGAGGAGGAATTAAAGAACTTTTTAATGAGGGTGAAAGAGGAGAGTGCAAAATATGGTCTGAAGCTCAACATCAAAAAAACGAAGATCATGGCCACTGGTCCCATCACCTCCTGGCAAATAGAAGGGGAAGAAATGGAGGCAATGAGAGATTTGACTTTCTTGGGCTCCATGATCACTGCAGATGGTGACAGCAGCCACGAAATTAAAAAACGCCTGCTTCTTGGGAGAAAAGCAATGACAAACCTAGACAGCATCTAAAAAAGCAGAGATATCACCTTGCCAACAAAGGTCCGTATAGTTGAAGCTATGGTTTCCCCAGGAGTGATGTATGGAAGTGAGAGCTGGACCACAAAGAAGGCTGATTGCTGAAGAATGGATGCTTTCGAATTATGGTGCTGGAGACTCTTGAGAGTCCCATGGACTGCAAGAAGATCAAACCTCTCCATTCGGAAGGAAATCAGCCCTGAGTGCTCACTGGAAGGACAGATCCTGAAGCTGAGGCTCCAAGACTTTGGCCACCTCATGCAAAGAGAAGACTCCCTGGAAAAGACCCTGATGTTGGGGAAGATGGAGGGCGCAAGGAGAAGGGGACAACAGAGGACGAGATGGTGGGACAGTGTTCTCGAAGCAGCCAGCATGAGTTTGACCAAACTGCGGGAGGCAGTGGAAGACAGGAGGGCCTGGCGTGCTCTGGTCCAGGGGGTCACCAAGAGTCGGACAAGACTAAATGACTAAACAACAACAACAGTCACAGACAAGGGATTCTACGGCGTCATATTTTGTGGGAGGGAAGGAGAACGATAGAAACTTAATTTCCACTTACCTAACTCGTTCATCGCCCGGCGATAGTCTTCGTCGAAGGAGAGTTTCATGATAGCACACGTGGCTTGGCAGATTTGCGGCTCGATAGGGACGGGCCCTGCTAAGAAAAATGTATATGATAAAGCGTTGAGAAATGCGGAAAATTAGAAAACAACGAGAAGAGGCAGGAAGAAGATATTGGAGATATTCTTCAGAGGTCCAGACTATGGGGAGCCTGGAAAAATTAACAATTAACAATTCGGACTGTAATTTGGTTGTGTTTAAAAAAATTAGTTTATTGTTTTTAATTGTGGATATGTTGATTGGTTGCTTTTATTGGAAAATCAAGAAAAGTGATTTTTTAAAAAATGTATATGAGATGTATTTATAGATAGTTGAGCTCAGAAGGGCAACTTTGCAAAAATTAACCTCTCTCAGCGGTGGACTCTGCCTTGAGACTCAGTCGAAGGAATCTAGGGATCACCTGTGATGAAGTCAGGCCATGTCGCTCAGCACTGACTGGCAGAGGCCGTCCAGGGTTTGGGGCAGAAGATGCTCTCCTGAATCTTCTGCACACCAAGCACACACTCTCCCCCTAAGATACGTCCTCTGTAAAGATCAAGTAACATTCCAGTCCTTGCTGTTAAAAGGAAGCCGCTTTCTACGGAGACAAACGGCCACTCTGCCAAGTCAATGTCACCAACACTGGCCAGCAGAAGCTCTCCGGGGCGAACTCTTTATGAGCAAAAATACAATCTGCACAGGAACTTCAGGCCCCCGCCAGTCCTTGGAAGTACCCTTTCTGGCCTGCTGCCGTGGTGGCGCTATAGAGCTCGGGCCGGCAAACATCCTCTGGTAGGCGCGGTGGTCTAAACCACTGAGCCTCTTGGGCTTGCCGATTGGAGGGTCGGTGGTTCGAATCCCCGCGATGACAGAGTGAGCTCCCATTGCTCGATTCCAGCTCCTGCCAACCTAGCAGTTCGAAAGCACACCGGCGCAAGTAGTCAAATAGGTACCGCTCCAGCGGGAAGGTAAACAGCGTTTCCATGTGCTCTGGTTTCCGTCATGCGCCAGAAGCTGTTTAGTCCTGCTGGGCACACGACCCGGAAAACTGTCTGCGGACAAACGGCCTGAAAGCGAGATGAACGCTGCAACCCCATAGTCGCCTTTGGCTGGACTTAGGTAAAGGTAAAGGGACCCCTGACCATTAGGTCCAGTCGTGACTGACTCTGGGGTTGCAGCGCTCATCTCACTCTATAGGCCGAGGGAGCCAGCGTACAGCTTCCGGGTCATGTGGCCAGCAGGACGAAGCCGCTTCTGGTGAACCAGAGCAGCGCACGGAAACGTCGTTGACCTTCCCGCCAGAGCGGGACCTATTTGTCTACTTGCACTGGTGTGCTTTCGAACTGCTATGTTGGCAGGAGCAGGGACTGAGCAACGGGAGCTCACCCCGTCATTGCGGGGATTCGAACCACCGACCTTCTGATTGGCAAGCCCTAGGCTCTGTGGTTTAACCCACAGCGCCAGCTGCGTCCCTTGGCTGGACTTAGTAAAAATGACGTTTACCTAGAGAGCGAGAAGGGGATTTGTAAGACCCAGGTGGTTTTACCTGCTCCCCTCTCGGGGGTCTTTGCTCCCTCCTTGCCGTGAGCCTTCAGCCAGTCCCAGCAGGTCTCCGAGTAGGAGCGAATCTGCTCCAAAACGTGTAGGACTCGCATCTCCTTCTTGGCTTGCCCTTCGTCGGGCTGTGAGAAGACGATGTTGTGAAGGGCGGCGTTGGCCCTCATGCGACAGTCCTTCCCGGCGGCTCCGGGGCTCTCAGGGGCCCCCGGTTCCCGGTCCGTGTCATGGAGAATCTGGACAAGAAGGGGCAGGCAGCCGGACTTCCGCATGGCCAGACAGCTTTCTTGGGAGCTGGACATCGCTAGCAGGGTTCGGGACATGTCCTCCTTGTCCCGGGTGGCAAGCATGGAAAGTAGCCAGAATACCACCTCCACCTGCAAAAAAGGCAGAAAGGGAGAATCAGGTGCAGGTCTCAAAGGTAGCCACCAGGGGCTGCTCATGTCAAAGCTGTAAAAGGGTAAAAGAGTATTGGGGAACGATGGAGAATGAATCGGAAAAAATGTTTAAAGACTATTTGGTTCAATATGTTAAGTTAAATTAAAGGGAACAGCTTGCAAATACCAGATGGTCTTAGGATTTAGATACCGTATTTTTTCCTCTGTAAGACTCACTTTTCCCCTCCTAAAAAGTAAGGGGAAATGTGTGTGCGTCTTATGGAGCGAATGCAGGCTGCGCAGCTATCCCAGAAGCCAGAACAGCAAGAGGGATCACTGCTTTCGCTGCGCAGCGATCCCTCTTGTTGTTTTGGCTTCTGAGATTCAGAATATTTTTTTTCTTGTTTTCCTCCTCCAAAAACCAGGTGCGTCTTGTGGTCTGGTGTGTCTTATAGAGCAAAAAATACGGTATGTAATGTGATGAATTATTATGTTTAATGCTGAATTGGAAAGAAAGAAATATGTTAAGTGGTTAAGTTAATTTTTTAAGAATTTAGGTTTTCGGAAATCTGCTGAAATGTTATACACTGAAATTCAACCAGGGGGATACAAGGAAGTCACTTAACAATGATACAAAGTTTGGTTTAAATACGGTTGAGATTTTTGTTTGTTTGTTTGTTTTATTTTTTTGGGGAAAAACAATAACTATTTTTTTAAAAAAGAAAAAATGTTTTAAAGCAAATGGGATTTTTAAAAAAATTATCGGTGCAAAGATGGTTCCCAAAGTAATACAGTGGTACCTTGGTTCTCAAACGCCTTGGTTCCCAAACACCGAAAACCCAGATGTGCCGTAAGTGTTCTGGTTTTCAAACATTTCGCAAGTCAAACGGACTTCCGAAACAGATTACGTTCGAGAACCAAGATACCACTGTATTTGGTGCTTTTGGTTTTGCTATTTATTTTGCTACCTTTCTTTTAAATCAGAACCAGTGAAGGTGGTGAAGTTCCTGTGTGAGTGTCTGGAGGCGGTTGGAGGATGGATGATGGCTAACAGATTGAGGATGAATCCTGACAAGACAGAAGGACTGTTTTGGGGGGACAGGAGGCGGGCAGGTGTGGAGGATTCCCTGGTCCTGAATGGGGTAACTGTGCCCCCGAAGGACCAGGTGCGCAGCCTGGGAGTCATTTTGGACTCACAACTGTCCATGGAGGCACAGGTCAAATCTGTGTCCAGGGCAGCTCTTTACCAGCTCCATCGGGTACGCAGGATGAGACCCTCTCTGCCCGCAGACTGTCTGGCCAGAGTGGTGCATGCTCTGGTTATCTCCCGCTTGGACTACTGCCATGCACTCTACGTGGGGCTACCTTTGAAGGTGACTCAGAAACTACAGCTAATCCAGAATGCGGCAGCTAGACTGGTGACAGGGAGCGGCCGCCGAGACCATATAACACCGGTCTTGAAAGACCTACATTGGCTCCCAGTACGTTTCCGAGCACAATTCAAAGTGTTGGTGCTGACCTTTAAAGCCCTAAATGGCCTAGGTCCAGTATACCTGAAGGAGCATCTCCACCCCCATGGTTCTGCCTGGACGCTGAGGTCCAGCGCCGAGGGCCTTCTGGCGGTTCCCTCATTGCGAGAAGCAAAGCTACAGGGAACCAGGCAGAGTGCCTTCTCGGTGGTGGCCCCCGCCCTGTGGAACGCCCTTCCAGCAGATGTCAAAGCGATAAACAACTACGTGACATTCAGAAGACATCTTAAGGTAGCCCTGTTCAGGGAAGTTTTTAACATGTGATTTTACTGTATTTTTGGTTTCTATGGAAGCCGCCCAGAGTGGCTGGGGAGGCCCAGCCAGATGGGTGGGGTATAAATAATAAATTATTATTATTATTATTATTATTATTATTATTATTATTATGCGTTTTTGAGGCTTTTTCGGTTTGTTTGTTTTTGTGTGGAAGCCAGTTCAGCTGATTGATTGATTGATTGTGACTGCAGAAATGGATAAAAGCCCCCCTATCCAAACAATGACTATCATCAGAGCAAATAAGAAAAAAAAAGAATTTTAATTTTCATCATCTACAATACTGTCTTATTTATTTTATAGTACAGTCCATTGGTTACTGCTTTCATTTTATGGATCAACGGTCTCGTTAGAGAGTAAAATTCATGTTCAATTGCTGTTTTGTTTTTAAAAGTCTGGAACGGATTAATCCATTTTGCATGACTTTCTATGGGAAAGCGCACCTCAGTTTCAGAACGGACTTCCGGGATGGATTAAGTTTGAGAACCAAGGTACCACTGTACTTGGATGTGCGCAGATTAAATTTTCACAAAATGGGAAAGGAAAAAATTGGAGGAAATATATTATATAAAGAAAAGGATGTAAGTATGTTAGAACACAGTACAGAAATAAGGAAACAAAAAGAGCTTACTTCCGGGTTTGCAGTGAACCAAGGCGTTTGAGCATAGCTGTCAACTGTCCCTTATTTGGTGGGAAAGTCCCTTATCCCAGCGCCGGGTCCCACTGCTGTCCCTTATTGATGATGTCCCTTAAATTTCCCGGGTTTCAAAGGATGCAGCTCCTCTCCCTCCCTCCCTCCCTCTCTGCCGGCCAGGGAGGAGGGAGGCTCCAGCTGTGTTGCTTGGCTGCATTGCTCACCCAATAAGGAGTCTTAAGAACGACTGGGGGGTGGAGCTTGCATGCCTTGTGCCGATCCAATCGGCCGTGTTGTCTGGGGACTCGCCTTTGCTCAGCGCTTCCCAGCGGAGAGGTGACAGTGGTTTTCCTTGCTGCGTCCCCTTTGCTGGGTTGCTGCGCTGTGGGAACCACCGCTTGAGGCTTCGTTTGGCTGCTGGCTGGGCTTTCTGCCTTTGGCTCGGAGGGGCTCAGAAGTTGAACATACCTGTGCTTGGAAAATCCCTTATTTTGGCTGCTGATCCCTTATTTTGGAGGCTGCTGGTCCCTTATTTTCAAATCTGTAAGTTGACAGCTATGCGTTTGAGAATCAAGGCACCACTGGAAAACCAACTTACCTTGTTGCCCTGCTGATTCCCATCTTCAGGGTGCGTTGGAATCTCAAGGCTCCCATCCTCTTCCAGGCCGGAGAGTTTCCCGCAGAGCTGGGGGAAAAGAAAAATATTTTAAATAATAGTTTTCTTTTCTTAAACCAAATCTGCCAGGATGAGTGTTCAGACCCCTGGGCTCTCACATGTGGGGTGCCTCAGGGTTCTGTCCTCTCCCCCATGCTTTTCAACATCTACATGCAGCCGCTGGGAAAGATCATCAGGAGGTTTGGGCTGGGTGTTCATCAGTATGCGGATGAAACCCAGCTCTTCCTCTCTTTCAGATCAGAACCAGTGAAGGTGGTGAAGGTCCTGTGTGAGTGTCTGGAAGCGGTTGGAGGATGGATGGCGGCTAACGGGTTGACGTTGAATCCTGACAAGACAGAAGGACTGTTTTTGGGGGACAGGAGGCGGGCAGGTGTGGGGGATTCCCTGGTCCTGAATGGGGTAACTGTGCCCCTGAAGGACCAGGTGCGCAGCCTGGGGGTCATTTTGGACTCACAGCTGTCCATGGAAGCGCAGGTTAATTCTGTGTCCAGGGCAGCTCCATCTGGTACACAGGATGAGACCCTATCTGCCCGCAGACTGTCTTGCCAGAGTGGTGCATGCTCTGGTTATCTCCCGCTTGGACTACTGCCATGCGCTCTGTGTGGGGCTACCTTTGAAGGTGACCCGGAAACTGCAATTAATCCAGAATCCGGCAGCTAGACTGGGGACGGGGGGTGGCCGCCGAGACCACATAACACCAGTCTTGAAAGACCTACATTGGCTCCCAGTACATTTCCGAGCACAATTCAAAGTGTTGGTGCTGACCTTGAAAGACCTAAACGGCCTCGGTCCTGTATCCCTGAAGGAGCGTCTCCACCCGCATCGGTCAGCCCGGACACTGAGGTCCAGCTCCGAGGGCCTTCTGGCGGTTCCCTCCCTGCGAGAAGCCAAGTTACAGGGAACCAGGCAGAGGGCCTTCTCGGTGGTGGCGCCCGCCCTGTGGAACGCCCTCCCATCAGATGTCAAAGAGAACAACAACTACCAGACTTTTAGAAGACATCTGAAGGCAGCCCTGTTTAGGGAAGCTTTTAATGTTTGATGTATTACAGTATGTTAATATTTTCTGGGAAGCTGTCCAGAGTTTAACCTTTATAGAGGTTAATAATAATAAATCAACCTGGAGCCAGCCTAGGAGGATAAAATGTGTGCCTCATTATGGCATAGAAATGCAGTACTGTAAGTAAATATATCCAGTGCTTTTTTTCCCCAAAAATTTTTTAGGGGTACTCTCATTTTCACTCAAGAAACTCACCATTTTATAGTTCAAATTGGGGGGAAATAAATACAGTGAATGGACAAAAGGCCGCCATCAGGGCATAGCAAAGGAACTGAAGATTCACTGTCCTAGAGAAGAAACTAAAATTTTTGAATTTCTTTAGTTTCTTCTCCTGTTAGATTCACAAAATGTTTAGGGGTATGCTAAGGAAAAAAGCATTGAATATATCAATAAAAAAGGGAACATTTTCACTTGCCACCCTGAAACTGAGGTCCAGCTCCGAGGGCCTCCTGGCGGTTCCCTCCCTGCAAGAAGCCAAGTTACAGGGAACCAGGCGGAGGGCCTTCTTGGTGCTGGCACCCTCCCATCAGAAGTCAAGGAAATAAACAACTACCTGACTTTTGGAAGGCATCTGAAGGCAGCCCTGTTTAGGGAAGTTTTTAATGTTTGACGTGTTATTCTGTTTTAAATGTTCTGTTGGGAGCTGCCCAGAGTGGCTGGGGAAACCCAGCCAGATGGGTGGGATAGAAATAGTAAAGGTAAAGGGACCCCTGACCATTAGGTCCAGTCGTGGCCGACTCTGGGGTTGCGGCGCTCATCTCGCTTTATTGGCCGAGGGAGCCGGTGTACAGCTTCCGGGTCATGTGACCAGCAGAACTAAGCCACTTCCGGCGAACCAGAGCAGCGCGCGGAAACGCCGTTTACCTTCCCACCAGAGCTGTACCTATTTATCTACTTGCACTTTGACGTGCTTTCAAACTGCTAGGTTGGCAGGAGCAGGGACCGAGCAACGGGAGCTCACTCCGTCATGGGGCTTCGAACCGCCAACCTTCTGATCGGCAAGTCCTAGGCTCTGTGGTTTAACCCACAGCGCCACCTGCGTCCTGGGAGAGAATTATTATTATTATTATTATTAGGGGATGACCTCTCCACAATCCACAATTCCCTTTTTTAAGCTGAGAACATTGAGGACTAGATTCTTGCTTGCACTTGGACAGAACAGCCACGACCCCCCCACCCCCTTAATCCTGAATTTATTTCATTTTACTCGGATTTGCCAAAAGGAAAGCACACACCAATAAATAAATTTTGGGGTGAGGTTAGGATGCAGAAAGCCACACAGAACCTGGCTTGCGTCCCGGCAAATTTTGGTGGCACCAGGTCAGGGGCGCCGACTTATAAAAAATATTGGGGGGGCCCAAGACCTCCAAACTGCTGCTGCTGGGGGAACGAAAGGGGCGAGCCCCGGGCTGCCCCGACCTTAAGTGAACCTGTGAGGGCCCGCCCTTTGCGGCAGCCGATTGGCTGCCGCCGTGGGCGGTAAATATTAATGAGCTAGGGGGAATCCCCGCTTCTCGCTGGGCTGACGCCAGCCCCGCGAGATTGTTGATGGGTCGAGAGCCCGCAACCCCACGCCCTCTCTAGATCGGGAGTGGCTTTGTTTTAACTCATTACTGAATGTATTTTAAAAGGTAACTATTGTCAAACAAGGAAAATAAAAAATACCAACATAATTTTGTGATTTTACAAAGCATAATATAACTAATAATTTTCTTAAATTATTGGGGGGGCAGAGCCCCCCCAAACGAATTTTTGAGGGGGCTCGGGCCCCCTCAGGCCCCATGGAGTCGGCGCCTATGCACCAGGTTGTCGGGAGAAGGCAGCTATCGCCAGCCAAATCTTTCCCTCATTTACACACAGAAGTTGGCAGCTGTGCCAAATCTGGTTGCGGCCATCAGGCCAGCTTGCCCCCCCCCTGCTTTGCTGACCTACTTCTCGTCGCCACGGCAACTGCCTCCCTTTTCCACAGGGACGCCTGAACAAAAAACCCCAGGCTTTCTTTTCTTCCTCATCGGGGAAAGAGAACGGGGAAAGGAGAAGAAGAGGTGGTTTGGTCCCTGGAACGATGCAGAAATCCATCCATATTCTGTCCCAGGCGCAGGACCAAATCACGGCCCTGGCGTTTGCCCTTCGAGGGAAGCTCACAAGGACAGGAAAAAGAAGGTTGCAAAAAACGGGGGGGGGGACCCCTCTCCTTTTAAACACCCCTCCAGTGCCGGATTTAGCTAAACAAGCTAGAGAGCTGGACCACAAAGAAGGCTGATCGCCGAAGAATAGATGCTTTTGAATTCTGGTGCTGGAGGAGACTCTTGAGAGTCCCATGGACTACAAGAAGATCCAACCTCTCCATTCAGAAGGAAATCAGCCCTGAGTGCTCACTGGAAGGACAGATCCTGAAGCTGAGGCTCCAATACTTTGGCCACCTCATGAGAAGAGAAGACTCCCTGGAAAAGACCCTGATGTTGGGAAAGATGGAGGGCACAAGGAGAAGGGGACGACAGAGGACGAGACGATGGGACAGTGTTCTCGAAGCTCCCAGCATGAGTTTGACCAAACTGCGGGAGGCAGTGGAAGACAGGAGTGCCTGGCGTGCTCTGGTCCAGGGGGTCACGAAGAGGCGGACACGACTAAACGACTAAACAACAACAACAAAACAAGCTATAGCTTAGGGCCCCCCAAAAAATTAAAGGAAAAAAACAACCTGGATTTACATTTCTGCTAGTGGGCCAGCTGTCCCCCATTTTTCAGGCAGCTGGTTCTGTCTTCCTAAGTTCATAAACTGACATTTGTCCCTGTCAGAATTCATTTGGTTCACTTTGGCCCAGTTCTCCAATAAAGACAAAAACACAAATAAAATAAAACCTACATCCAGCAACAGCGTTTTGTATTGTGTAGGCTCCTAGGATGCTTGCCTGCTCCCTAAAACATGACCAGTTTGCTCCTTTCTGTATATAGGCTTTTATTTTATTTGTTTTTTATCTTATATGTCAGGGGCTCCCCCCAGACACCAGTTTAAGACTCTAGCCTTGCTCCACCTCTTCCTTTGCTCTTTCCTCCTCTGGGTCCGCCTGTCCTCTGGGGTCTTGCCCTTTCTAGACTCTTCTGACGCTGAGTCCCCTGAGTCTTCCCCCTGCCTCCGGCGGGCTTTAGGACCTGGTTCCCAATCTGGGTTTTCTGCTGTCCCGCCCGCGCGCGCCCAGCCGGCATTCGAACTTGGCGCGCGCGCCCAGCCGGCAACCTTCCTCCTGACCGTTACACTGCTCCTGTCACTGCTTCCCTCTTCGGGGGGGCTAGCTGGACCTGACTTCCCCTCCGTTCCCTCACTCTCCGATAGAGGCGTGGTCAGCCCTGACTCATCTTCTCTCCCTGCTGGGGGAGACGCTGGCCCCGAGATCTGGGACTCTTCCCCCCCACTACGCTCTGGTGGGGAAGCTGGTCCTGATCTCCAACTGCTGCTTTGGGAGTCCCCGCTGGCCCCTTGCTTCTGGTGCATCCCCCCTGGGACCCCCCTTGCCCTGGCCCTCGGCGCCCCCCTCTGGGAATCTTCTGAATCGCTGGAGAAGCTCATGGAATCTCTCGGGCCACTGTCATACTCCCCTACGCTGCCCTCAGATTCTTCCCCTTCGCTCTCCGTTTCCTCTCTCCCCTGTGCCTCTGCTCCTGAGCCCCTGACATTATATATCAGTTTTTTTGGGGGGGGGCAAAAGAGTGGGGCCCTAAGCTATAGCTTGTTTAGCTTATACGTAAATATATACCGTATTTTTTGCTCTATAAGACTCACTTTTCCCCTCCTAAAAAGTAAGGGGAAATGTGTGCGCATCTTATGGGGCGAATGCAGGCTGCGCAGCTATCCCAGAAGCCAGAACAGCAAGAGGGATCGCTGCTTTCACTGCGCAGCGATCCCTCTTGTTGTTCTGGCTTCTGAGATTCAGAATATTTTTTTTCTTGTTTTCCTCCTCCAAAAACTAGGTGCGTCTTGTGGTCTGGTGCATCTTATAGAGCAAAAAATATGGTAAATACGGCACTGTCTAATCTAGTCTCTGCAGGAAAAGGCTCATTTTTTTGATCTGTCTGTCCTACTGATACGAGGATTCGAATTCGCAGGCAGCGGATGGTCTCCTGCCATTCTCTGTGTGACAAGCTGGGGCTGTCACAGCATTCGTTCCGGCAAGCGGACATCTCCGCCTGGCTGCCATGACAGCTTAGCATCACGGGTACCAAATCTCCGCCTGGGGGGTCGGGACGACAAGGGGGAGGAAGAGGGAAAGGGTTGCGATGAGACCCACACATCCTTCTGTGATGGACCAGTTTTGGGGCAGGTTTGATCCTGATCATGAACCCAGGATTTTTTGGGGGGAGGGGCCAGGACACCCAGCTGCCACCCTCCTCCGTCAATACGATACAATATGTTTATTGTCGTCGTCCCATACAGAACAATGAAATTGAAAAATCTACATAAGACCTTCAAAACCCCCTAAAAAATCTGAAACCCCCTTTTAAAATACAATATACTCCCATAGAGACTACCTTAAAAGGGTAAAGGGACCCCTGACCATTAGGTCCAGTCGTGGCCGACTCTGGGGTTGCGGCGCTCATCTCACTTTATTGGCCGAGGGAGCCGGCGTACAGCTTCCGGGTCATGTGGCCAGCAGGACTAAGCCGCTTCTGGCGAACCAGAGCAGCGCACGGAAATGCCGTTTACCTTCCCGCCGGAGCGGGACCTATTTATCTACTTGCACTTTGATGTGCTTTCGAACTACTAGGTTGGCAGGAGCAGGGACCGAGCAACGGGAGCTCATCCCATCATTGCGGGGATTCAAACCGCCGACCTTCTGATCGGCAAGTCCTTGGCTCTGTGGTTTAACCCACAGCGCCACCCAGAGACTACCTTATACTGCGTTTAAAACCAGAATTGCATTTGGGTAGAAACTGTTTCTCAGGCAGCTAGTCCTAGTCTTTATAACCCTGTGCCTTCTGTTTCCGTCTAGCAGATTTGGAACGAAATGTCTCGACAGTGGTTGATTCAAATCACTTTTTTTTGAGCCCGAAGTGCTCAGGAAAACCTTTCTACTTTTATTTAAGTATTTTTATTTACTTATTCATTATTATGATTATTTATGGAATTTCTATACCACCCTATACCCGGAGGTCTCATGGTACATAAAAAGATCACAGTATATAATATAAAAAATAAAGCAATAACCCAATAATAACCATTCCCCAAAAAGAGCCACATTTGAAAAGGGCATAGGGATGTAAATCGGATCAACCAAAGGCCTGGTTAAAAAGGAACATTTTTGCCTAGTGCCTAGTTCTGGGCACCACAGTTCCAAGAAGGACACGGACAAACTGGAACGTGTCCAGAGGAGGGCAACCCAAATGGTCAAAGGCCTGGAAACGATGCCTTATGAGGAACGGCTAAGGGAGCTGGGCATGTTTAGCCTGGAGAAGAGGAGGTTAAGGGGTGATATGATAGCCATGTTCAAATATATAAAAGGATGTCACATAGAGGAGGGAGAAAGGTTGTTTTCTGCTGCTCCAGAGAAGCGGACACGGAGCAATGGATCCAAACTACAAGAAAGAAGATTCCACCTAAACATTAGGAAGAACTTCCTGGCAGTAAGAGCTGTTCAACAGTGGAATTTGCTGCCAAGGAGTGTGGTGGAGTCTCCTTCTTTGGAGGTCTTTAAGCAGAGGCTTGACAACCATATGTCAGGAGTGCTCTGATGGTGTTTCCTGCTTGGCAGGGGGTTGGACTCGATGGCCCTTGGGGTCTCTTCCAACTCTATGATTCTATGATTCTATGATTCTAAACTTCCCTGGGGAGAGCATTCCCACAAACAAGGAGCCACTGCAGAGAAGCCCCCGTTCTCGTGTTCCCACCCTCTGGACCTCTTTTTGATGGAGTTACAAGCTTGGTGGATCAGGGGAACGCTGTGGATGTCCTGTAGTATATCTTGATTTCAGCAAGGCTTTTGACAAAGTTTCCCATGATATTCTCACGCGGAAGCTGGCAGCATGGGGGTTGGATGAGGGAACTGTTAGGTGGATTTGTAGCTTGTTGACAGACCGAACCTGAAGAGTACTCATTAATGGTTCCTCGTCATCCTGGGGGAAAGTGACAAGAGGGGTGCCGCAGGGTTCAGTCCTGGGCCCGTTGTTATTCAACGTCTTAATAATAATAATAATAATAATTTATTATTTATACCCCGCCCATCTGGCTGGCTTTCCCCATCCACTCTGCGCGGCTTCCAACAAAGATTAAGAAGACATTAAAATGTCACACATTGAAAACTTCCCTAAACAGGGCTGTCTTCAGATGTCTTCTAAATGTCAGGTAGTTGTTTATTTCCTTGACATCTGACGGGAGGGCGTTACACAGGGAGGGTGCCACCACCGAGAAGGCCCTCTGCCTGCTTCACTTCTCGCAATGAGGGAACCACCAGGAGGCCCTTGGAGATGGACCCAGGTGTCCGGGCTGGATGATGGGGGTGGAGACGCTCCTTCAGGTCTACTGAGCCATTTAGGGCTTTCAAGGTCAGCACCAACACTTTGAATTGTGCTCGGAAACATCCTGGGAGCCAATGTAGGTCTTTCAAGACCAGTGTTATGTGGTCTTAGCGTCCAGTCCCAGTCCCCAGTCTGGTAGCCGCATTCTGGATTAGTTGTAGTTTCCGGGTCATGACTCGGAAGAAGGAATTGAGGGGATCTTTGTCCAATTTGCAGGTGGCACCAATTTGCGGGTGGCGCTAATGTCGCAGAAGACGGAATCAGGACTTGAGACGTCCTTAATGTGTTGGAAAATTGGGCCAAGACGAACCAACCGAATTTCAACAGGGACAAATGTCAGGTAGAAAGAACCTTTTGAATTCTGGTGCTGGAGGAGACTCTTGAGAGTCCCATGGACTGCAAGAAGATCAAACCTCTCCATTCTTAAGGAAATTAGCCCTGAGTGCTCATTGGAAGGACAGATCCTGAAGCTGAGGCTCCAATACTTTGGCCACCTCATGAGAAGAGAAGACTCCCTGGAAAAGACCCTGATGTTGGGAAAGATGGAGGGCACAAGGAGAAGGGGACGACGGAGGACGAGATGGTGGGACAGTGTTCTCGAAGCTGCTAACATGAGTTTGACCAAATTGTGGGAGGCAGTGGAAGACAGGAGGGCCTGGCGTGCTCTGGTCCAGGGGGTCACGAAGAGGCGGACACGACTAAACAACAACAGAAAGAACCAGCTGCATGAAAAATGGAGGACATCTGGCTTACTAACAGAACATGTGAAAAGGATATTGGGGTCAACACTGATCTGTGCACACACACCCTCGCTCCAAGCCCCCTCACCTGAGGCTCCGATTGCTGGACCTTTTCTTGAGCTTCGATCACCTCTTTGTCAATCTGCTCCAGCCGAGACGCCCGGATCTGTTGTTTTTTTAAATAAAAAAAGAGCAAAACATCGTTTTATTTACTGGCAAGGTCGCTTCAAACCACATCTGCCCACTCGGCCGTTTTGATCACAGGGTGGGTGGCAATATTAAAACACAATGTTAAAAACTGTTCAGAACAACAGTGGTTCACGATAATAGAAGAAAATAAGATAACGTCACAATAATTCTATATATTATTATTATTATACGATTATAATAATATTAATAATATGTAAGGGCTCTTGCCCACTGGTCCCATCACCTCCTGGCAAATAGAAGGGGAAGAAATGGAGGCAGTGAGAGATTTTACTTTTTTGGGCTCCATGATCACTGCAGATGGTGACAGCAGCCACGGAATTAAAAGACGCCTGCTTCTTGGGAGAAAAGCAATGACAAACCTGGACAGCATCTTAAAAAGCAGAGACATCTCCTTGCCGACAAAGGTCCGTACAGTTCAAGGTCTGGTTTTCCCAGTAGTGATGTATGGAAGTGAGAGCTGGACCATCAAGAAGGCTGATCGCCGAAGAATGGATGCTTTTGAATTCTGGTGCTGGAGGAGACTCTTGAGAGTCCCATGGACTGCAAAAAGATCCAACCTCTCCATTCGGAAGGAAATCAGCCCTGAGTGCTCACTGGAAGGACAGATTCTGAAGCTGAGGCTCCAAGACTTTGACCACCTCAGGAGAAGAGAAGACTCCCTGGAAAAGACCCTGATGTTGGGAAAGATGGAGAGCGCAAGGAGACGGGGACGACAGAGGACGAGATGGTGGGACAGTGTTCTCGAAGAGGCCAAGATGAGTTTGACCAAACTGCGGGAGGCAGTGGAAGACAGGAGGGCCTGGCGTGTTCTGGTCCAGGGGGCACGAAGAGTCGGACACGACTAAACAACAACAACAAAGGGCTCTTGCAATATAAAACTGTAGAATTGGAAGGGAACACAATGGTCATTTAGTTCACCCCTCTCCAACATGGCATTTGAACCCATGACCGTAAGATTAAGGGTCTCCCGCTCTACCGACACAGCTTGTTTAGGATGACGTGGTCGCATCCCGCATTGAGTTTGGGGTGGGTTCATCTAGATGCCCTCCGGAGTACCCCCTCTTTCCAGCTCAGTCCAGTGATTCTACAGCAAAGCCCTGATAGTTGGGTCAGCAGAGCACGAGGCTCTGAATCTCAGGGTTGCAGGTTTGAATCCTGCGCTGGGAGAAAGATTCCTGCATTGCAGGGGTTTGGACTGGGTCATTTCCAACTCTATATTGCCTAACTCAAATCCCCCCGGTCTAATATCCCTAGTGCTGCAAGATCCCAAAAGCGCCTGGACTAAAATGGTTTATCAAAAACTTCACTCTTGTGGTTTATCCCCACAACAGCTACTCACTTTGGATTTTAGTAAAGCAAATAGTCTAATTTCTCAGCGCCTAAATGATCTCTAGGGACGCGGGTGGCACTGTGGGTTAAACCACAGAGCCTAGGGCTTGCCGATCAGAAGGTCGGAGGTTCGAATCCCCGTGACGGGGTGAGCTCCCCGTTGCTCAGTCCCTGCTCCTGCCAACCTAGCAGTACGAAAGCACACCAACGCAAGTAGATAAATAGGTACCGCTCCGGTGGGAAGGTAAACGGCGTTTCCGTGCGCTGCTCTGGTTCGCCAGAAGCGGCTTAGTCCTGCTGGCGACATGACCCGGAAGCTGTACGCTGGCTCCCTTGGCCAATAAAGCGAGATGAGCGCTGCAACCCCAGAGTCATCATGACTGGACCAATGGTCAGGGGTCCCTTTACCTTTTACCTTTAAATGATATTGAGCGTCAGAACAACTTGGCCACAATAAGGACATTTTGCCCATGGCATGACTGTTTTCCACCTTCCCATTTTGACTCTCTGGGACCCTATCTGCATAATCTAGCAATTCCAAAATATAGATGTGCCTTTACTCTCGTGAGATTGAATGTCTTTCCCTTGGCTGGACTTGAGGGACGATTCCAACAGATCCCACACGGAAAACGTCCCTGTGGAGATGGCAGTCCCGAATCGGTGGCGCATGCCCTTCTGGCTTGCCCTCTTTGTAAAGACTTGAGGAATGAGATTATCACCCCTCTTTTATCGTCCATCCCGGGTCGCCCAGCCACTGCCCCAGTGTCTTCTCTCCGGGCAGATCAAGATGAGCAGGTGACAGCAAAGGTGGCAAGGTTTTTAGCTGGGGCAATCAGAATCAGATCCACCATTTGACTATTGATTCAAAACCCCAAAATGTATTTTATATAATTGACTTTTTATTTCTATTCTTTGTATATCGTACAGTGGTACCTCGGGTTACATACGCTTCAGGTTACATACGCTTCAGGTTACAGACTCCGCTAACCCAGAAATAGTGCTTCAGGTTAAGAACTTTGCTTCAGGATGAGAACAGAAATTGTGCGGCGGCAGCAGGAGGCCCCATTAGCTAAAGTGGTGCTTCAGGTTAAGAACAGTTTCAGGTTAAGTACGGACCTCCGGAACGAATTAGGTACCACTGTATTGTTATTTTATTGCTATGGTCGATGGCGGACGCAACTAAAGATTCATTCATTCATTCAATTAATCCAACTCTATAATTCTACAATTTTTATAATCCTCACCTGGGCCCTTTGTACCATTTCGTCTGTCGTCCCAAAACGCTCCTCCATGAGGGTGCGGATGTGTTGGGCTTCGAATTCGAGTTGCTGGCGGATCAGGTCCATCTGCATCGAAAACTGGATGGCGGCAGGGGAAGAGGCTGGGTTAAAAACTCAATCTCCATCTGTTCACTATCCCTCTCCCAGAGCAGTTCCATAATTTTTAGGGAGGTGAATCCCGGATATTTGCATTTGCTTGCAAAACACCCATAATCGAAGAATATTCCGATTTCCCATCAGGTTTCGCCGACGCTGCTCATTTGGAGTTGACGCCAACGGAGTTTTACTCAGAGTAGACCCCGCGGAAATGGCTAGGCCTCAGTGAATCGTGCCCGTCGATTCCGATGGATCTGTTCTGAGTAGGACTTAAACGCAACCTTTCCTTTGCCATTTTTTTAAAATTGAAACCCCTCTGAATTGGGCTGAGAGAATCTTCTAGATCATTGCTTCCCCCCCCCCAAAAAAAGATTTCTGGACACCATCGGTTCTTAAGGGTGCTGGGAATTGTAGCTCAGTGAGTGGGGGAACGACAGTTCCCAGATTCGTTTTAAAAAACAACCTTAAAACATTGCATCAAGCAGTGTTAAAGCAATAAAGCGTTAGGCGATGGACTTTTGTCTTAACATAATCAAAGACTCAGGGTTTTGTGGGATTGTTTCAAGCCCACTCAAAATAAACTGATTGATTGATTGATTGATTGATTGAATTCACCCTGGCCTAAAATAGCCCAGGAAATGTTAAGAAATGTTACCATATTTTTCCGTGTATAAGATGCCCCGAAGTAGAAGATGACCCCTATTTTTCGAGCCCCAAATTAAGAAATAATGAATTGCAATGTTCCATGTATAAGACGACCTCCAAATTTAAACTTAAAAAAATATATTAGTCTTATATGTGGAAAAATACAGCACTGTATTTTTTGCTCTATAAGACTCACTTTTTCCCTCCTAAAAAGTAAGGGGAAATGTGTGTGCGTCTTATGGAGCGAATGCAGGCTGCGCAGCTATCCCAGAAACCAGAACAGCAAGAGGGATTGCTGCTTTCACTGCGCAGCGATCCCTCTTGCTGTTCTGGCTTCTGGGATTCAGAATATTTTTTTTCTTGTTTTCCTTCTCCAAAAACTAGGTGCGTCTTGTGGTCTGGTGCGTCTTATAGAGCGAAAAATACGGTAATTAGACACAAACCGGCATATTTAGGACACAAAGAGAGAGTATTACAAGCCCGTTTAGGCCAAAGCTTTGTATTTGTGCAATGTTCTTCATTCCAGCTCCTCTTTCCGCAGAATCTCTCTCCCCGCAAGCAGACACACCAGGGACTAGGAACTTGAAAAGAGCTTTGCACTAACCTTGGTCCCGCAAACCCCTGGTATGCCAAGAGGGGGGGCCCGTGGGTTTCCGAAACTTACCGTCTCCACGTGAGGGAGCTCATCCAGCCTTTTGGAGAGGCTTTGGAGTTGAGTATAATACCACAATTTTTCCTTCTCCTCTTTTTCAATCTCACTCAGGAGAAAACATCTGGGAGAGACGAAGGGGGGTGGGTAAAGCACAGTGGGAGGGCATCAATCAGAAAAGGAAGGCATTTGACCCCCCCAAAAAAAGAATCCTGGGAACTGTGGTTTGTTAAGGGCGCCGGGAATTGTAGCGCCGGGTGCGAAAAACTACAGTTCCCAACATTCTTTTCTCAGGGGGAGCTTTAAATGTACGGTGTGGACGTCTCTACCCCGCAGTTATCTATGTCGAAAGCTGGCCTAGATCATAATGGCACACTTTCAGTTAGGTACGGGAATCTGCGTTGGGTCCATTTAGCCAGTATTGCGTCCTCTGGCTGGCAGCTTGCTTTCCACCGCCTTTCCCATCACCAGATCCTGATCCTTTTTTTGAGGCAGGAGAATCTGGGGGTCAAAGCTGGGAACTTCTGCATGCAGAGGAGGTGCCGTGCCTCCAAGCTGTTCTCCCACCCTTATAATGACAGCAAGGTGTTAGCCCTCATTGCTATTTACAGTGGTACCTTGGTTCTCAACATAGCTGTCAACTTACAGATTTGAAAAGAAGGGACCAGCAGCCTCGGAAATAAGGGATCATCAGCCAAAATAAGGGATTTTCCGGGCACAGGTATGTTCAACTTCTGAGCCCCTCCGAGCCAAGGGCAGAAAGCCCCGCCAGCAGCCAAACGAAGCCTCAAGCGGTGGTTCCCACAGCGCAGCAACCCGGCAAAGGGGATGCAGCAAGGAAAACCACCGTCCCCTCTCCGCTGGGAAGCGCTGAGCAAAGGCGAGTCCCCAGGCAACGCGGCCGATTTGATCAGCACAAGGCATGCAAGCTCCACCCCCCAGTCGTTCTCAGACTCCTTATTGGGTGAGCAACACAGCCAATCAACACAGTTGGAGCCTCCCTCCTCCCTGGCCGGCAGGGAGGGAGGGAGAGGAGCTGCGTCCTTTGAAACCCGGGGAATTTAAGGGACGTCATCAATAAGGGACAGCAGCGGGACACGGCGCTGGGATAAAGGACTGTCCCGCCAAATAAGGGACGGTTGACAGCTGTGGTTCTCAAACGCTGAAAACCTGGAATTAAGTGTTCCGGTTTTCAAACGTTTTTTCGGAAGCTGAACGTCCGCTGCTGCTGTTGGCTATTGTCAGTGGCGTAGCGTGGGAGGGTGCAGGGGGGGCCGGCCACACCGGGCACAACATCTGGGGGTTAGGGTTAGGGGGCGCAAATCCACGGGTTAGGGGGCGCAAATCCATGTGTTAGGGGGCGCAAATTACTTGCCTTGCCCCGGGTGCTGACAAACCACGCTACGCCACTGGCTATTGTTTCTGGGGCACCTGAGCCAATCAGAAGCTGTGCCTTGGTTTCTGAACATTTCAGAAGTCAAATGGACTTCCGGAACGGATTAAGTTTGGCACTTTTGTTTTTGCTCTTTATTTTGCATTTTCATTTTTGAGGCTTTTTCGGTTGAATTGCTTTTGTGATTTTGTGGAACCCAGTTCAGCTACTGATTGGTGGAGTGTGTGGCTGCAGAAATGGATAAAAGCACCCCATCCAAACAATGACCGTCTTCAGTGCAGGTAAAAAAAATAAATGCAATTTTAATTTTTATCATCTACAATACTGTCTTATTTATTTTATGGTGCAGTACATTGATTATTGCTTTCATTTTATGGATCTTGTTAGATAGTAAAATTCATGTCAAATAGCTGTTTTAGGGGTTGTTTTTAAAAGTCCGGAACGGATTAATCCGTTTTGACTTACTTTCTACGGGAAAGCGCGCCTTGGTTTTGGAACGCTTTGGTTTTGGAACAGATTCAGTTTGAGAACCCAGGTACCACTGCATTTATTTATTTCTTGAATTTATATACCGCCCTGTCCTCTGTGTGTGTGTGTGTGTGTGTGTGTCAGGGTGGTTCACAGAATAAAAAATCAAGGTAAAGGTAAAGGGACCCCTGACCATTAGGTCCAATCGTGGTCGACTCTGGGGTTGCGGCGCTCATCTCGCTTTACTGGCCGAGGGAGCCGGCGTACAGCTTCCGGGTCATGTGGCCAGCAGGACTAAGCCGCTTCTAGCGAACCAGAGCAGCGCACGGAAACGCCGTTTACCTTCCCGCCGGAGCAGTACCTATTTATCTACTGGCACTTTGACATGCTTTCGAACTGCTAGGTTGGCAGGAGCAGGGACCGAGCAACGGGAGCTCACCCCGTCATTGCGGGGATTCGAACCGCCGACCTTCTGATCGGCAAGTCCTAGGCTCTGTGGCTTAACCCACAGCGCCACCCGCGTCCCTAAAACCACAAAATACATAATCAAAAAATATAAACAACCCCCCCACTCAATGGCAAGGCTATGATCTCAAAAAGGGAGGCTGGCTAAGACTGCATTTGTGAATGGGGGGCTTTGGCTTGTCGACTCCAATGGTGACCTCATCTCCACCCTCACCTCTCTCTGTCGAGCTCCTCCAGTAGTCGGATCGTGGCCCGGCTGAGGTCCCCCATGCTGTCCTTTCTCTGTAGGGAGCCTGGGTGAGCAGGGCTGCCTTCGGGGCTGTGATCCTGGCTTATGGGTTCGGGGAGAAGAGCCGGCGGATGGAATTTGAGGTTGTATAAGCTGCTGATGTCCATCTGCAGGGCTGGAACAAAAGGTAAAGGTAAAGGACCCCTGGACGGTTAAGTGCAGTCAAAGCCGACTATGGGGTTGCGGCGTTCATCTCGCTTTCAGGCCGAGGGAGCCGGCGTTTGTCCGCAGACAGCTTTCTGGGTCAT
>NC_138516.1:8761642-8889142 GCF_964252035.2 Podarcis erhardii | reverse complement strand
TTTAAAGGTCAGCACCAACACTTTGAATTGTGCTCAGAAACGTCCTGGGAGCCAATGTAGCTCTTTCAGGTGTTATGTGGTCTCGGCAGCCACTCCCAGTCCCCAGTCTGGCTGCCGCATTCTGGATTAATTGCAGTTTCCAGATCACCTTCAAAGGTAGCCCCACGGAGAGCGCATGGCAGTAGTCCAAGCGGGAGATAACCAGAGCATGCACCACTCTGGCCAGAAAGTCTGTGGGCAGGCAGGGTCTCATCCTGCATACCAAATGGAGCTGGTAGACGCCCAAGGACTAAACATTGTCGCTCATCGTGCACAAACCCTCTTGGAATAATAATAATAATAATAATAATAATAATAATAATAATAATAATAATAATAATAATAATAATAATTTGTTATTTATATCCCGCCCACCTGGCTGGGTTTCCCCAGCCACTCTGAACGGATCCCAACAGAATATTAAAAAAGCGATAAAACATCAAACGTCGAAAACTTCCCAAAACAGGGCTGCCTTCAGATGTCTTCTAAAAGTCAGATAGTTGCTTATTTCCTTGACATCTGATGGGTGGGTGCCACCACCGAGAAGGCCTGAGATACCATGTGCTCCCCTCGCCTGGTTTAGTCGGCCACTGGAAGCCGTTTCCCAGGATTGTGGCTGCTTCCGGGAGCCCCCCCCCACCAGAGGTACGTGCCCCCCCCACCAGAGGTACTGCCCCTCCCCTTACACCCGAGGCAGGGCTGGGAAGACCCCCTACCCAAATCTGTCAGTCAAATGGTCAAATGGTCGGCCACGCTGATTAACAGCACAAGATTCCTATTTGCTTCTTGCTCAGAACCATGAGGACTAGCGTCTTGGGTTCTATTTGTGGGGAGGAGACCCCGTCTCATTTGAAGAGCAACTGACTTGCCTTCAGGAGGGCCCAGGGGTGACCCCCCTCCCACCGTATCATCTCCAGAAAGGGGGCAGAGCAGCCAGATGGGACCGTGGGTCTGACTCAAAGTGGGGCAGCGCCCCATTTTGTCTATAGGGAGCCCCTGTCTTCATAGGCAGGGCGAGCCCCTAACTCCCCGAGGGTCTGAGACCCATCATCTCCCCTCACCTACAAATATAACCCAGCGACTGTTTGTTGCAAGCTGGTCGGCCGTAGGCTCACCCATCTCGGACCCTGAGTCCCAAGCACAAGACTTAGGGGTGACCCCCTGGCGATGTCGCCTGGGCCATGCCCCATGCCAAAGACACACAGAGACGCAGAACCCACTCTTCCCCTCGTGCCCAGCCCAGTTCTTTCTCTTCCTCGCCACTCCCTCCCTTCGCTAATCTCTGGAGACGGAGGTTAATTGGGACAGGGAAGGTAGGAGAAGAGAGACAGAGTCTAGGCAATAATCTGCACCCAGTCTGCCGGGCTGAATCCTGCAAGCTGCATCCACAATCTTTTTGTTGTTTAGTCCTGTCCGACTCTTCGTGACCCCCTGGACCAGAGCACGCCAGGCCCTCCTGTCTTCCCCTGCCTCCCGCAGTTTGGTCAAACTCATGTTGTTTGAGGACACTGTCCCACCATCTCGCCCTCTGCCGTCCCCTTCTCCTTGTGCCCTCCATCTTTCCCAACATCAGGGTCTTTTCCAGGGAGTCTTCTCTTCTCCTGAGGTGGCCAAAGTCTTGGAGCCTCAGCTTCAGGATCTGTCCTTCCAGTGAGCACTCAGGGCTGATTTCCTTCAGAATGGAGAGGTTGGATCTTCTTGCAGTCCATGGGACTCTCAAGAGTCTCCTCCAGCACCAGAATTCAAAAGCATCCATCCTTTGGCGATCAGCCTTCTTTATGGTCCAGCTCTCACCTCCATACATCACTACTGGGAAAACCAGAGCTTGAACTATACGGACCTTTGTTGGCAAGGTGATGCCTCTGCTTTTTGTCTTATAAATCTATTTGAAAATTAAAGACACATTCTCCCAACCTGGAGATTTAAGCCTACTCCCTGCCATCACCTGGAGACCAGGTTAGCGCAGGTAGGTTCGCAAACCCCTCTCTTCCCCCTTTTTCTAAATCGGCGTCCCCACAGATCATTGGCCACAGTCGGTTTTTACAAAGAACGGAGCCCCCTTTTGTCTCTTTCTGGCCCACCCTGCCATCACCCAACTCGGTCTTCCTTTCATCCCTTTGTCTCCCTGTCTCTCTCAGAGCGGACTCCGTTCCGCTGCCGCCTTTCTTTCTCTTGCCACTTCTGGGGGCTCCTCGCTGCCTTTGTGGCCTCCCCACTGCCCCCCTTTTTTTCTCCATCTTCCCCACAACTCTTTCTTCCCCACAAGCGCACCTGGGGTCTCTTGGAACACCCCCTCCCCCCCCCAAATCTCTCCAAGGTTATTCTTACGGAAAAGGAGAATCACGGAGAACATCAAACGGAGGAAACAGAGACAATGAAGACCCCTTACTCACAAACGCCAGCCGGGTCCCCCGTGGGACCCCAACCTCTGACCTCAGGCTGTCAATTCCTGCGAATTCCTCCACTCCTCGGTTCCACAGCCCCCTCGGTGGTCTTCTTGGAGGTCTCTGTGGGCTTGGGGTCCCCACAGGCATGCAACGTCCCCATTTTTTCTTAAGGAAAGAAATTGTTTTAGACGGAGGGCATTATCCGTGGTTTAAAGGCAAGGGGGGATACAGGAGAGGTGTTTGTCTCCTTCGTGGGGTCCTCGCCTGCCAATGACAAGTCACGTGGTGGGTGTATCGAACCAAATAGCTGTGAGAAGAACCCCCCCTTTCTCCAATTGCCACCCCGCAATCTCAGCACTTTCCATCGCTTTCAGAGCGTGTCAATAACACAGGCTTTTCGGCTCCTGGATTGATAACGATCTATTAAAATTACAATGATGTAACTCGTATACAGAGTTAGATCACACAGCATCCGTCCAGGCCTTTAGATCTGGAGTTTGCTTCCTAGCCTTACTGGGAAACAGTGGCATAGCAGGGAGCTGGGGACCCGGGCACAAAATTCGGAGGGGAGGAACCAGGCATCCCAGGCTACACTGCTGTCTATTTTCAGAGGAAAGTCCTGGATTTACAGAAGCTGTCCCAGTTTCTGATTTGATCCCGCAACGTCCTGTATTTCCTTAAAGGTAAAGGGACCCCTAACCGTTAGGTCCAGTCGTGGACGACTCTGGGGTTGCAGTGCTCATCTCGCTTTACTGGCCGAGGGAGCCGGCGCACAGCTTCCGGGTCATGTGGCCAGCAGGACTAAGCCGCTTCTGGCGAACCAGAGCAGCGCACGGAAACGCCGTTTACCTTCCCACCGGAGCAGTACCTATTTATCTACTTGCACTTTGACGTGCTTTGGAACTGCTAGGTTGGCAGGAGCAGGGACCGAGCAACGGGAGCTCACCCCATCATTGCGGGGATTTGAACCGCCGACCTTCTGATCAGCAAGTCCTAGGCTCTGTGGTTTAACCCACAAGCGCCACCCACATCCCTTAGGACGTCCCTCTTTTCATTGGGGAAATGTTGGAGGGGATGGAGTTACACAACCCCAGAGCCAAGGAGAAAAGTAACTATACAACCTTTAGAAGACATACAGTTAATCGGGATATGCAGAAGATATTAAAAATGAATTTAAGAAACCGCGGAAAGAGGGGGAAGGAAGTCAAGCTATGAAACGTCAGGATGAGTGCGAAATCAGTGAAATGCATTAATCCGAAAAAGCATTGTTAAAAATAAATAAATCAGAAACCGGGGCGGCGTCTATAAATCTGGGACTGTCCTTGGAAAATAGGTCCGAATTGTTCGCCTTCCTCAGAGCAGGCCCGTCGGGAATGAATGCCTGAGGCTCCTTCGTTTCAATGGATCTACTCTGAGGAGTACTCAGCTAGGAGATGGCACTCGCTGTCAACAGAGTCCAGATTGTGGGCCTTTTCCCCCAGGGCAGCGACGACGATTTATCTGTGCAAGGATTTCCGAGGGAGAAGGGAGTTGAAGCAAAGGCTGTGGCGGCTGCTCTCCGCAAACCAGCGGCTGCAGCGGCGGTCCGCGGCTGCCCACCTCGCGTCTCTAAGCCCACAGATCCATGTGTCTCTGCCCAGGGCCTAGCCGGCACATGGCAGCGCTGTCACACGCGTGTGTGGGCATCAGAAGCTGATTCTCCCGAGCTGAGCTACACACACGTTTTAGCACGTGCTCCTAGAGGGAAATCTCAGGACCACCTCATGCCTGGTCCATCGAGCCCCATGCTGTCTGCACTGGCTGGCAGAAGCTTGCCAGAGTTTTGCGCAGGGGGGGCGTCCCCAACCCTACTTGGAGACGCCAGGGTTTGAACCTGCCACCTTCCGCACGGATGGAGGCCTTGGCCCCCAGCGACGGCCCTTCCCGCAGAAGTTAAGTCGCTAGTCCTCAAGGAGAACTGTTGTCAAGAACAAAACAAATTCCTTCCAGTAGCACCTTAAAGACCAACTAAGTCAGTTCTTGGTATGAGCTTTCGTGTGCATGCACACTTCTTCAGATACACTGAAACAGAAGTTTCCAGACCCTTCTATATAGTGAGAAGGTGGGGAGGGGTATTACTCAGAAGGGTGGTGGGAATGGGTGATTGGCAGATGGCTGTGACGAGCCTGTTGACGACTCTTAACGACTGCAATAGGTCTTACAGGAAAAAGCAAGGGGTGAAAAGGTGAAAAATGGCTTTGTCATGTATAATGAGATAAGAATCCAAGGTCTTTGTTCAGACCAGGTTTCTCCATGGTTTTGAGTTTGGTGATAAGTTGTAATTCAGCAGCTTCTGAAGAAGTTAAGTCGCTAGTCCTCAAGAAGAACCGTCACATGACTGATAGCAAGTGAAATAGGAAAACGACTGTGTGGAATAGACTGTGTGGAAACAAGAATATTAACTAAAGGATTTGCTTTTTAGAAGACATGGAAAGAAAATGAAAGGCTCTCTAAGATGACGCACTTAACTTATGAGACAGACTAAGTTGCAACCTCAGCTTAGACCTCAAGGACCGCCTGTTTCCATATGAACCAACCGGACCCTGAGATCATCTTCTAAGGCCCTCCTTCATGTGCCTCCTCCTCGAGAGATCCGGAGGGTGGCAACACGAGAACGGGGCCTTCTCTGCAGTGGCTCCCCGTCTGTGGAATGCTCTCCCCAGGGAAGTTCGCCTGGGGCCTTCATTATACAGGCAAAAACGTTCCTTTTTAACCAGGCCTTTGGTTGCTCCGATTTACATCCTATTCCCTTTTAAAATGTGTTTTTTTTTGGGGGGGGGAGTCTACTGGGTTGTTGTTTTTATTTTTACTATGCATTCTGTAGTTTGATATCTTGATTTTATTCTGTGAACTGCTCTGAGACCCCCAGGTATAGAATAATAATAATAATAATAATAATAATAATAATAATAATAATAATGTTTAGTCGTTTAGTCATGTCCGACTCTTCGTGACCCCCTGGACCAGAGCACGCCAGGCACTCCTGTCTTCCACTGCCTCCCGCAGTTTGGTCAAACTCATGCTGGCAGCTTCGAGAACACTGTCCCACCATCTCGTCCTCTGCCGTCCCCTTCTCCTTGTGCCCTCCATCTTCCCCAACATCAGGGTCTTTATGGTCCAGCCTTCTTTATGGTCCAGCTCTCACTTCCATACATCACTACTGGGAAAACCATTGCTTTAACTATATGGACCTTTGTTGGCAAAGTGATGTCTCTGCTTTTTAAGATACTGTCTGGGTTTGTCATTGCTCTTCTCCCAAGGAGCAGGCATCTCTTAATCTTGTGACTGCTGTCACCATCTGCGGTGATCCTGGAGCCCAAGAAAGTAAAATCTCTCACTGCCTCCATTTCTTCCCCTTCTATTTGCCGGGAGGTGATGGGCCCAGTGCTATTATTATTATTATTATTATTATTATTATTATGATGTGCCTCTGCCCCAGATTTCCAGGTGTATCTCACTGAGCCCAAGTGCTGCGATTCCACCTTCTCAAATGAAGCCTTTCTGTTTAAGACCAGGCCCTTCTCCACACTGGGACGGCTGCAAACAGAGCCTGCAGCTGTTTTCTCTCTGTCCTGAGCACCGGCCATTCCAAGATAGACTGCGCTGGCACACAGAGGCTCCCCTGAGCCCCTTGCGCTATCTTGACAGACTTCTCCTCCTTGAATCTGACCAACCCTTAAGAAACAAAGGGAGCAGGTGAGAGAAAGGAGACGGCTAGGCCCGATTTGCAGAATCCTCAGTCCAGTATATCTGAATGAGCATCTCCACCCCCATCGTTCTACCCGGACACTGAGAAGCCCTGCGAGAAGCCAAGTGACAGGGAACCAGGCAGAAGGCCTTCTTGGTGGTGGCACCCGCCTTGTGGAACGCCCTCCCACCAGATGTCAAAGAGAAAAAGAACTACCAGACTTTTAGAAGACATCTGAAGGCAGCCCTGTTTAGGAAAGCTTTTAATGCTTGATGTATTACAGTATTTTAATATTTTTTTGGAAGCCGCCCAGAGTGGCTGGGGAAACCCAGCCAGATGGACGTGGTATAAATAATTTTTTTATCATCATCATCCCATGCACCTGATTTCATGGGCGCCCAGAGAGGGAGAGGAACAGTGAGAGAGAGGCGGAGATGTCCGAAAGAGAGGTGGGAAAAACAGAGAGGCGAAAAGGCACATGTTTGCCCCTGGAATCTTGTGACGGTGAGTTCCGCAGGTCTTCGTTCCACCTGCCACTGTACCGGTTTGCCAACCAATCACCCACACATCGTGGCAATAGGAGACACGAGGGGGAAAACCACACACCTCTCCTCTCTTCCCACTCTCTCAATTGCTCATCAGCTTCCTCCGCAAACATCTCGCTCTAACCACGTCATCCTCCCTCAAAGTGGCAAAAAAACAACAACCCCGCTCTAAAAAGACATTGTTGAGCCACAGATGTCATTCTCCTCGGCCAATAGGCTATGATGGCCTCTGGGGGAGTTCTTATGTGGCTCAACAGTATCTCGAATTGAAGTATTGGGTCGGAAGGGACCCCATTCCATGGAGGCGCAGGCCAATTCTGTGTCCAGGGCAGCTGTCTACCAGCTCCATCTGGTATGCAGGATGAGACCCTCCCTGCCGGCAGACTGTCTGGCCAGAGTGGTGCATGCTCTGGTTATCTCCCGCTTGGACTACTGCAATGCGCTCTACGTGGGGCTGCCTTTGAAGGTGACCCGGAAACTACAACTAATCCATAATGTGGCAGCTAGACTGGGGACTGGGAGCGGCCGCCGAGACCACATAACACCGGTCTTGAAAGACCTACATTGGCTCCCAGGACGTTTCCAAGCACAATTCAAAGTGTTGGGGCTGACCTTGAAGGCCCTAAACGCCTCAGTTCAGTATACCTGAAGGAGCATCTCCACCCCCATCGTTCAGCCTGGACGCTGAGGTCCAGCGCCGAGGGCCTTCTGGCGGTTCCCTCACTGCGAGAAACAAAGCTACAGGGAACCAGGCAGAGGGCCTTCTCGGTGGTGGCACCCACCCTGTGGAACGCCCTCCCATCAGATGTCAAAGAGATAAACAACTACCTGACATTCAGAAGACATCTGAAGGCAGGAAGGTTTTTAATGTGTGACATCTTAGTGTATTTTTGGTCTTTGTTGGAAGCCGCCCAGAGTGGCTGGGGAAACCCAGCCAGATGGGCAGGGACAAATAATAAATTATTATTATTAATTATTACTATTATTATATCTAGCCCAACCCCTGCAATGTAAGAATAGGCAGCTGTCCCTGACGGGGATCAAACCTGCAACCTTGCCGTTATCAGCACAGAGCTCTAACCACGGGGTACACCAAGGCCTTGGAAACGAGGCCTTATAAACAAAACCGAAACTCTTTTGGGGTTGTTTTTTTGGAGGTGGTTGCCCTCCAGCCGCCTCAAATCGCCCCCAGGGAGCAGTTTTGCAGAATCACCCCTCCCCTTGTTTAAATGCACCGTGTTTTCGTTTTGTAGAGGAGACAGATTTGGGGGGGGGGGTTGGGTGTGTGGAATTTGCCCTTTTAAAATCAGAGAGAGAGGGGGGAGTTCGGGGGGCTGGAGACGCCTCAAAATAAATAAATAACCTTTCCTTTCCTTCCCCACCCCCATGGAGACAAAAGGCTAGCTACCTTTCTTCAAAGCCTCATTCATCTTGCATTGGAGTCCCTAGTGACTTGTCCCATACAGTGAATAAATCAGAGAGGGTTTTTTTAAAGGGAGGGGGGAATAGATGGGGAGGAAAGCAACAGAGGGCTGACACCAGCCAATAGCAGCCCAGAACATGCTCTTGTGTAACCATGGCGACAGCCAATAGCTTCCAAGATGATGGATATATATACATACACACACACACACACACACACACACACACACACACACACAAAGAGAGAGAGAGAGAGAGAGAGAGAGAGAGAGAGAGAGAGGGGGGCAGGCAGAGAGTCTCTCTTTCCCTGTATCCCCCCTCCCAAAAAATGATAGATAGATAGATAGATAGATAGATAGATAGATAGATAGATAGATAGATAGATAGATAATGGTATGCCCCAACACAGCTGAACTGCAGAAGCCAGCCTTCCATTTTGAGTTGGTTTTGACTCGGGAGCTCAGATTTATTTTTAATTTTTTTAAGTGGGGTGGGGGGAGGTGGCAGAGAAAATAATGGGTGGCAGACGTCTCCCTGCCCTCATCGGTCAAGATTTTAATCTGCGCCATACATCGAAAGCACATCCCAGCGCATCGGTTTTTCCACCTGTCAAAAGGATCCTGGAAACTATAGTTTTGTCCTGCGCACTGCAAATTGCAGCTTCCTCCGAGGGGTGGGTGGGAAAACTACAGTTCCCGTGGTTCTTTGTGTGCGTAGGGGAGTGCATGTTTATTATATACCATAAAACCCACATACACCGAAAGCCCTCCGAGCGAGTGACGAAAAGGGATAAGAGAATAAGAGTCTCACTAAAATAAAATAAAATTGCACCCTTAAGTTAAAGTGTACAGGCTAAAAACCAAAAGAAAAACAGACTGAAACAAATTAAAACCCCTACGAACTTTCTAAATGCCTGGGCTTTAAAGGATATGCTTTGAAAGCATGATGTGGACTCTGTTAGAACCCCTTTCTGCCCATTCTCACTCGCTGCCCCATATCCATGGAGAACGTTGGGGGAGAAGAGAGATGGGATGGGGAAAAGGGCAGAGAATTGCTTCGGAAGACGGGTGAACTAATGCCAGGGTACTGGAAGAAGCAAAGATCACCCGTGTCGAAGCAATGATTCTTCAACATCAATTTCATTGGACTGGTCATGGTGTTTGCATGCACGATTATCATCTTCCAAAGCAACTGCTCTATTCTGAACTTAAAAATGGAAAGCGTAATGCTTGCTTTGTTGTTGTTTAGTCGTTTTGTCTGTCCGCCTCTTTGTGACCCCCTGGACCAGAGTACGCCAGGCACTCCTGTCTTCCACTGCCTCCCGCAGTTTGGTCAAACTCACGCTGGTGGCTTTGAGAACACTGTCCCACCATCTTGTCCTCCGTCGTCCCCTTCTCCTTGTGCCCTCCACCTTTCCCAACATCAGGGTCTTTTCCAGGGAGTCTTCTCTTCTCATAAGGTGGTATTGGAGCCTCAGCTTCAGGATCTGTCTTACAGTGAGCACTCAGGGCTGATTTCCTTCAGAATGGAGAGGTCTGATCTTCTTGCAGTCCATGGGACTCTCAAGAGTCTCCTCCAGCACCAGAATTCAAAAGCATCCATTCTTCGGCGATCAGCCTTCTTGATGGTCCAGCTCTCACTTCCATACATCACTATGCGTAATGCTGGCGGTCAACAAAAGAGGTTCAAAGACTCTCTCAAGGCAAATCTTTAAAAAAAATGTAGTATAAACACCAACAACTGGAAAACACTGGCCTGTGAGTGAACCAGTTGGAGAACCTTTACCAATGGCGTCATGGGCTTTGAAGACACTCGAACTCAGGACACGAAGGAGAAACGTGCTAGGAGGAAGGCACACTTGGCAAACCCTCACCAGGATCAACTCCCACATGGAAACCAATGTCCCCACCGTGGAAGGACGTGTGGATCCAGAATTGGCCTCCACAGTCACTTACGGACTCATTGTTAAAACCGTGTTTATGGAAGACAGTCTTACTCGGCTACGAGGGATCGCCAAAGAAGAAAAGTAAAATTTCCTTCTTTTTAGTGTGTGTGCGAGGTTCCAACCCTCTAAAAGAAAAATGTAGAAAACCAAGATAGTCATTGGAGGTCAAGTCTATTTTAAGGCTGACTATTCATTATGTATTAATGTCATAAACGCTCTTGGGGAAAGTTTTGGCTCAAGGCAGTGCCAGGGAAACTCTAGATCCCAGAGATCTCTCTCAGATCACCCACCCTCCCCACTTCAGTTATTTTAAGCTGTAGGCAAATTAAAGTCACCAACCCCTTTGCGGAGACCACACGTAGTCTCCTACTGGATTGGATTCAGAGTAGACTCATTGAAAGGACCCAGGTCATTCCCTTTCAATGGGCCTACATTGGACAGGGACCCACCGATTGCAACAGCTGTGTTGGCAGCCTATAAATATATAGTTAAAAAAGCAACAACAGAGGGTCTACCTGGGTCCATAAAAAGAGGGCAGGGAGAATTTCCATTTGGGTGACTTTTCGCAAGTCCTTCAAAGTCTGCAGAGTTCAAGGGGGATGAGCTAGAATTCTTTCAGCACCCTGGACAGAGCAGGCATCAAATATCCCTAAGGTTCCCTATAAATTTAAAACGGTCTTGCCCACTTTGAACAGCCAAGGCTTCCCCCTCAATTCATCATGGGAACGGTAGTTTGGTCTGAGTGCTGAGAGCATTTGCGACATCCCTGTTCCCAAAGTTCCCTGGGAAGAGGGGATGGATTTTTAAACCACTGGTCCCATCACCTCCTGGCAAATAGAAGGGGAAGAAATGGAGGCAGTGGGAGATTTTACTTTCTTTGGCTCCATGATCACTGCAGATGGTGATAGTAGCCATGAAATTAAAAGACGCCTGCTTCTTGGGAGAAAAGCGATGAGAAACCTAGACAGCATCTTAAAAATCAGAGACATCACCTTGCCAACAAAGGTTCATATAGTAAAAGCTCTGGTTTTCCCAGTAGTGATGTATGGAAGTGAGAGCTGGACCATAAAGAAGGCTGATTGCCGAAGAATGGATGCCTTTGAATTCTGGTGCTGGAGGAGACTCTTGAGAGTCCCATGGACTGCAAGAAGATCCAACCTCTCCATTCGGAAGGAAACCAGCCCTGAGTGCTCACTGGAAGGACAGATCCTGAAGCTGAGGCTCCAAGACTTTGGCCACCTCATGAGAAGAGAAGACTCCCTGGAAAAGACCCTGATGTTGGGAAAGATGGAGGTCACAAGGAGAAGGGGACGACGAAGGATGAGATGGTGGGGCAGTGTTCTCCAAGCCACATGAGTCTGACCAAACTGCAGGAGGCAGTGGAAGACAGGAGGGCCTGGCGTGCTCTGGTCCAGGGGGTCACGAAGAGTTGGACACGACTAAACAACTAAACAACAACAGTAATTGACAAGAGCTTTAAGCTCAGGGGCTGGTCAGCTGTCTTGCATGCAGAAGATCCCGGGTTGAATCGACTAAAAAAGGGACCAAGTGATGGGATCGTTCCTTCTCTGACCCAGAAGAATCAAAAAGTCTGACTCTGCGTACAAGGCAGATTCCTGCATGCCAAAACTCTGGTGAAGAATTAGAGGATTTGGGTTGGAGTGGCATTGTTTTGTTGTTGTTGTTGTTGTTGTTGTTGTTGTTGTTGTTGTTGTTGTTGTTGTTTTAACCATTGTAATATGATGATGATGATCTATACCCCCTGCCAATCTGGTTGGGTTTCTCCAGCCACTCTGGGCAGCTCCCAACAAAATATTAAAAACACAACAAAACATCAAACATTAAAAGCTTTCACTTGGCAAATCCTACATAAGAGTAAAATAAATTCAGGATTAAGGGGGTGGAGGGGCCGTGGCCCTACTCTCCAAGTGCAGGCAAGATTCCAGTCCTCATTGTTCTCAGCCTAAAAAAGGGAATTGTGGATTGTGGAGAGATCATCCCCTAATAATAATATTTTATTATTTCTACCCCGCCCATCTGGCTGGGTTTCCCCAGCCACTCTGGGCGGCTCCCAACAGAACATTAAAAACAGAATAAAACTTCAAACATTAAAGACTTCCCTAAACAGGGCTGCCTTGGGATGTCTTCTACAAGTCAGATAGTTGTTTATCTCCTTGACATCTGATGGGAGGGCGTTCCACAGGGCGGGCGCCACCACCGAGAAGGCCCTCTGCCTGGTTCCCTGTAACCTCGCTTCTTGCAGGGAATGAACCGCCAGAAGACCCTTGGGAGATGGACCCTAGTTGGAGATGCTCCTTCAGGTATACTGGGCCTGGACCGTTTAGGGCTTTCAAGGTCAGCACCAACCCTTTGAATTGTGCTCAGAAACCTACTGCAAAAGCACCCAGGTTTTGAGATTCAAAAGGAACAGGAGAGACACCCCCCTTCTCCTCCCCCAACCAATAAATAAATAAATTGATAGGGACATTTGTGCCTTACGTCTCCCTGCCAAAATGCAGAATTTGGAATTAAATTTGTGGCTGGGGAGGAGATTGAGTGAACATATTAAACTACAGTCTCAGGGGTCTTAGTTATCAACCCAGATGTTCTGGGGAGATTAACAGCCTGGAAGGAGATCCCATCTGTCACCCCCGGGGCCAAGCCAGCATCACATATCTAACGTGTCATATTAGATGAAAGAGAAAAACACTGGGAGAGTTAAAAGAAGAAAATCACGAGCGTTAAAATGAAATTATAGAACAGGAGGGGAGGAAGTGTATATTAAACAGAAGGGCATTAAAACAGCCAACAAAGAAAAAGGGTTATCCGACTCAGAGTAGACCTATTGAAATTGACCTAAGCCTGCCCATTAATTTAAATGGTTCTCGGACTGACGTTAGACACTATCGATTGGTTTTCTTTTGGTTTTAGAAAACCGTAATGCTTCTGATTTGCTTCTAGATTATTGCTTCCCTCATCAAAGGACACTTCCATTTGCTAAGGGTGCTGGGAATTGTAGCTCCGTGAGCGGGGGAACTACGATTCCCAGGATTGTGGGGTTTTTTATTGCTTAAAAAAAAAAGTTAAATGGAAACATTGCATTTCTCAGTGTTAAAGCAATAGTTTGTTAAGCAATACCTTAACGTCGATCAACATAATCAAATATTTAGGGATGTGGGGGGTTATTTAAAGCCCCCTACAAAATAAACATATATTGATGGAATGTTTACTTTCTATACTGGCTCAATAGAGTAAAAATATTTCTTGGAAATATGCAGAAAACTGAAGCACACACATACACCCCAGAGAGAAAGAGAGAGGGGGGGATGGAGGGAAGGAGAGAGGGTGGAGGAAGGGAGGAAGGGAGGAAGGGAGGAAGGGAGGAAGGGAGGAAGGAAGGAAAGAAAGAAAGAAAGAAAGAAAGAAAGAAAGAAAGAAAGAAAGAAAGAAAGAAAGGAGAGAGGGGGAAGGAAGGAAGGAAGGAAGGAAGGAAGGAAGGAAGGAAGGAAGGAAGGAAGGAAGGAAGACCCACCAAGGCTAAACCTAACTAGTGCTGTTACGGTTAGTCATATTCTTTCATTTCAAGGGCTCTACTCTGAGTCCAGAGGGAGGGACCAGATCCAATGGCTTCAAGTGACAAAAAAAAGAGATTCCAATGAAACATTAGGAAAGAACTTTCTGAGGCTAAGGGCCATTCAGCAGTAGACTGGACTCAGAAAGGGGCAGAGTGTCCTTTACTGGAAGATTCCAAACAGAATTTGGGCGGCCAATTCTCATGGAGTCTTTAGCTTTGATTCCTGTACTTCAGGGGGTTAGACTGGATGGCCTTTGGGGGTCCCCCATTCCACGACTCTGTGAAAGTTGGACACGGGGGCCCCAAAGAAAAAGGAAGAACATCAAAACGAAAGAACTAAGTTAGTGAAAAACAAAGAGCAGGAATCATTAAGATGAAAGGAAAGAGAGAGAGGGAGAAGGAGAGAGAGAGAAAAAATATCCTAAAGGAATTAAATCTGATCTAATCTGGATCTAGTCTGGATTTATTCAGCTGCTTTATCATATTATTATTAATTATTATTATTATTATTCTCTGTTCTACTGGTTTTGGATTCTTGGAAGCTGTCCTGGTTTTTTTTTTTTTTGTTTTAACAGGGGAGGCAATAACTTTTAAAAGAAAAAGAAGAAACATCTAGAGGAGATCTTGTGGGAAAGGAGGAAGGGAATTAAAATGCAAAAAAGGGAGAGGAATTTAAATGAAAGGGGAAGAAAAAAAGAAGGGAGAGGAGGAAGAAAACTGAGCAAGAATTGGAAAGGGAAAGGGCCTGAAAATGAAAAAAAAAAAAACCACACACACACACACACACACACACACACACACACACGCTTTAGTGGCTGAATCTTTTAGGGCCTGGAGATTTTCCAGGGGAAGGAGAGAGGGGCTAGTCTCTCCCGCTGTGCCCCCCCCTATACACTCACACCCTGCAAACCCCCCAGGGGGGTTAAACAAACAGGCTGTTGTTACCAGTTCCTGCTAATTGAAATTTCAGTCAAGATCCAGAGCGCAGGAGGAGATTAAAGGAGGGGAGGCGAGAAAGAGGAAACCCAACTCTGGCAAACAAAGAGGCCCCAGGGGGGGAGAAACAAAGCGGCCCCCTCCCACCTTCCCTCTCATGTCCTGCTAAGAGGAAACATATCCCAGTTTGACAACTGGGAGGCAAGGTCAATGCAATTGCTGGATAGGAGCAGAGGAATCAATATATCATCACACAGACAGACACATTCCCCTCCCATCACACACACACACAGAGGATGGGGTCACCATGGCAACCGGGCCTGACTGGTACCCAGCTTTGCCTAGAGCTCCCCTCCAGAGGAGGAGGGCAGGATCCAGACAGCCTGCTAGAGGATGGGGAAGAGGAGAAGGTCATGGAAAGGATGGTGGGAGGAGTAAAACAGAACCCCCCCCAAAAAAAACCTATTAAAGAAACAATTCTGGGAAGGAAGGAGGAAGGTAAAGGGGGTCCCGGCAAGCTTGTTGTTATTTAGTTGTGTCCGCCTCTTCGTGACCCCCTGGACCAGAGCACGCCAGGCACTCCTGTCTTCCTGCAGTCTGGTCAAACTCATGTTTGTGGCTTCGAGAACACTGTCCCACCATCTCATCCTCTGTCGTCCCCTTCTCCTTGTGCCCTCCATCTTTCCCAACATCAGGGTCTTTTCCGGGGAGTCTTCCCTTCTCATGAGGTGGCCAAAGTCTTGGAGCCTCAGCTTCAGGATCTGTCCTTCCAGTGAGCACTCAGGGCTGATTTCCTTCCGAATGGAGAGGTTGGATCTTCTTGCAGTCCATGGGACTCTCAAGAGTCTCCTCCAGCACCAGAATTCAAAAGCATCCATTCTTCGGCGATTAGCCTTCTGGGTTTTTGTTTTTTAAATTATAAAAAGTGTGCGTGTCTCTCAGCGGGGAAGGGGTTAATGTACGCACCTCAAGTGCTAAAGGAGGGCGGCCGCTGCCTCTCTGCGTGAGTCCCTGCTGCACTCTGGTCGGCCTCTGTGTACAGAGGTGGCTCTCGGCGCAAGTCCCTCTGTCCTAACCACATACAAGGGACTCTTGCACTGCAAATCCATCTCTTCTCCTCACCAGCCTCTCTGTATGAGTCCCCGGTTCCTTCCCATCCGTCTCCACTGGGGATGGAGTGCTCTTTTGCATCTCTGTACAGTGGTACCTCGGGTTACAGACGCTTCAGCTTACAGACTCCGCTAACCCAGAAATAGTACCTCGGATTAAGAGCTGAAAACAGAAATCGTGCTCTGGCGTCGCGGTAGCAGCAGGAGGCCCCATTAGGTAAAGTGGTGCTTCAGGTTAAGAACAGCTTCAGGTTAAGAACGGACCTCTGGAAGGAATTAAGTACTTAACCCGAGGTACCACTGTACTGGGTTATCCTGGAGAGGCGGACACAGAAGAATCTCCACCTCAAGAGAAGAGGCGGCCTGTCGCAACTCTGGATGAGCGACTGAGGGCTTTGGGTATCTCGCCTTCCAGACCTGCTCCCTATATCTGAGATCCGCCCAAAGCAACATAGGGGATAGGCTACTCAGAAGGCGGTTAGCTCTCTGAAAGCAAACCCTTTTTTGACTTTACACTTGCATACCAAATCCTTTGACGTTTGGGATGCAGTGAATGTCTCCGTCCTGGAACTCTGGAGCGCTGCTGCCAGTCTGTGCAGAGCTAGATAGGGGATAAGGCAGTCTGTTATGATGTTAGCCGCCCTGAGCCCGGCTCCGGCTGGGGAGGGCAGGGTACAAATAAAAATTCATTATTATTATTATTATTATTATTATTATTATTATTATTATTCAGAACCCTTCCTGAATCTGCTGTCTTCAATCAGAGCAATTGTTCAGAAAGGTTTCTCGCAGGCTATTTAACAAAGGCCAGTCCTTTCCAAGCATGGAAGGGAGAGCTGGACCATCAAGAAGGCTGATCGCCGAAGAATGGATGCTTTTGATGTCTGGTGCTGGAGGAGACTCTTGAGAGTCCCATGGACTGCAAGAAGATCAAACCTCTCCATTCTGAAGGAAATCAGCCCTGAGTGCTCACTGGAAGGACAGATCCTGAAGCTGAGGCTCCAAGACTTTGGCCACCTCAGGAGAAGAGAAGACTCCCTGGAAAAGACCCTGATGTTGGGAAAGATGGAGGGCACAAGGAGAAGGGGACGACAGAGGACGAGATGGTGGGACAGTGTTCTCGAAGGGACCAGCATGAGTTTGACCAAACTGGGGGAGGCAGTGGAAGACAGGAGGGCCTGGTGTGCTCTGGTCCAGGGGGTCACGAAGAGGAGGACACAACTAAACGACTAAACAACAACAACAAGTCCTTACCAAAGTTCCTGGAAAGAGCAAACACAAGCCTCTCGTCCTCCCCACCCTAAATTAACAAATAAATCCCACGCCTTTCCTAACCCCTCGAAGTTCACGCGAGCACAAATCTGCCCCAGTGTCCCTGCAGGTAACTCTAACCTTGGGACAAAGGCTTGCCTGACAACCTCCTGGCCTGCGATCAGCTTAGAAACCGGTGAGATTGCTGTAGGATCTACTGTATTTTTCGCTCTATAAGACGCACCAGACCACAAGACACACCTAGTTTTTGGAGGAGGAAAAGAAGAAAAAAATTCTGAATCTCAGAAGCCAGAACAGCAAGAGGGATCGCTGCGCAGCCTGCATCCGCTCCATAAGACGCACACACATTTTCCCTTACTTTTTAGGAGGGAAAAAGTGAGTCTTATAGAGCAAAAAATATGTTAGTTATCTTTGGGGTGGTGGAAAGGAACAGGAGACAAACCAGTTTGCTTTGGGGATGGCACCAGATTGCTGTTCCGAACCGAGGACTCTAGAGATTGACCTAAGAGTCAGCAAGTGCCGAGTTCGAATCTTGTCTCTGTCTGGAACTCACAATGGATGGCTTGAGGCAGGTCTTTGTCTCTCCCTTCCCACCAAAAAATATGGATGATAATAATACTAGATTACCTGACAGGGGTGGTTGTTAAATACTAATTTTATTTATACCCCATCCACCTGGCTGGGGTTTCCCTAGCCAATCTTGGCAGCTTCCAGCACATATATAAACATCATAAAGGATGGTTTAAGGATTGTTTCTTTATATCTGCTGAATGTACATGTAAAGAGGCTTTAGCTAAGTGGCAGAGTATCCATGGCAGGTTCCACAATTGGCACACACACACACACACCCCCCCGCCTGAAACCTTAGAGAGCTGTTGCCAGTCAGTGTGGGGAATATTGCACTAGATGGAGCCATGGTCTAAGGCAGCGTTCTGTTCATTTCGGCCTTGCCGTTCAAAGCGATGAGGACTAGAATCTTGCTTTATTTTTAAGGCAAGGTCCATGGCATGCAGATGGTCCCCCTTGCCTGAAACCCCCGGACAGCTGCTGCCAGTCCGTGCGGACAGCACTGAGATAGGTGGAACCATGGGGGTACCGACTCCGTATAATGCAATTGATGCAATTGAAAGAGCACACATTGTTTTATTATTATTATTGTGCATCCAACATCCCCGGCTCTGAGCCTTACAACATGCAAAGTCATTCCAAGAGCGAAATGGAGCCTCCTGGGCGAGGGCAGTCTACCGCAAAAACGCCAGGGATGCAAACCAGGGGCGTTCCTTCTACCGTCTTTGTTGTCTGCATCAGTTTTTCCAGAGGGCATGTGTCCAACCACTTCTGGACACAGAGCGCTCTATTAGATGGGCTGTTTTTTTGGGACGGATCCAGCAAACCCATTCCGAACGCTCGCTTGTTTTTTTCTTTCTTCCAGGGCGTTGGTGTCATTTGGCTAAACTCAGAGACGTTCTTTTTTGGCCTCTCTCTTTTTGCCTTTCCTGTGGACGTCAGCCAACCGGCCAAGCCTTTTGGAAAGGGGCGGTGGGGGAAAATGGCGCTCCATTTTGGACCAACATCAAATCTACACACAGAGAGAGACACACACACTGCCTCTTGCATCCCCAAATGTCTGCCAACACACCTTTGTCTGGAGTTGTCATCACTAGGCAACAAAAATGCAGAAAACTGGTCCCTCGTCCCTTTTGCAAGGAGGGGGGTGTTTGTGTGTCTGTAATGACGACAGCGAGATGGATAGATAAACAGACAGCGAGATAGATAGCCAGCCAGCCAAACGATCTATCACCAAAGGAGGCTGAAACAACTAAAACACAATATTGGCCATCGTTTAAAACACACACGTCGGTGTAGCACAACCGAAATGAGATTGTGGCTCCGGGGAACACCGCAGCGTGAACAAACCCAGGCTCAAAACCGCAATCTGGACCTTGCAAAATTAAAACCGTCCCTGCCACCCTCCACAGCTTGCACCCTGCATTTTCGGCTCCCGGTTCCCCCCAAGGGCTGGTACCTGGTTTTATAAACCCGCAACCTGAGAGGGCCAGCGGATGCATTAGAAAAAACAAACAAACAAACACAAACAGATTGAAGCTTTTTTGTTTGCCGTCGACGGCTATCGTTTGAGAGCAGGAGAGAAAGCCTATTGGAAAACACAGGTGCATCTCTTTAAGAAGAAAGGCAGCGAAAGGAAAAAGATGAAGGAGCCTTACCTCATCAGCAAAGAAGGTTGAATGGAGTAAGGACAGGACCCAGAGCAAGCCCATGTAGTTCTCTGCATTCTCTGCCACCGTTTGGCTGGTTCTCCCCTCCCTCTCTGATGGATGCAGATGGGCTTGGCTGGCTGGCTCTGGCAAGGACGGAGGCGGCAGCGCTCTCCAGCGAGCGCTAGGGAGCGGTGCAGAGTCAGTCCACTGGGTTGCTAGGGGGGGAAATGGAGCCGAGAGAATATTGGAGGAGGAGGTGGTGGAGGAGGCGGCTGCAAGGCAGTCTGAAAATTTTATTTTTATTTTCCTTATTATTATTATTATTATTTATTTATACAACAAGGAAAAAAACACAAATACCACATTACACACAAATTACAAAAATAACCATAGACACATAATTTTCTTGGCAAACAATAAAACATCTACTGGTCTTAACGCTAAAGACCCAACTTCCCGTCTATTCCATATTTCAAGTTCATATTACTTATTGCCAACACTCATTTTTTTTCATAATTAAACTTATTCTCAATAAATCTAATTTCTTCTATCTACCTTGCAACTACTACTGAAGCATTCGAGGAACTTCAGTAATAGTTGCTAGGTAGATAGAAGAAATTATTTTCATTTTCCAAAGGACGACCCTGCTTTCATGCCCGCCCACCTGTGCCAAAGACATCACCAGGTGGACCTGGAGATGCCCCTTCCCTGAAAACTCTGGGAAAGGGCCGGTGGTCAGTGGCTTTTAACCCACCCTGGGGTGGCCAGAATGATGGTCAACACTGGCCTCTGTCCCTCTTCCCTTCGCTCCCTCCTCTGTTGCCCTCTGGCGTCTCTGCCTCTGGAAGGCTTGCAAGGTTGTTAGTTGCAGCAGCTCTGGCTGCAAGCTCCATGGGTGAATGGGGCCTATGGGGCCGGCCAGGGGGTGCTTGCCAGGCCCCTGTGGGGCAGTGTGAAGAGGTGCCTCTCTTTGGGGGCAGCTCAGAGAGCAAGGAAGGCAGTTGTGGCTGCCCAGAGGTCTCCCAAGGAGAGAGGAGGATGTTTGAAAAAGAGTGAGGGGCTGTCGGCTCTGCAGGCAAGGGGGGGGCAGAACTGGGCTCCTTAGCCCCACAGGGGTGCCCTGTGTTTCTCTTGCACTCAGATCCTGCTGGGGGGAGGAATGCTTTCCTTGGGGGCATCTGGCCGGACACTGAGAATGCTAGAATAGAAACCCCCCCCATTTGGGATCGGCCTTACCCTTTATTTGCCCAATCAACCTGCGGAACTGCTGCTGCCACCACAAAACGCCTGCTCCACATTTCTAAGGACTCAAATCTTTTGTGTAGCGGTACTCCGGCTTTGGAACTCCCTGCCACTTGACACCGAGCCTCCGCGGCGCTCTTTTCAGCGCCTGCTACGAAGGTTTTTTGGTTTAGGCAAGCCTCCCTAGATGCTTAGAAAATCGGTGTCATGGTCCGGTCTATGGGCGATCGAAGTCCCGGCTGAGGACGTCGGGACCAGGGGCAAGATGGCGGGGTGGGAGCAGGAATGGGAGTCAAGAAGTCAAGGGTCTGAGGGTCAGGAAGCAGGGAGTCACGAAGTCAGGGGTCCGAGGGTTGAGAAGCAAGGAGTCACGAAATCAAGGGTCCAAGGATCAAGAAGCAAGGAGTCACGAAGTCAGGGGTCCCAGGGTCAAGAAGCAAGGAGTCACGAAGTCAAGGGTCCGAGGGTTGAGAAGCAGGGAGTCACGAAATCAAGGGTCCAAGGATCAAGAAGCAAGGAGTCACGAAGTCAGGGGTCCGAGGGTCAAGAAGCAAGGAGTCACGAAGTCAAGGGTCCGAGGGTTGAGAAGCAGGGAGTCACGAAGTCAGGGTCTGAGGATCAGGAAGCAAGGAGTCACGAAGTCAGGGGTCCGAGGGTCGAGAAGCAAGGAGTCACGAAGTCAGGGGTCCGAGGGTCGAGAAGCAAGGAGTCACGAAGTCAGGGGTCCGAGGGTCAAGAAGCAAGGAGTCAAGAAGCCCAACGCAGCAAGGCTGGAAACGTGTTGCTGTGGCAAAGAGCCGAAGGGAAATGCTGACCTTATATCCCTTCCCGGCTCTTGCCACCAGGTGCAGCGAGTTACCAATCGGCCTCACCTGTGCGGCTGTGCCTTGCCTCTCCAGAACAAACTTAGGAAGGCCCCAGTCCTGCGAAGCCCTACTGGTCCCAGGGCCTGGCTCCTACATGCACTCTTGACAGTCGGTGCGAGTTTTAACCTGCTTTCAGCCGACACTTAGCTTTTTTCAAGGTCTTGTTACTGTTTTATCTTTTTCCTAAATGACTTTGTGGGCCTTTTTAAAAATATACATACATTCCAGCAGCTTATAAATTTTATGAAACAAATAAACCGGTGTCTTCCGACATTCTTCTACCTGCAAAGCTGGCATTTGCCTGCTCAGAAAACACTTAGAATGGTACCATGGGTTTAAGAACAGTTTAGTTTATGAACAACTTGGATTAAGAACGCTGCAAACCCGGAAGTAGGTGTTTTGGTTTGTGAACTTTGCCTTGGAATAAGAACACGTTTCGCTTCCTGTTGAGTGTGTTCCATTTCATGCCCCACAGAGGACCTTAAGGTCCATGAATAACCATACTTTAGAGGTCCCAGGCCCTAAGGAAGTCAGACTATCCTCCACTGGGCCAGGGCCTTCTCAGTGATGGCTCCGACCTGGTGGAATGCTCTGTCCCATGAGACCAGGGCCCTGCAGGATTTAACCTCCTTCCGCAAGGCCTGTAAGACAGAGCTATTCCGCCTGGCTTTCAATTTGTACTTAGCCTGATCTTTTATTCCAGTTCCTTCCCTCCCCCTCCCCATTATATGAAGATTACCTGCTCTGGGACCCCACAGCTAATTCTCCCCTGGTCTCCTCGCTGGCCCAAACAGGACTAATTTAGCCAGCTAGCCCTGGTGATCATCTAATGTCTATTGGATGGATTTCCCCCCTAAACTGATTTTTGAATTCTGAATTTATTGTTATTCATGCTTTATTTTGTGTTTTATGCTGTTTTTTGTTGCATCAATTAAGTGTTTAAATTTGTTGTTAGCCGCCCTGAGCCCGGGTTGCTGAACCGTGAAGGGCGGGGTATAAATAAAATTTTATTATTATTATTTGTAAATAATATTTCTATATTCTGAACAAAATGCTTGGAGGTAGGCTGTATGAATTCTGTATTGCTTTGTAACGATTTGTTGGGTCTCTGGACCGTAATAAAGATTGTTGTTGTTGTAAATTGAGTTCCCTGCTGCTATGGGAAAGCGCGCCTTGGCTTCAGAACGCTTTGGTTTCAGAACAGACTTCCGGAACGGATTAAGGCAGTGGCGTAGCGTGGGGGGTGCAGGGGGGGCCGGCCGCACCGGGCGCAACATTGGGGGGGGGCGCGCTCGCCGCCTCCGGAGTCGCCGAAGAGCCTCGGGCGCAGTCTGTAGCAGAGCCCCATGTCTCGCGGAACCGACAAGCTGTGCGCGCGTCTGGGCTGAAGGCGTCCGGCAGGCAGCGGCTCTCAGTGCTCGCCGCGGTCCCCACGCGCCAGGCAGCCCCTCCTCACAGCCCGCCGCCGCTGCTGCAGCAGCTGGGCCATGTTGCATTTTCCTCGCCTCTCTGCCCTCCTCCTCCGGGCAAGCGGCGTCGTTTGGGCGGCAGCGCCAGGGGCAACTCGCCTCAGATCACCTGACACGGACCCCCCCCCGCCGCCGTGGCTACCTTACCGTAAATACCCCAGCCCAGGCAGCAGCAAGAAGAAGCTGGCAGCGGTGGCAGGTTAGGGGTTAGGGGCGCAAATTACTTGCCTTGCCCCGGGTTAGGGGGCGCAAATTACTTGCCTTGCCCCGGGTGCTGACAACCCACGCTACGCCGCTGAACCAAGGTACCACTGTATATCTACTTCAAACTGCAAAGAACAACCCTTCCTTCAGGTGTTTCTTAAGAAGAGCACCTGCCTTTGTCTCGACTGCTTTAAACTCACTCAGACAGGAATCCCCACCTTTGCTGAAGACGCTGCCTTGTTTATATCAAAATAAACCCACAGGAGAGATTTCCTGGTCTCTTAACTGCTGCCCTTGATCCCAAGAAGGGCAGCTTCAGAGAGGCACCCTGGAGGATGAAGGACTTCTGACCGTCTTCAGGCCATTTCGCTCCCTTTAGAAGATAAAACCGGCCTCGAGAAACAAATCTACGCAGCCTTTCAGATCCAGAGACGGCCGCCCTGCCAGGTGAGGGATGCGCTGAAAACTCAAAACTTGCAGACTTTGCTTTATCCCTTCAATCTCTTTCTAAAACTACAAGAAAGAAGATTCCACCTAAACATTAGGAAGAACTTCCTGACAGTAAGAGCTGTTTGACAGTGGAATTTGCTGCCAAGGAGTGTGGTGGAGTCTCCTTCTTTGGAGGTCTTTAAGCAGAGGCTTGACAACCATATGTCAGGAGTGCTCTGATGGTGTTTCCTGCTTGGCAGGGGGTTGGACTCGATGGCCCTTGTGGTCTCTTCCAACTCTAGGATTCTATGATTCTATAAAGCTACGGCAGAATGTTTTTTCTCTTTCAACGTTTCTAGTCCTGGGCTGAGGGACGCAGGTGGCGCTGTGGGTTAAACCACTGAGCCTAGGACTTGCTGATCAGAAGGTCGGCGGTTCGAATCCCCACCGGGTGAGCTCCCATTGCTCGGTCCCTGCTCCTGCCAACCTAGCAGTTCGAAAGCACGTCAAAGTGCAAGTAGATCAATAGGTACTGCTCCGGCGGGAACGTAAATGGCGTTTTCGTGCGCTGCTCTGGTTCGCCAGAAGCGGGTTAGTCCTGCTGGCCACATGACCCGGAAGCTGTACGCCGGCTCCCTCGGCCAAGAAAGCGAGATGAGCGCTGCAACCCCAGAGTCGGCCACGACTGGACCTAATGGTCAGGGATTCCTTTACCTTTACCTTAGTCCTGGGCTGAGGACGCCAGCCCTTTCTCAAAAACGGTACATGGGCTGAACTGTTTTGAGGGACTTTCATTCTTGCGTTTCAGCTAAAATAGGGATCATTGTTGTCTTTCTCCGGAGGGGGAAGAACCACAGAATGCGTCCCTCTGTACCGCTCCAATTGGCCCCTGTAACTCTCCTCAAACCCTAATACTGCCTCTGGTTTCCAAACTTGGGTCCTCTAGTTGTTTTTGGACCACAACTCCCATCATCTGACTGCTGGTCTTGCTAGCTAGGGAAGATAGGGACTGTAGTTCAAAACCAGCTGGAGTTTGGGAGGCAATGATCTGGTCCAACCCCTCTGAAATACAGGAATCTTTCGCACAATTCAGGGCTCAAACCCGCAACCCAGAGATCAGGAATCTCATGCTCTACCAGACTGAGCTATCTGCAATAAAAGTCCCTGTTAGGGGGAAAAGAGGACGTAAAGAAATATGATAATAATAATAGATCATACAGCAATAATTGCAGGGACGCGGGTGGAGCTGTGCTCTAAACCACAGAGCCTCTTGGGCTTGCCAATCGGAAGGTCGGCGGTTCGAATCCCTGCGACGGAGTGAGCTCCCGTTGCTCTGTCCCAGCTCCTGCCAACCTAGCAGTTCGAAAGCACGCCAGTGCAAGTAGATAAAGAGGTACCACTGTGGTGGGAAGGTAAACAGCGTTTCCGTGCGCTCTGGTTTCCATCACGGTGTACTGTTGCACCAGCAGTTTAGTCCTGCTGGCCACATGACCCGGAAAGCTGTCTGTGGACAAATGCCGGCTCCCTCAGCCTGAAAGTGAGATGAGTGCCGCAACCCCATAATCGCCTTTGACTGGACTTAACCGTCCAGGGGTCCTTTACCTTACCTTTATATATTACATTGGTACCTCGGGTTACATACGCTTCAGGTTACACACTCCACTAACTCAGAAATAATGCTTCAGGTTAAGAACTTTGCTTCAGGATGAGAACAGAAATTATGCTCCGGCGGCGCGGCAGCAGCAGGAGGCCCCATTAGCTAAAGTGGTGCTTCTGGTTAAGAACAGTTTCAGGTTAAGAACGGACCTCCGGAACAAATTAAGTACATAACCCAAGGTACCACTGTATTTTATATATGCTGGAAGCCACACAGAGTGGCTGGGGCGACCCAGTCACATGGACGGGGTATAAACAGTATGCCTTTACAGGAATAATAATGTGAATAATTTTGATTGCAGTGGAAAACCGTTCCCGCAGGGACCCATGGGGACAGAAGTGTTTCTGACCGTCCTGAGCGGCACCAGCGGGCAGGCACCCAGGCTGTGCCGTGCTGGCCTGGCTCTGTTTGCTGCGGTCCGGCTTGGATCCCTGGCCCTGGGTGCAAAAACCCTTTGGCGGGACGAAGCAGGGGACCTTCACTGTGACACCGCCGCTCCAGGCTGCCTCTTGGCCTGTTTCGACGCCGCCTTCCCAGTCTCCCCCTTCAACCTCTTCCTGCTGCAGATGGCAAGTCTCTTGACCCACGGAACGGCCTGCTACTGCGTTTTCCGCCCGCCCAGCTGCCCAGGAAAGAGCGGCTGGAGGCAGCGCCCGCCCCACGGCAAGAGGCAGCTGCACTGGCTCTGCCTGCTGGCCAAGGCGGCACTAGAAGGGATCTTCCTGGTGGTTTTCCATGGACTCTACACTCGCTACCCGTCGCAGCTCCACTGCCCTCCGTCCGTCTCCTGTCCCGACGGGGTTCTGTGCACCGTCCAGCAAGCCAACTGGAAAGACGCCTTCAACCTCTTTGTAGCTGGGGCTTCCTGGGCCTCCGTTGCGCTGTGTCTCCCTGGGTTGTACTCAGCAGCATCCAAAACCTTTCGCTGCGCATCGGGCCGAGGGAAGAGTCAACTGGAACGGACTCTCTTGATCCCGGATGTTTGACACCTCCCATCCGGCCAGCACCGACTGAAGGAGCGTCTCCACCCCCATCGTTCAGCCCGGACACTGGGGTCCAGCTCCGAGGGCTTCCTGGCGGTTCCCTCCCTGTGAGAAGTGAGGTTACAGGGAACCAGGCGGAGGGCCTTCTCGGTGGTGGCGCCCTCCCAACAGATGTCAAGGAAACAAACAACTATCTGACTTTAGAAGACATCTGAAGGCAGCCCTGTTTAGGGAAGTTTTTAAATGTTTGATGTTTTATTGTGTTTTTAATATTCTGTTGGCAGCCGCCCAGAATGGCTGGGGAAATCCAGCCAGATGGGCAGGGTACAAATAATAAATTATTATCATTATTACATCGCCAGCTTTGACTGGGAGCCATAGCTGTCAACTTACAGATTTGAAAATAAGGGACCAGCAGCCAAAAGAAGGGATTTTCCGAGCACAGGTATGTTCAACTTCTGAGCCCCTCCGAGCCAAAGGCAGAAAGCCCCGCCAGCAGTCAAACGAAGCCTCAAGCGGTGGTTCCCACAGCGCAGCAACCCGGCAAAGGGGATGCAGCATTGGAAACCACTGTCACCTCTCCGCTGGGAAGCGCTGGGAAGCGCTGAGCAAAGGCGGGTCCCCAGGCAAAGCGGCCAATTTGATTGGCACAAGGCATGCAAGCTCCAACCCCCAGTCGTTCTTAGACTCCTTATTGGGTGAGCAACGCAGCCAATCAATACAGTTGGAGCTGGCAGCGAGAGAGGGAGAGGAGCGGCTTCCTTTGAAACCCGGGGAATTTAAGGGACATCATCAATAAGGGACAGCAGTGGGACACGGCGCTGGAGATGCTGAATTCAAAAGCAGGTGTTTTGCCACTGAGCTAAGGCCCTTCCCTTCGAAATATTCTAGTTCTCCTGTTTCTGAATGGGTTGATTTAAGCAGGAAGCCAGCTCGCGCCAAGCCAGCAAATTGCACCCTGGAGCTCAATATTGTCCACGCTGGATGGAAGCAACGGTTCTCTCGGATTCAGGCAGGGGGCAGGCCCTAATTGGAGAAGCCCTCAGGGTCTTTCTGCGGGCAAAACCCCAAAGAGCTGTTGCCAGCCAGTGGAGACAATACTGGTCTGATTCGGTGTAAGGTAGTGAAGGAATGGGTTTCTGTGTAGTCAGTTTGAAACGGGACCCAAAACCCCCCTTTTCTTCTTTCTCCAAGAAAGCATTTCTAAAACGAATTAACTTGAGCTGTTGAGCAAATGCATAACAAGAACACAGCTGTATAAACAAAGTTCTCTCCTTTATCAGTCACGGCAATGGATGACCTTGGCTGTTCCAGTGGAGTAGGTATGACATGTCTGGGTCTTATCTTACCACACTCTGACGCGCAGACCTAGTCCGGGAACAGCATCAGAGTGTGTTCTTGGAGTTGGTGACCTCTTGCTCCAAGATAAGAGTATATGGTCAGAAGTACAGGAAGGAAAACCCTTTTCCAGTGGGGCCCCGCAAGACGAACGCCTCGCAAGACGGAAAACCTGCTAGACGAAAGGGTTTTCCGTTTTGGAGGTGCTTCACAAAACGAATTTCCCTATGGGCTTGCTTCGCAAGACGGAAATGTCTTGCGAGTTCCTGCAGGGTTTTTCCCCTCCCCCCCCCTTTCCTAAGCCCTAAGCCGCTTATCAGCTGATCCGCTAAAAGCCGCTAAACCGCTAATAGCGCTAATCCGCTAAACTGTCAATGGGCTTGCTTCGCAAGACGAAAAAACCGCTATACGAAGAGCCTCACGGAACGGATTAATTTCGTCTTGCGAGGCACCACTGTATGGTTAAGAGTACTGAAGCAGGAACGTCTGTGATGTCAACCTGCGTGTACAAGCTGACGTGGCTGGATTCCTGGGGAAGGGGGGAAGAGGGTGCCTGGAGGATATATATACTGCATGAAATTTCTCATTTCTTTGGACTTGCTGTGGTCTGACCACGCAAGTGCCTTTCTGATGCTCCGGAGAGCAGAAATAAAGAACTCTTTCTCTGCAGCAACCCTCGGTGTCATTTGACTTCCTTCCTCCCGTCCGGAAGCAACACTCACCCTACCAATTGGTAAAGACCAATAAGGCTACAGTAAGGGGACCTCCCCTGCCTGCAAAGGCAGTCTCTGGCAGCTTGAGTGGACGAGACCAATAACGGTCAAGAAGGGGGTTTCTGCGTGTGCTGTGGAGGGGGAAAGTGAGGAGCAGAATGAGGCCCGTCCACCTGATGAGGAAGCCCGTCCAAGAGAAGGAAAACCGACCCTAAACTTCCGCCGCCTCCAGGACATTTTTAGGAGAAGGCAGCTAAGGTGCAAACCCAACACAAATCTGGAGTGCAGTGACTTGTACACCTCCTTCCTGCAACCCGGCTGGTGCCGAACAAGCTCTGCTTTCCTTTGGACCCCAATCGCAAGGCGGAGAATGGGGTCTTGTTGTCGGGGCAGCCCAGGACCTCCAGACACACTGCTCTGGCTTATTCCCTGGGGTTGGGGGGTCCCTTCGGTGCTAAAGCAGTTAGACTTCAGATGCCAACAACAACTGCTTTGCAACGCTGCCACATCAAGATCTAGGCTCCGAATGGAATCGGGGGTTTTGCACAGCCTTTGGGTCAAGTGTCAAGGGAGAAGAGATTTCTCGCCTGCACACTCTCGTTCTCCCTACTCCTTGCCACCTGGGTGCACGTTTGATATCCTGCCCCCTAATTTTCACAGCTTCACGTTGCTCTGAGTGAACTCAACCCAATTTGAGATGACCTGGGGGTGCCCTGAACCACTCCAGACTGGATGCTCAGCCTTAGCTGCTACAAGTCATCAAGTCTTCAGAATTCAACCTTTTTCCTCAGGGTTACTTCAGGTTAGTTTTCAGGGCACGAGGGTGGCTGCATCTTGTCTTTAGTCCTCGTGCATATGAGGCACCCACCCACCATGTTTATATCTATAATTTGATTCTCTCCCCCCCTTTCTTTTTTCCCTTCTCCTTCTGTGTTGGAGCTCCTACTTGGGGACTTCCCTGGCTTTTTCTGGCCCATGTAGGACCTGTCTGGATAGTTAGCCTTGGTGAAGACTTGAGGTTTCATCCCCCCAAAAAGTTTTTGAGTTTCCACTGAAATGAGGCTGCATTTTAATGCTGTATTTTAATCTTGTTTTTTAAGCTGTATTTCAATCAATTGTTTTTATATTTGGTGTTAGCCACCCTGAGCCTGGTCTTGGCTGGGGAGGGTGGGGTATAAATAAAATTTATTATTATTGGTTATTATTATAAAGTGTTGAAGGGCATACTAAAATGCATCTTGGGAAATGTAGTTTATCCTCCACAACTTCTATATTTGCCCTCTGCCCTGTATCAGGAAATTTTTAATACCTGGTGTCTCACAATTTTTAATATGCCGTAAGCCGCAGAGGGACACGGGTGGCGCTGTGGGTTAAACCACAGAGCCTCGGACTTGCCGATCAGAAGGTCGGCGGTTTGAATCCCTGCGACGGAGGTCCCGTTACTCAGTCCCAGCTCCTGCCCACCTAGCAGTTCAAAAGCACACCAGTGCAAGTAGATATATAGGTACCGCTCCGGCGGGAAGGTAAACGGCGTTTCCGTGCGCTGCTCTGGTTCGCCAGAAGCAGCTTAGTCCTGCTGGCCACATGACCCGGAAGCTGTATGCCGGCTCCCTTGGCCAGTAAAGCGAAATGAGCACCGCAACCCCAGGGTCGGTCACGAATGGACCTAATGGTCAGGGATCCCTTTACCTTTAAGCTGCCCAGAGTGGCTGGGGAATAAATAATAATAATGATAATAATATCATTATTCTTCTTCTAGTCCTCCTAGTTACCGGTTTTTGTTTTTTTTAAAGACACAGCATATATAGAGCCCCACATTTCTATAGACAGCAGCCTAACTAAGAAATTCTACAATGGTGTAGTCAACACCAGGGGGGAAATCCCAGTGTCGTGAGGTGAAATCGGGTTTCCTTGTTGCTCTTCACCACCATCGCAAGTGTAATTTGGAGAGTGCAAGAAAGAGAAATTGTTCGGGAATGCCCCTGTCCAAAAGCAATACAGGCAATATTGTTGGGAAACCCTTTTATTTACACAAGAGACACAACTCTTCCCAAGTCCCCTTACTTCAGAGGAATGAACCGAGAGGAGTGGGTGGCCCCGATTCCAGGTCGGCCGTGCTTAACGGGCTTGTAAGTGATGGAGAACTCTCCCAAATAGTGGCCAATCATTTCAGGCTGAAAGAGAAAGGAGGAAAACAAGATTCGTTAGCACCTTGGCAATCTTCCTGGAGGTTGTTTTTCATTTGCGCACATGAACTTTATCTGCAGAAGAATGCTAACGTTCTACCTGAATTTTTAAAGGCACAATATGCTTTTTGGTCTTAAATAGCACAAATCGCAAGCAACTAATAAATCAAACAAGGAAGAAATAATGTATTCAATATATTTATGAACCGCTTTCTGTGAAACGACTCAAGCCCTATGCAATTGCACGGTTAGCTTTTTGTCAAGGATGGTGAAAACAGAGCGAAACAATCGCACCAGAAGAACAGCAAAGTTTGGAGATGGAGGCAGTTAATGCAAAGGGGAACGGCTAGATGGTTGGCAAAATTGCTTTTCTTTACCTGGGGGGGGGGGTTACTAAACTGCTTAGAATATTTATGAGTTTGTTTGCTTTTAAAACTATCAAGTGGTGAATGCATTTTGTTAAATGAAAAGAAATGCTGAGACAATTAAATGGGTGACAAATGTTGGTCCACGTTAGACCTTAAAAATCCCTATCAGTCTGCATAGTGAGATTTGAGACTCTGTATTGGGAGTCAAGAGTTTGTGTTGCGTTGACACAAAAAGTTGGGCAGTGACTGGCAATGCAATTTCTACAACCGCGGAATTTCCCAATTTTGCAAATCTGGTAGATGCTGATTTTTTAATAAGAGACCGCTTTTAACCTTAAAGCCACGTTGACATTACTGCCTTATGATTAATTAGGCACCAACTTGCTAAATTCATTTGATTGTTCAGTTTGCAAGCTCTTTTAATTACAATTTCCAAGAGATTCAAAACTTACGACCCTCGTGGTCTCTTCCAACTCTGCAATTCTGGGTCCAATTCAAAGTGCTGGTCTTGACCTACAAAGCCTTAAACGGCTCAGGGCCACAATACCTCATGGACTGCCACTTTCCATATGAACCCACCCGGACCCTGAGATAATCTTCTGAGGCCCTTCTTTGTGTGCCTCCTCCTCGAGAGGTCCTGAGGGTGGCAACACGAGAGCGGGGCCTTCTCTGCAGTGGCTCCCTGTCTGTGTAACGCTCTCCCTAGGGAAGTTCGCCCGGCGCCTTCATTATACACCTTTAGGTTCCCTTTTAACCAGGCCTTTGGTTGATCTGATTTACATCCTGTGTCCCTATAAAATGTGTTTTTGTTTTGTTGTGGGGCAGCGGCTATTGGGTTGTTGTTTTAATTTTTATTATGTATTTGGTGGTTTTATATCTTGATTTTATTCTGTGAAGCGCCCCGAGATCCCCAGGTATAGGGCATTATATAAATTCAATACAGTGGTGCCCCGCAAGACGAATGCCTCGCAAGATGGAAAACCCGCTAGACGAAAGGGTTTTCCGTTTTGGAGGTGCTTCGCAAAACGAATTTCCTATGGGCTTGCTTTGCAAGACGAAAATGTCTTGCAAGTTCCTGCGGGGTTCCCCCCCCCTTCCTAAGCCGCTTATCAGCTGATCCGCTAAGCCGCTTATCAGCTGATCCGCTAAGCCGCTTATCAGCTGATCCGCTAAGCCGCTTATCAGCTGATCCGCTAAGCCGCTTATCAGCTGATCTGCTAAGCCGCTTATCAGCTGATCCGCTAAGCCGCTAATAGCGCTAATCCGGTAATGGGCTTGCTTTGCAAGATGAAAAAACCGCAAGACGAAGAGACTCGCGGAACGGATTCTTTTTGTCTTGCGAGGCACCACTGTAAATAATAAGAAGAAGAAGAAGCTGGTCCTCCCCAGCCACCAGCCCTCCTCACCTTGATTTCCACCTGGTTGAAGGTCTTCCCATTGTACACGCCGACCATGCTGCCCACCATTTCTGGAAGGATAATCATGTCTCGCAGGTGGGTCTTGACCACCTCAGGCTTCTCCATGGGCAGGGCTTCTTTCTTGGCCTTGCGCAGTCGCTTGAGGAGGGAGTGCTGCTTGCGGCGCAGGCCGCGGTTCAGCCGCCGGCGCTGGCGGGCGCTGTACAGCTGCATCAGCTGCTCGCTGGGAAGGGAAAAGGAAAGGTCAGGCGGAAGTTAAAGGGCAGGCAGAAGTTGGTTTTTTTTAAAAAAAATGCTTTTTAATTGAGTTTTTCACAAACAAAAATAAAACTTAACCTTTTACAATCATCATTTTATGTCATCTTATTTACACTGCGTAGTTTCACGCCCAGACTTCCTTCCTTCCCTGCTTCGGTTTTCTTAATTTAAATCTTCTCTTGCAGATTCTTATTTACCTTCTATACACATCACAGGATTTATGTTAACCCTGCTACAGTTTTTAGACTTCTACAGTTACTTCTTATGTATGCAACAAATTTACCCCACTCTTCTTCAGACTTTGTCCCTTTTTGGTCTCAGATTTTATAAGTCATTTTAGCTAATTCTGTATACTCAAAAAATTTAGCCTGCCACTCCATTACCGTTGGGGTCTCCTGTAATTTCCACTTTTGAGCCACAAGGATCCTGGCTGCCACTGTAGCATATTGAAATAATTTACAATCCTCCTTTTTTACTTCCTCCCCTATTATCCCTAATAGAAAAGCCTCCGGTTTTTTCGGGAATGCGTTCTTAAAAGGTTTCTTCAGTTCATTATATATTAAATCCCAAAACTGGGCAGGCAGAAGTTAAAGGGAGTCAGTGGTCAATCCCAGGTGCCCAGAGGGGGTGGGAATCAGAGTAAGGATAGCAGGGTTCGGAATCAGCCAGGTGCATTTCGCACCTGGGTCCCAACCACTTGCAACTAAGGGAAGATGCCCGGAATTTTCGCCACATGGGGATCCTTGTATCCGGACTGTTTTCACACACTAATACGCCAACCTGCAGAATCTTATCCGTTATATTTTAGCTGCACAGTCAGAATGGATTTCCGGAACCAAAATATCTTTTTCTGTGCGGCCTGAGCAGGAGCGGTGAATGACGTTATACAGTGGTACCTCGGGTTACAGACGCTTCAGGTTACAGACACCGCTAACCCAGAAATAGTACCTCGGGTTAAGAACTTTGCTTCAGGAGAACAGAACTCGTGCTCCGGCGGCACGGCGGCAGTGGGAGGCCCCATTAGCTAAAGTGGTGCTTCAGGTTAAGAACGGACCTCCAGAATGAATTAAGTACTTAACCCAAGGTACCACTGTAGTGAATTGTTGTTGCCTGTCTTCACTTACCAGCCCTCCCAGCTGCCCTGCTCACGCCTGTGAATAATATTCTCACGTTATGAATGGTCTAAGAAAAAGAGTTCGGAAGAGGCCAGTATAGATGTGGACTGCCCCTGGTTAAAGGGATTTTCCTTCTTTTAAGTTCTCAAAGCTCTCAACCCAAGATCAAAGTTGTCCTCTGAACTAGCCGGATGTTTGACTGAGAATCAATCACAGTCCATCCTCTGAAAAATACCGTATTTTTTGCTTTATAAGACTTTTTCCCTCCTAAAAAGTAAGGGGAAATGTGTGTGCGTCTTATGGAGCGAATGCAGGCTGCGCAGCGATCCCTCTTGCTGTTCTGGCTTCTGAGATTCAGAATATTTTTTTTCTTGTTTTCCTCCTCCAAAAACTCGGTGTGTCCTGTGGTCTGGTGCGTCTTATAGAGCGAAAAATACGGTAAAACTTTTGAGCCGTCTTGCCCCCAAATGGACATTCCATTTTCACAATGGCAACCTTGGTTTAAGGAGCCATTTGGCACCTAGATGATATATCTGAGTTTCCAACACTGGAGACATAATTTCCATTTCACCCCATCCTCCAAAATGACCAAATTCAGACCTACCACCCTGAAGTTAATCACACACCCCCTCCAGAAGACCAGCTGAGCTCGCTGCCTCAACACCACAAAAAAAAAAAAAGGGCTTGGGTTCAGCCTAAGACTGGTTGCCCTCTTTAAACCAAGGCAGCTTTTGCCAAGCTGGCAGGTTATGGGTGGGGGATGCGGGTGGCGCTGTGGGTTAAACCACAGAGCCTAGGACTTGCCGATCAGAAGGTCAGCGGTTCGAATCCCTGCGATGATGGGGTGAGCTCCCGTTGCTCGGTCCCTGCTCCTGCCCACCTAGCAGTTTGAAAGCACGTCAAAGTGCAAGTAGATAAATAGGTACCACTCCGGCAGGAAGGTAAACGGCATTTCCGTGCGCTGCTCTGGTTCGCCAGAAGCGGCTTAGTCCTGCTGGCCACATGACCCGGAAGCTGTACGCCGGCTCCCTTGGCCAGTAAAGCGAGATGAGCGCCGCAACCCCAGAGTCGCCCACGACTGGACCTAACGGTCAGGGGTCCCTTTACCTTTACGTAGGTTAAGGGTGGCAACCTTCACCAGCCATGGCATCATCCAGCTGTGCTGACTGTGGACGATGGGAGGTGTAGTACGAACAGGGGACAGGGAGGGTGTAAACGATGGAAAGGGGAGAGGATTCTCTTACTAGGACATGTCGAGGAGCTGGTCCAGGTCCACACCCCGATAGGTGAACTTCCGGAAAGTACGCTTCTTCTTCTGCTCCACTTCTGCCTGCCCAGGGAAAGGAAACGAAAGGCGCTCACACCAGGGAAAGGAGCATCAAATACACAAACCCGCTTCATTCTGCCCTCATCCAAAACACAGAGAACACACCTGCAAGTTTCCTCAACCCGGCAAGCCTTGCCAGTTCGAGACACACTGTAGGGCAGTGGCTGTTTGAGAACCAAGGCGTTTGAGAACCAAGGGACCACCGTATAACAAAAATACAAAACCGTGTGAGCGTCCGCATGTCTGTTCCATGCATCCGTTTCCACATTCCAATCTGCAACATCTGTATTTATTTATTTTTTAAACACTCTTCTACATTTAGGGTAAACCCTAGCAATTAATAAATGCTAGATTTTGGGTTGTTTTTGATGCAGAAGGAACATCAAAGGGTTGACTGGGAACTGGAAGACCAGAGTTCAAATCCATCCATGGAGCTCACTGGGTGAACCCGGGCCAGTCACTAACTCTCAGCCTACCTTACAGGTTTCTTGTGGGGATTAAATGAGGGGGAGAAAGTCGCACAAGTCAGGAGAACGCTTTTGAAGGGGGAAAAAGTGGGATATAAAACGAAGCTAACCTCTAGAGTCGGTGGAAGAAGATTGGAAAAAATTTGAAGTATATCTTCAAAAATATTGTAAAATTCAGGATTGTTAGAAAGATGCTGGAAAAAGAAAATTATATGGTTTTGGTAGAAATGGTATAAAGGATTAAGTAAAAATGAATTGATGAAACTGATGAAAGAGAGAATGTAAAATAATAATATATTAAGATAAATTATTAAGTTAAAAACAAGGCTGGAAGGATTTGCTGAAATAACAATTTGAACTAGAATACAAAAATGGGAGGTGTGAGGAGGTCAAGGAAATAAGTAAAGGAAGAAAGTTAAGTTAAGGTTTAATCTGTTTTTTCCCCTCTTTTTTAATGATTGTATTTTTTCTTTGTATTTATTTTTTGTTTTTTGTATTTTTCTTCTTTCTTTTTGCAATTCTTAAATTCTGAATAAACATTATTTAATAAATAATAATAATAATAATAATAATAATAATAGTACTACGAAGCTAACGTCTAAACCGACACGGTTCCTGGCTTGGAAGGAAACTGCTGGCGCTTAAGGCCTCACTCTGATCATGCTCAGAGGCAACGGCAGCATTCCTCCCTGCCCCACAAAGACCCCAAATGCAGGAACTGAAATTCAGTTGGCTGGCTCGGTTAGAGTGTGGTGTTGATAATGCCAAGGTTGCGGGTTCAGTTCCCATGTGGGTCACCTGCACTGCAGGGGACGGGGTTCCTTCAAACTCTACAATTCTATTAAACCCCACAAAACGCTCTACTCATGCTCAGAGGCGGTCTTGTACGAACGCCACCAGCACCCACCCCATATTCTCCGAAGACGGGAGACCTGGACTTTGCGACAAAAGTGCTGGGGCTTGCTGGAAATCTGCTCCTAGTCAGGGACCATGGTGACATCCCCTCTCGCCCCAATATTTGGAAGGTTTCTGGGGTTGCCCTGCTGGTCAGTCTGCACATGCATGGAGGGAAAGGTTTTTATTCTTTGCTGTGATTGCTGCATTGCATGGGATTCGAAAGGATCCTCTGTCTTGCGACAGAAGCCGAACGCGAGGTGGGCTGCTTCACGAACAGGAGCACCGCCATGCAAACATGTGGCAAAAGATTAAGAAATGCATGTTTGGGTTAAAAGTGAGTGCTGGGTCTGAAAAGGTGGAACTAGATGTTCCTTGGGGTCCCTTTCCAGGACTATGATCCCTCTCCCCTCCTGCCTATCTGAAAACGGTCCTTTCTTGTGCTGCCGCCTTGCTGGTCACTCTACCCATGCTCAGAAACACAGGTTTTTTAAAGCGCCTCTCTTCTGAAGAAAACGGAAAATAAAGGCACTGGCGCTTAAGCCTTGTTGGAACTCTACCCATGCTCAGAGACACGGTTTTCCTAAGTGTCTCCCCCTCCCTTCTGAATAAAGCTTTGAGAATACTGGCTCGGGGCCTTAAGCCTTGCTGGACGCTCTGCCCATGCTCAGAGACACCATTTCCTTAAGAGTCTCTCCTTGTCCTTTGAGAATACAGGCCATGCAGCTTAAGCCTTGCTGGACGCTCTGCCCATGCTCAGAGACACGGTTTTCCTAAGTGTCTCCCCCTCCCTTCTGAATAAAGCTTTGAGAATACAGGCCGGGGAGCTTAAGTCTTGCTGGATGCTCTACCCATGCTCAGAGACACAATTTCCTTAAGAGTCTCTCTTTGTCCTTTGAGAATACAGGCCCTGCAGCTTAAGCCTTGCTGGACACTCTGCCCATGCTCAGAGACACCATTTCCTTAAGAATCTCCCCTTGTCCTTTGAGAATACAGGCCCTGCAGCTTAAGCCTTGCTGGACGCTCTGCCCATGCTCAGAGACACCATTTCCTTAAGAATCTCCCCTTGTCCTTTGAGAATACAGGCCCTGCAGCTTAAGCCTTGCTGGACGCTCTGCCCATGCTCAGAGGAACAGTTTTCCTAAGTGTCTCCCCCTCCCTTCTGAATAAAGCTTTGAGAATACAGGCCTGGGAGCTTAAGTCTTGCTGGACGCTCTACCCATGCTCAGAGACACAATTTCCTTAAGAGTCTCTCTTTGTCCTTTGAAAATAGCTTTGAGAATACAGGCCCTGCAGCTTAAGCCTTGCTGGACACTCTGCCCATGCTCAGAGACACCATTTCCTTAAGAGTCTCTCCTTGTCCTTTGAGAATACAGGCCCTGCAGCTTAAGCCTTGCTGGACGCTCTGCCCATGCTCAGAGACACAGTTTTCCTAAGCGCCTCTGCCTGCCTTCTGAATAAAGCTTTGAGAATACAGGCCTGGGAGCTTAAGTCTTGCTGGACACTCTGCCCATGCTCAGAGGAACAGTTTTCCTAAGTGTCTCCCCCTCCCTTCTGAATAAAGCTTTGAGAATACAGGCCGGGGAGCTTAAGCCTTGCTGGACGCTCTGCCCATGCTCAGAGACACCATTTCCTTAAGAATCTCCCCTTGTCCTTTGAGAATACAGGCCCTGCAGCTTAAGCCTTGCTGGACGCTCTGCCCATGCTCAGAGACACCATTTCCTTAAGAATCTCCCCTTGTCCTTTGAGAATACAGGTCCTGCAGCTTAAGCCTTGCTGGACGCTCTGCGCATGCTCAGAGACACAGTTTTCCTAAGCGCCTCTGCCTGCCTTCTGAATAAAGCTTTGAGAATACAGGCCTGGGAGCTTAAGTCTTGCTGGACACTCTGCGCATGCTCAGAGACACAGTTTTCCTAAGAGCCTCCGCCTCCCTTCTGAATAAAGCTTTGAGAATACAGGCCCAGAACTCTACCCATGCTCAGAGACCCCATTTCCTTAAGAATCTCCCCTTGTCCTTTGAGAATACAGGCCCTGCAGCTCGAGCCTTGCTGGGCGCTCTGCCCATGCTCAGAGGAAGTGTTTCCTTAAGAGCCTCCTCGCCAGGGACTGGAGCTTAAGCCACACGGGATCAGGCGCTGCAGAGACAGCTATGGTCGTGCCGAGGACCCCTTTCCAGGCCTAGGCCTGGGCCACCCCGCCGCTCCATTCGTCTCGCCGCCCGCCGGGCTTCCCACCCCGCTCACGTCCTCCTGCCCCCGCCGGTATAACCGGGGCCCGACCCCACTCCGCGAACAGCCAAGTCCCGCCGGCCCCCGCCGCCCTCCTCCGGCCGGATGGAGCCGGATTGCGCGCCGCTTCAGAAACTACCCACCATCTTGGCCGCAGTCTCCTCCAGGAAAAGGCCGAGATCCCGAGCGGTTTGCTCCTAGTCTCGCGAGAGCCGGCGGCTTCCGGGCGCAGAACGGAAGGCCTTTCGCGAGAGCAACGCCCACCGCCGGCTTCAAGGGCGCTCGCTTCCGCCCATAGAACAGGCCGGCGGCTCTGTACGCACGCGCGAGGTTCTTAAAGGAGCCGCTGGCAAAATAAGTCGGGGTTCTGCAACGTGGCGCCCTCCGGGTGTTTAAAACTGCTGCTGGGGCTGCAGCCCAGATATTATTAGGGTGAAGGGTGGGTAGTAATTCAAATTACTGAAACAATTGATTACTACTTTTAAGAATAGCGAACTTGAGTGCGAAACTGGTCTCTGCGTTTTTTGCTATAGATAAATTGTGCAAATTGCTGAATAATTGGATCGAGTCATTTAATGGAATGATTGGTGTATGGATCGATAATAATGGGATCGATTCATTTAATGGAATGATTGGTGTATGGTGGTGGGGAAGAATGATTTTCATTTGCTTCATTTCTAATCAGGTGTTTTTTTAAAAAAAAGGTGAAATTCGTACTTTTTAGCTCATTTTCACTATTTTGCTTTCTGATCTTTAAAGGATGCTTGGATTTAGTCCTTTGCCATGGATTTTCCTTGCATTTTTTTTTTTGCAGCTGATTTTTATGTGGCAATGTTTGATACCGGCGATGATTCTCCATTTCGTTACGTTTCATAGAATGTAGAAATTCTCTCCCTTTTCGTTTTGGTATTTGCTGTTTGTTTAATATGTTTTAACCTATGTTGCAAACCAAACCGCTTAAGCGTTTTGTTTAACTACGAGCTGTATATAAATGGTGCAAAAAAAATAAGCCAAACTTCTGCGTGAGTGGCGCCCAGTGACCTCCCTGGGCGCAGGTCTGAGCTGAGAATATGGGTCAAGATCAGTGATCAGTTTTGTTGTAAACAAAAATTGCCCTTTTCCCTTATGGGGTATCCAAGAGCCCATATAGAGTCCTTACATAGGTTCCCTATTGGTAGGAGAAAATAACAGAGGCCAACCAGAGAATATTGAGAAGCAAAGCAGCTAGTAAGCTTGTTCTTTATTGATCTGTTGCAACAGGGTGCTCCCCTCACACGCAGGAAAGGAGGACCCAGAAAAATAGTGTGCAAGGCCTTATAAAGACTTTTGAAATTGCCACCCTGTAGATCAAGACCACCCCCAGAAATATCATACATACATCACAGAAGAGGCGGTCTAAACAGAAATTTAAATGTTGTTTTTCTCTTGTCCTTGTTATCTCCTGTCTGGCTGGTTACTTGATTGGATTGCCTGGGGAGCCTGGCCAGTCTTTTGTAATGATAAATACTTAAGTTCTTGGGCCAGGTCACAGGCTCACATCCTATTCAAACACAGACATACCCTTAAGACAGGATTTGTGAAGGAAAAGACAATGGGGAGGCTTTTCCACTTTGACCTTGCAGAGAAAACATTTGCTCAGTTTAGGAATCAAAATGGCTTCAGGTCGGTCTTCCTGTGCTGCTCTATGTACGTGCAGTTATGATCATTACCATATATCTAAGACCTCAAAATTCCTATCACAGTTTCCCCTGAATATGTTGCAAGAGTTTTCTAGAGAAAACATTATGGTTTGGATGCATTTTAATGTATTTTTAACCTTCTGTTGGAAGCCGCCCAGAGTGGCCGGGGAAACCCAGCCAGATGGGCGGGGTAGAAATATTATTATTATTAAGCCAGGATGCTTAGCAGACGAAGCAAAAAAACTTGGGAAACACCAACGCTTTGCGAGAGGAAAGCACCCACTTTTGCAAGAGAAAAATTCCATAGGAACCATTAAGCGTGGGAAAACTGTTTGTGCACGCTGTTAAGTGCATGGTGGAAAATGTGTTCAAACACCCACCCACCCCACCTGTGTACTGGGGGTCAACCAAGCAGGAGGGAAAAGCCCCAGCTTGCTCACTATGCAGCTGGTGGGGTATATTACCCGTGTACATGGTTGGAATTGGAGGATGTTGTTTGGTTAAGCTCCCCTAGTTGTTGTTGTTGAGTCATTTAGTGGTGTCCGCCTCTTCATGACCCCCTGGACCAGAGCACGCCAGGCCCTCCTGTCTTCCACTGCCTCCCGCAGTTTGGTCAAACTCATGCTGGTCCCTTCGAGAACACTGTCCCACCATCTCATCCTCTGTCGTCCCCTTCTCCTTGTGCCCTCCATCCTTCCCAACATCAGGGTCTTTTCCAGGGAGTCTTCTCTTCTCCTGAGGTGGCCAAAGTCTTGGAGCCTCAGCTTCAGGATCTGTCCTTCCAGTGAGCACTCAGGGCTGATTTCCTTCCGAATGGAGAGGTTGGATCTTCTTGCAGTCCATGGGACTCTCAAGAGTCTCCTCCAGCACCACAATTCAAAAGCATCAATTCTTCGGCGATCAGCCTTCTTTATGGTCCAGCTCTCACTTCCATACATCACTACTGGGAAAACCAGAGCTTGAACTATACGGACCTTTGTTGGCAAGGTGATGTCTCTGCTTTTACAGATGCCGTCTGTTTGTCATTGCTAGCTCCCCTAGAGACAGGACTTAAAACCTTGTAGCGACAACTTGCGATTCCCAGCGACTGGTAGTATTGAGGTTTTTTGCTGCCTCTGCCAGAGCTGTGACTAGCAGCCAGGAATAGCTCAGTCGGTAGCGAATGACTCTCTTTAATCCCAGGGTTGTGGCTTCAAGCCCCACCTTGGGCAAGAGATTCCTGCATTTCAGGGGGTTGGACTGGATGACCCTTGTGGCCCCTTCCCAGCTCTGTATTTCTGTGATCTGGGCCCCCAAGTTCTGGTAGTCTGATAAAGGAAGATTTCACCCCAAGCCTCTGGATCTGTTGTATCCACACCGCGACTTGGTTTTTGTCCCCTCTTACTTGCCTTTTCTCTGAACTGATGCCTCAATCTTTCTCCATAAGGGATCGCCTTTATCATTTTGGCTGCCCCCTTTCTGAACCATCTCCTAGGGGTTACGGTGTCCATCTACTAACCCATTTCCCTATACATAAAGGCAAAGGGAACCCTGACCATTAGGTCCAGTCGTGGCCAACTCTGGGGTTGTGGCACTCATCTCGCTTTACTGGCCGAGGGAGCCGGCGTACAGCTTCCAGGTCATGTGGCCAGCAGGACGAAGCCGCTTCTGGCGAACCAGAGCAGCGCACGAAAACGCCGTTTACCTTCCCACCGGAGCGGTACCTATTTATCTACTTGCACTTTGACATGCTTTCGAACTGCTAGGTTGGCAGGAGCAGGGACCGAGCAACGGGAGCTCACCCCGTCATTGCAGGGATTCGAACCGACGACCTTCTGATTGGCAAGTCCTAGGCTCTGTGGTTTAACCCACAGCACCACCCGAGTCCCAAGACATACATACATATAAAATTCGTGTAGAAATCGAGAATCCTGTGCAGCAGCTTCCAAAGGCCTCCAGATGCTTTGCGTTGCAGTTTAGAGGTTTTCCTGGTCAAGTGCTTTTATAAATTTTGTTAAAACACACACGGCTCTCATCACACTCAGCCAGCACTACTATGGAGGCCAACAGTAGCTGTAGTCCCAAACACTGACTGTGGGGTGTGAATTAGGGGAAGCTGGAAGGGCTAGGATGAAAACATCCCCTCTGAACACTTGATCTGAGTGCATTTTTTAATGTTACAGAGGCCAGGTCCTCCAAACCGTATCCAAGTGGTACATTAGCAATCACAGAGCTATACAGTGGTACCTTGGGTTACATACGCTTCAGGTTACAGACTCTGCTAACCCAGAAATATTGCTTCAGGTTAAGAACTTTGCTTCAGGATGAGAACAGAAATCGGGCTCCGGCGGCACAGCGGCAGCAGGAGGCCCCATTAGCTAAAGTGCTGCTTCAGGTTAAGAACAGTTTCAAGTTAAGAACGGACCTCCGGAACGAATTAAGTACTTAACCCGAGGTACCACTGTATCTCTGTTGACTACTTGTTAACCGATTTAGCGTTCACTAATTCTGATCAATTAGCAGCTCAAATCAATGCATGCTTGCGGCCTGTGTTTTAAAGCAGCAAAGCCCAAGATGGTGAAATGGGTCTTTTCCGAACCTGGCAGGGGGGAAAAAAAGTCAGGAAAAGGCAGCTTGGGTTCAGGAATCGAAGAACGGCACGGGTTGAATCAGAAACCTTTCGTTATTTCACCAAACCCAGGATGGTTCGACGTTTTAGGTTTGACGTTTTATCACAGGGGTGTGTGTGTAAGGTGACAAAGGCTGATTTTTGCTGCCTTAAGGGTGGGAAGTATGAAAGATCGCAGAAAGGGCGTTTTCCGTATTGATCAGGCTGCTGTTGCCACTGACCCACCATCTGTGGGGAGAAGGAATGCAGTCATACCTCGGGTTGCGAACGTGATCTGTGTGGGAGGCACGTTCACAACCCGCAGCGCTGCGCCTGCGCACGAGCGAGATGCAATTCGGCGCTTCTGCGCATGACGTCATTTTGCGCTTCTGTGCATGTGCCGAAACCCGGAAGTACCGTATTTTTCGCTCTATGAGACGCACCAGACCACAAGATGCACCTAGTTTTGGGAGGAGGAAGACAAGAAAAAATATATATTCTGAATCCTAGAAGCCAGAACAGCAAGAGGGATCGCTGCGCAGTGAAAGCAGCAATCCCTCTTGCTGTTCTGGTTTCTGGGATAGCTGCGCAGCCTGCATTCGCTCCGTAAGATGCACACACATTTCCCCTTACTTTTTAGGAGGGGAAAAGTGAGTCTTATAGAGCAAGATATACGGTAACCCGTTCTGGTACTTTTGGGTTTGGCGCAGTCCGCAACTCGCAGTATGACTGTACAGAACTGACACAAGGGGGGAAAAGACGGTGGACTTTTCATTAGTGGCTGAAAAACACGCAAGCTTCAGAGCCACACAGAACCTTTCTAGTGGCTTCCAGCCACCGATCCAACCCAATCCAAGTGGTGTTTCTTGGAGCTTATGAGCTATGGTGAGAAACTCAAGAGTTTTTTTTTTGGGGGGGGGGGGTTGCAGGCAAGGAAAGAAGAAAAGAAAGTAGAGACAGGTTTGTGTTTCTAATCCAAATGTACTTCTCTTTATTCAAACCAGGGGTGATCTCTGGTTAGTGCAAAATGCACCCTTTATTTTTATTTTTTATTTTCGCCTGAGGGATATCTACATCTTCGCAAGGCCTCCATTAACCCCCTTTAAAGAAATCTACATCCCAAAAAGGATTTTTTAAATATTTTTTTTAAGAACTGAAGCCCAGATTGAAACGCTGTGCTTCCGACGTGACCCGCTGCCTTTCCCAACAATTCTGTTCTTCCGGACTGTTGTCATCAAGCTCAGGAACCAATAACAAAATGACCAACACAGAGAGTAGATTCCTTTCTCTCTCTCTCTCTCTCTCACTCTCTTTTTTTTAACTTCCAGAGTTTCTGGACCAACCACACTAAAAAAGAGGTTGGGAGCTGACCCTCACTTACTTCTAAGCAGTGCTAACGGAAACCCTGTTGTTGTATTTTTTTCTCTTTTAAATTAAAAAATAAGCCAGCATACATAGTAGAAAATTTCTCTTAAAAATCTCACAATCTGTAAATGTATATATATTTTCTTCTTCTTCTTTAAACATAAAAGTTTACAATATATGGTAAAACAAAAGGCTCAGGAAAAAAAAAATTTAAATTTCCAACAAAAATATAGAGAAAGAAACCTGAAGTTTGTTTGTTGTTGTTTTTTTTAATTAAAGCTGAAGACGTTTTTAAAACCCTGTAAGTTTGAACCAGTGACACTCTCTTTATTTGTGCTGATGGGTTAAAGAAAGGAAAACAAAAATTAAAAACTGCAGTCCAAACACCACCCACGGCTTCGCTTGGAAAAGCTTTCTCCTCCCCTAACGCCCCCTCCCAAGATGTTACGTTTTGTGTGTTTTTTTTCTCCCCCCCACCCCCTCCAGCAAAGTAGGTGATTGTCACAAGTTCATATAAGTCTGGGATTCCTGGGTTTCGGCTGGTACCAGATATCCTGCTCTGGACAGAACTCCCTGATTTCTAGGTGCTAGCGTCGGTAAGGGTGGAAACCTTGAACGTTATGGTTCTGTCCGCGGCCAAAACCACTGCCCCCTGCAGGCGGCCCACTGGAGGGTGGTACAGAAGGGCCTCCGTAGGAGGGGGGCTGTTGGCTGGGGTCGGCAAAGCCTTGTCCAAAACCACTCAAATCTTGTCCATATCCTAGAAGGGAGAGAAGAGAGAAAAAAAAAAGGGGGGGGGAGAGATGGGAGGTGAGCCCCTGACGCACCAAGCAAGAACACAGCGCAATTCGAAATTTAAACATTCGCAAGAGTGCGCGGGGTCGTGCGCACAAAGCCCCCGGAACCCCACGGAGCTGTTAGTTGGTGCAGTGTCAAGGATGGGGGGGGGGGGAAATGAGAGGAGGGAGAACAAGAGACAATCTCAAACCCGCCCCCCAAGGTTTTAAAGCTTCCTACTGCCAGCTCCTTTTGGGGGGGGCAAGTCCACCCCCCACCCCCCCGGGAACCCGCAAGTTCTATCACAGAGGGTTCGAAGCGTCCTAAAGTTTTTGTGAGGCTAGTGGATCGCCCAAGACGTAGGGACAGGATGGGACGGCAGGAGTCGGGGGCGTCTTACCCACAGAGCAGCGGTTCCCAACCTGTGGGTCCCCAGATGTTGTTGGACTACAACTCCCATCATCCCCAAGCTCTGGCGGACCCACAGGTTGAGAAAGGCTGCCACAAAGGTTAGTTTTGAAGGGCGCCAGAGAAGAGGCAGAAGCTGGATGCAGCGCCTCCTGGCATCAGCTTGCCCTCCAGCCGCTGCCCACCTCCTCCAGCCCCACCATCCTCCCTTAAAAAAAGGTTGACAACTCTGAGAAACTGGGGGCGGGGGGGAAGCTTTGCACAAAGGCACCGGATATGCTTAAGACAGCCCTTTTGCAAAAAGAGGGGGGAAAAAACACTTTAGGGCAAAATAGGTTTGACCAGATCTGCAGTTATTCCTAAAAGCAAACATGGGGAGAATCTGCTGCCTCAGACCAGGGGTGGAGAATATCTTCCTTTTCTAGATTGAAGGCCACGACTCGGACCAGTACTAGCTCGCCAAGCAGAAACAGGTCCTTATCATCACCTGCCCGCTAAATCCTTTTAAACTGGCGATGGGCCTGGGCCTGCGATGCAGGAGTTTTGCCACTGAACTACCCCTCAGGAGCTTACAGCTGGTTGTTAAATCTCCAGCTCGTACACAACTCTTGTGAAAAACAGCCCAGATCCCCGACGGCTCAGATAAAGCCATTGCGCCAAACCAACAGCATTTGGCAAGGCGATGCAGCGGTTTCTCCAAGCGGCAGAGGATTCTTACGGGGCAGGTTCTTGCACTGAACCTTTATTGCCTGAAAGTTAGGTCTGCCCCTCACCTTCTTTGACAACATTCCAGACAACTCACTCGCACAGGTTTGCACATATATTGTGGGAACAGGGAAGCCTTGGAAGAGCGGACCCGCCTGCTCCTTCCGCAAAAGGAATATCAGTTTTCCTGTTTGTGCAAGTCCTCGCTTCCAATGTTGCGGCGTTCGTGCCAGGAAAAAAAACCCGTGTGCCAAGGTTTCTGTGCAAGTGAGCTGGCTGGAAGACGGGGTTGCTTCTCCCATGCCTTCCTCATCATTGGGATGGAGAACGCTCTCAAAAATCAAACAAACCAGCCCAGAGGCTTGGGATATTTCCCCACACGACTGCTTCCGGGTTTCTTTTTCGAGAAAGTTCAAAGAAAGGAGGCATATGGTGGGAAGAATCGCCATTCCGGTTTGGAAGGCCCAGTCACCCCGAAGCAAGCAAAAGCAGACTCGGAACACAGCAAAGACTGGTTACAGAGATGCCCAACGTGCCCGACCAGAATATGGACAGTGGTGGCCAAGAAGCTTAGATTGCTTCAAGAAGTTCTGCAGCTCCAACTTTGCCCTCTTATTTACAGAGCTAAATATTTACAGAGTTAATGCTGCTAATAGCCTAAAGAACAGCCTGTGAAAACCTTTTCCTTGACCATATCTACAAGACAAAGGCTTCCCAATCACCTTGAAGCATCCATTTAAGAATGCCCACAAGCCAGCAGGGCCCTTCGATGTGCTACCTTAAGAAAGGTAAAGGACCCCTGACAGTTAAGTCCAGTCGCTGATTACTCTGGGGTTACTCTGGGGTTGCGGCGCTCATTCACTTTACAAGCTTTACAAGCAGACAGTTTTTCCGGGTCATGTGGCCAGCATGACTAAGCCGCTTCTGGCGAAACCAGAGCAGCGATACCTATTTATTTACTTGCACGTTTTGGTGTGCTTTCAAACTGCTAGGTTGGCAGGAGCTGGGACAGAGCAATGGGAGCTCACCCCGTCGCGGTGATTTGAACTGCCGACCTTATGATCAGCAAGCCCAAGAGGCTCAGTGGTTTAGGCCACAGCGCCACCTCCGTCCCTGGTATCTTAAACGTCATGCCAAAAGGCTTATGGATGTAAAAGCTGTCTCTCTGTGCAGCAGTGGAGCTCTGAAACGTTAAGGGAGGGGAAAGGCTAAAAATTCACAGCTCTGCACTTCCTCACACTTTCGAGAATCACGTGCTCCTGCAAAGCCGCAGGTCTATGCAAACTTAGGGCCTTCTGCATGCAAAGCACTGTCTTTATGTCACAGAGCTGATCTCTGCGCCCCCTTTTAAGCCGTGGCCAACCACCAAATTGCCAGGGAGCAGAAAGGTGTCCCTTTCATGCCTACTCTCGCCAGGCACGTCCAAATCTTCCCTCCTGTGGAAGGCATGCATGCTCCCCCATACATTCAAAGATGTTGGATGTCTTCCTTGAAACCACCCTACACTCGCCAGAGCTTCTGGATAAGCCTGTAAGGCAAGAGGCTGGTGGATGGGGTGGTACTGGTTAGCCCAACCGCTGAAAACTTGCAACTAAGAAGGAATGCCCTTTTCTCCTCCCTCTTAATCCCTTTTCCTTCTGTGCTGCGTCTTGTAGACTGCAAATCGGAGAGTGAGGCCGGTATTTGTGGGCTGCCTTGGAAGGTTTTATTCAGCCGGAGAGTGGGATAAAAATGATTTCAATAAGCAAGGGTGAATATCCCAAGGCACTTGTCTCATCTTTGAAACAGGAGAGATAGGAAGTAGGTGTACCCACCCATTTTTATCATGAATAGGGAGATTTCACCCCACTCTTTTAAAAAAAACGACAACACAGTACCTAACCCTACTCCAATTATTTTATTTTTTTGGGCCAAAGCTGCATTGTGCCTTGTTTTTATGCGGGATGCCTCCACCCACCACAATTCCATTGGACACCCCCCCCCAAAAAAAGGAAGAGGGGAAAATGCTTTCTTCAAACACAGCTGAAGGTCCTTGCCCCCGAATTTCTCCCAAGAGAAGACACCCCCTTTCCATGTGAACGCTGCCCGATCGCGGTACTACAAATTAATTAAGCCAACACCCCAGGGCAGCGGGGTGGTTTCAACAAGACTGGCAGCTGCGTGAACTAGAGAAACCTTCAGGGGAGGGGCAAATGTCTCTTCTTCTCCCTGCTCCCCAAAGAGGTGACACCCCTGCAAGGAAAAAAAGGTTACTGTTCCCCCACCCCGCCCCCTTCCATCCACACAAGAGATCACAAGCAAGAGGATTTGGTGTAAATAGGCTCCACCTACCTAAGTTAACTCACTTCTCAGCCTGACCATAAGTGTGTAAACAAAGAATTGGCCCGAAGCCTGAAGGGTCTTGAGAATAGGTACCCAGGCCTGGCAAGAAATGGAGGAGACCAGGGTGACTAAACCCCCAAGAGAGCCCTGTACAAAAGCTACAATTCTCTCGGAAAAGGGGGGCGGAGGAGACTTACCCAAAACGCAGCGCTTCGGGGTCACCCTAGCTGAAAAGAACAACGCTGCACCCCAACAAGGGCGTAGTTAAGGGCCAGAACTGTCCCGGCCATGTCTATATATATATATACACACACACACACACCCCACTGGCGGGATCTTAAAAACAGCTAGGCGGCTTTAACGTGATAAAACATGCAGAACAGGGGGAGCTGGAGAAAGGCACATATATGTAAGCAAGGACTCTTCGGAAGTCGTAAATACGGAAGCATCACATTTTGACATGGAACGACGGGCTGTGGATTGCAGCTCTCCGTGTCTGGTAACATACATTTCAAGGAATCCTGCCCTAAATTGAGGATTTCTGGAGGGAGCGTTTCTCAGAACACGCTGAGGATTTAACACCCTAACTTTATTGTCTTTCAATTTCCCTACATTTCTCCTCTTTCACCCATTTTCTCTCTCAGTGAGTGCATTGATTGGAAACAGGGTGCAAAAAACTCCTGAGACACGTTATTTCGGAATGCAAAGGAAATAACCCGCAGCTATTAGGATAGAACAGAAGGGGGTCACAGCATTTTTTAAAAAAAAGAACAAAAAGGCTTATTTTAAATACCGGCCGCTCCCTTCTTACATCACTGTATCTCAGCTTAATCCTGGTCATTGAAAGCCAAAGGTTGAGGAAGCCCTGGGAATCGGGGGCTTGTGCAAGGATGCAGGCTGCAATGTAGGATGAGGTTTGGGGGGGAATAGGCTACTGAAAACGAGTTACTGGGGACGGCAAGAGGGGAGAGTGCTAGGGGTTTGGCTACTGTGAGAATAGGTTGCTGGCTACTGGGCCACTGGCCTGATCCAGAACAGACACTTCTTATGTTCTTCCTCCAAACAGTCCCCCTCAAGACCCTGTTCACAATCTGTTTGCTCTGTCAAAAAGCCATCTCCCTCTTTACGGGTGTGACTAAAAGAAGGTCAACTGGGATTGGCTCAGTATTTTGGGGTAGCCTGTTCCTTTCCTTGATACTGGGACGGAAATCTTTCCATGCAAATGGTTAACTGGAAGCCCTTTCTGCTGTTCTGACAACAAAATGGATGATGAGGCAAAACTTCCATCCGACAAGCACATGCCGTCGCGTGCAGACAATTTCAACAAGGTGCTTCCCGGCAGTGTTCAGATTAACAAAGCTTTCTGACACATAGAGATCAAGACGCTTTTATCCCCCCTTCTTGATGGCTTCTCAAGGTTTCACTTCAAACACTCGCAGGCATCTTGTTCCTTCCCCCCAAGCCCCAGTTAGAAGCCTTCTAAGCCATTTGACAAAAAAGAAAAAAAAATTCAAATAGCTTTAGCACACAGGGCATTCCAAAGTCAAGAGAATCACCCAATCTGGTTGTTTTTTTTTTAAGCAGGAGAGGGACACAGGAAGCTTGCTGAATCAGTAGGATTTTATGCATTTTGAAGTGTTAACTTGAAGGGTCTGTGGTGAGCAACCCTGATTTCGGGGAAGGTGTTAAAAGAGCCTCTTCTATACCACCCAGACTAAACATGGAATTTTCTGCACAACTCCAATACTGGGCTCAACGGATTCTGTACCGATACAGATGACCTGCACTCAGAAAGCCTGCTGGGAGCGAGGGGAAAGGCGATTTTAGAGGTCTCATGACCTCTTCCTGCAGCCACCCAAGATTTGGCTACTGAAAGCCTTGAAGTGGACATCTTCTTGTACTGACAAGCTTACAGAAAAAGGGTGTGTTGTTCTACAAACGAGGAAGGAGGAGGAGGAGGAGGAGGAGAACAAGAAGATGACGACAACAGCATCCCTTCGGGGTAGCAGCAGATTAAGAGTACATGGTATGAGAGAGGGTTCTCTGCATAAACTCTGGAATTGTGGCATTGGGAAAGGAAGTTCTTTAGGATCACATGCATGGAGGGCTTAGATCAACTGGTGTCCACTGATCATGATTCTACATGTAACTGATTAAGTTGAGAAGCGGAAGAGACCTTGTGTCTTGAGCAAGACAGGAGTAAGATTCTCATTCTTCCTTTGAGAGTTTGGCCCTGATGTTTCAAAGACAGGTTCGAATGGTACAAGTCCTCAACAAGTTACAGAACAAAATGTGCTCAGCTGGAAGGCATAAAAGACTTCTTTCATCAGACTGCGGAATTCTGGAAATTCAGAAGCAAAGCCTACTCTGGAGCCAGGAGGGCAAAATTAAGAATCTCTGAATCTCCTGCAATACTGAAATCTGATAAGACTTTGGTGCAAGAAAATGAGGGTTTAAAGTTTCCTGACTACGTACTGAGAATAACATTTGGGTGGTGCTGAAACGGAGACCTACTGAAATTTGAAAAAAGACCTTCTTATAACTAGAAATTGTACAAAATCTTATTTTGGTGTGGGAATCTGCACATCCCTGCAAATCTCAAGGTGTAGGAGAAGAAGAGACCCAATTTTTGCAGCTGCAATATCCGTAAGGTGCAACTTAAGCCTGCAAATTCGACTATCCTTAACTTGTTTGATCTTTACGTAGATGCAAAAATGACAAGTCAGACGACCTTTTCAGAGTCCCGCTCAAGGCTTAGAAGTCAGGGACTAGTTGCTAAAAGACAAAAAAGGGCCTACTTACATTATATGCCAGAAATTCGTGCAGATTCATAGCCCCCTCCCCTCTACTTCTCAGGGTAACAGCAATGTCAAGACAGCTGAAATTCAAGTGGTTGTTATCAGACTTTCAGTTTATCCTACCCTCCCTCTCGTGGATTGGCACCATGTTCACATGACGCAGCCCTGTCTGATCTCAAGGGCCAGCTTTCACATCGCAAGGATGATCGCCGCAAGCCTAAACCCTCCAGAGGCTAATCTATGACAAGGAAACAGGCAGGGGTCCCCCCTCCCACCCTTTCTCCCACTTTAAAAAAAAAGGCAGAAACAAGAAGACAACCAGAACGGATGCTTTGGATACCCTTTGCAAGCAAAATCCCAATCCTGTTCTCTAGCGGAGCTATCGTGAACGAAATCAAGGGGACGGGGAGGAGAAGGGAAGCAGGCAAAGCCGGAAGAGGAGCCACACAGACCCCCAAGGCCGTCACTTACCAAACTGACTATAGGGGAAATCTGGCTGGGCGGTTGGTGGTTTGCTCATGTCCTGAGTTGGCTGAGATGGCGGTGGCGGAGGGGGGAAAGCGAGTGGTGTTGCCCCAGGAGTGGCAGGTGGCGGAGGGACGCCAGGAGGAGCAAACTGGTCTGGTGGAGGTGGCGGGGCACCGTATCCAAAACCTGAGGAGGCCGGGTGGGGGGGGGCAGCAGGGAAGGAGGAAGAAAGAGAAGTCACGGAAAGTGTGAGCGGGGAGGCCCACGGAGGAAGCCCCAAGCCGATACCTTACCTGCTCAACTCAAGGCTAGGAAAGGAAAAGGCCTTCAGGGACCTTTCCTCCTCTAATTATTACTCACCCACCAACCGGGGACCAGGAGGGAAAATTCAAATGGAATCAGTGTTGGGAAGAGGGCAGAGCAGCTTTCCCCCAACCCAGGTGCTTTCCAGATTTTCTGGGCTGTATCGGCCAGGGTCAGAGCATCATAGCAGGGGAGGCCCGCACCTTCTGAGACTTCGCACACTGGCTGGTATTGTGCCAATGACACGCTCCTGGCTTGACCTGCCTTACAGGGTTGTTGTGAGAATAATTCGGAGAGCGGGACAGGCGCATGGGAGGCAGGGCATACACACACACACCATGTAGGGCCCCCCTCCCCACCCTGAGCCGTGCCGCAGAGTGGTCGGGAATACTCACTGAAGGGCGGAGGGGTCCCATATCCCTGCGGGAAGCCCTGTGGGGGAGCGAATCCTCCTGGAGGGGTTGAGACGATGTACGAGGTAAAAGGCGGTGGTGGAGGTGGAGCTCCTCTACCTGGAGGAGGGGGGCCATACCCACCTGCGGAAGGAGAGGAGCAGCCAATGAGGAGGAGAAGCTTGAGAAGACGGGAAGATGTTACACCGCCCCAAAGTCGGCTCCATCAAGCTGGGAGCGACCTATGAGGCTTGGGGGGGTCTTCAAAATTCACTGCACCAACATCAAGTCGCTTACTTGACCCAGGGTGTTTTCCACCCAGGAAGTACAGCGTTTAAGTGGTTCCCTCCATCCCCAGCCCCCCAACACGTTGCTTAATTGGGTTAAAGGTAAAGGTAAAGGGGCCCCTGACCATTGGTCCAGTTGTGGCCGACTCTGGGGTTGCGGCGCTCATCTCGCTTTACTGGCCGAGGGAGCCGGTGTACAGCTTCCGGGTCATGTGGCCAGCAGGACTGAGCCGCTTCTGGCGAACCAGAGCAGTGCACCGTTTACCTTCCCGCCGGAGTGGTACCTATTTATCTACTTGCACTTTGACGTGCTTTTGAACTGCTAGGTTGGCAGGAGCAGGGACCGAGCAACGGGAGCTCACCCCGTCATTGCGGGGATTCGAACCGACGACCTTCTGATCGGCAAGCTCTAGGCTCTGTGGTTTAGACCACAGCGCCACCCGCGTCCACTCTTAATTGGGTTATTGATCCTCAAATTATAAGACAACAGACATATAGCGTGGTTGAAATGCAACATAAAAACTGAAGCCCTTATTTGGGGAGGCTGGTTGTTGCAGGACTACAACTCCCATCACCCCAGACCGCTAGGGCTGATGGGAGCTGGAGTACAATACCGGGAGGACCCCAGGTTCCCTACTCCTTCTTGCAAGAGAATACATGTAATGTGAAATGACAACATGGTGGATGCTTGGAGGAGTGGGTTGTTGTTGTTTTTAAAATCAGCTCTGCAAGTAGGATTCCAAGGGGCACTCTTCAAAAATACTTCTTACTACCTTATTCGCTCCCGGAACATTTGATCACTGCATATACTTTTAAAGAAGTAGAAAATCAGCAGCAACCAGTCCAGCTTTGGGGCCACATTCTTAAAACGGCCACATGGCAGGGTCTTGTTTTCTCGTACGATGTAACTTAAATAAGTACCTATCCAATTAATATGTGGCAGCAAGCTCTCATCGAAAGCGAGGCACAGCAGTCTTAAGAAACTGCATATTCCTGCCCCCTCCTCCAGCTGCTTAAAAGGTAAAGGGACCCCTGACCATTAGGTCCAGTTGTGACTGACTCTGGGGTTGCGGCACTCATCTCGCTTTATTGGCCGAGGGAGCCTGTGTCATGTGGCCAGCATGACTAAGCCACTTCTGGTGAACCAGAGAAGCGCACAGAAACGCCGTTTACCTTCCCGCCGAAGCGGTACCTACTTATCTACTTGCACTTTGACGTGCTTTTGAACTGCTAGGTGGGCAGGAGCAGGGACCGAGCAACGGGAGCTCACCCCGGCAAGGAGATTCAAACCGCCAACCTTCTGATTGGCAAGCCCTAGGCTCTGTGGTTTAACCCACAGCGCCACCCACGTCCCTTCCAGCTGCTTAGGGGGTTAAAATCCTAAATGCACAAACAAGCACAGAAATGATTTTCCTCAGGTCACACTCCTTCAGCTTTCGCTGTTAACGGGGCTGCCGAGGGTTACTGCCTACATGAAGTAGTGGCTTGTTTCAAACAATCATTTGGTAGCTCACCCCACTTCTGAACTTGGCAGAGCCCAGCTCTTCCAAGCCAACCAAGGGGCTAGCACGGTGGAGAAATAATAAAAGAGCACAGCTTTAATCCAGCTGTTCTCACAGTTCTCAGAGAGCCAGCTTTCAAAAACAGAGAGAGAACATTTTTCGTTGCTGTACTGGGAAAATGAAGGCTTAGGACCAGGCCTTTAAAAGGCAGGGCTTCTTTTTGGCAAATGGAAAAAGCTAGTTCACTTCCCCTCTCCCTCTCCTTTTCACCACCCAATCTTTTCAGGTTGCCAACGTGCAACAAATGACTAACACGAGCTAATGTGGGCTAGCTACATTTGCGGCTGCTTTCGTTTATTATTAGTACAGTCACACCTTGGGTTCTCTAACAGAATGCATTCTGGGCGTCTGTTCCAGTCCCGGAACTGTTTGAAAACCAAGGTGCAGTTTCCGATTGGCTGCAGGAGAGTCCTGCAGCCAATTGGAAGCCGCACTGGACCTTTGGTTTCCAAAAATCGCTCGAAAACCAGAACACTCACTTCTGGGTTTCGATCGTTCGGGAGCCGATTTGTTTGGGAGCCAAGGCGTTTGAGATCCAAGGTACGACCGAGGGAATACCCTGCCCATTTGATTCGCTTGTCCCTGTTAGTTAGGCATTAGGATGTGGGGTGTGTTGAGACCACCTCCATCCTATCCCAGCCTGTATTGCTTCAGGCCTCATATGTTGGGAGCTGCATCCTGGTGGTGGTGGTCTTTTTTTCTGCCACCTCCTTGACACTTCCATGAAATTAAGGCAGAGGGTCATATGGAATTAAAGCCAAGGGTCACACCTATCCCTTTCCCTCGCCTGAGCTCTCCTTGCTTACCCCACCCACCCAGCTCATGCACACAAGCAGCCCTGGGAATTCTTGCTCAAGGGGCTTCAAGATACTTGCAAATTTGCGGTTCAGAGTTCTTGGGAGGAAAACTGCCGAGGCACTAAGCCGATGCTAAAAATTCTGGGTTGTACACAACAAAACTCTACTCAGTGTAGAATCACTGAAATTAACAGGCTTAAGTTCATTCCCTTTCAACGGGTCTACTCTAAGCATGTCAGTCCTTTGATTTGCTTTAATTAGGCTTAGGATATTCAACATACAAGGACTTCAACAACTGTGACATACTTACCGAGTGCTTGTCCCGCTGGTACCCACATCCCTAAAGTGGGGGGGGGGGGGGAGAAGAGGAAGAGGGCAGGGAAGGGGGGGGGGAAAAACACACACACAAGACCGGTCAAGATACCATCCCTGTTTGACCAGGACAGCGCTCAGTCGTTTTACAACCTCATCATTTCAGAACTGTGGGGATGCCAAGAAGTGAAGCCTAGTGGGGGAGTTGTTTGGGCCGCAGACTCTTTTAAGCTACAGTGGTGCCCCGCAACACGAATGCCTCACAAGACGAAAAGCTCGCTAGACGAAAGAGTTTTCCGTTTTTTGAGTCGTTCCGCAAGACGAATTTCCCTATGGGCTTGCTTCGCAAGATGGAACGTCTTGCGAGTTCTTGCGAGTTTGTTTCCTTTTTCTTAAAGCTGCTAATAGCCGCTAAGCCGCTAATAGCCGCTAATCCGATAATAGCTGCTAAGCGCCGTGCTTCGCAAGACGAAAAAACCGCAAGACGAAGAGACTCACGGAACGGATTAATTTCGTTTTGCGAGGCACCACTGTACAGAGGCCTGCATACTTGACGTGGAGAAAGTCAATGAAAGAGGAGTTCCAAACCCGCATTCGGCTGTCGCCAGTAAACCGCTGCCTGCACCTCTACTGCTGAGACACGATCACTTCCGCGCAGGCAGCATCTGCCGCAAGCTCCAGCTGAAGGAGGGCTGGAGGCAGGGCTTCCAAGAGGCAGAGAAGGAAGGTTCTTGTCCCTCTCTGTCTCAAATGGGCTGCCAAGGTCCAGGGGTGCTTCAAAACAGCCTGGATCGTGCCTGTTTCAAAGTTATTTCAGCATGGAACTTGGTTTTTTTTGGGGGGGGAACCTCCTTTCTAATCACCTACTCCCTAGAAGAGGCTGGCTGTTGGATCAGGCCCAGGGGCACCCCATCCTCCTGTCCTCACCATGGCCCACCAGATGCCCCAATGGGACGTGAGGGCAGCAGCAGCTTGCCCCTGCCAGCAGCTGGCGCTCAGAGGCCCTGACGGCCTCCGACCACGGAGAACCTGAAGGTGTCTGGGGACAGAGGCATAGCTGTCAAGCGTCCCTTATTTGGCGGGACAGTCCCTTATCCCAGCGCCATGTCCCGCTGCTGTCCCTTATTGATGATGTCCCTTAAATAAGCTACTGAAGGTAATGGGGCCCTTTCTATGTCCAGCTGTCCTTTGTCAACTACAAATTGTTGCTGTTTTTTTGTGTTGAATATATGCTATATGGTCATTTATGGACCTAATAGGTATCTGAAGCCATTTGCATGCAACAAAAGATGTCTTTTATCAAAGTACAGTGGTGCCCCGCAAGACGAACGCCTCGCAAGACGGAAAACCCGCTAGACGAAAGGGTTTTCCGTTTTGGAGGCGCTTCGCAAAACGAATTTCCCTATGGGCTTGCTTCGCAAGACGAAAATGTCTTGCGAGTTCCTGCGGGTCCCCCCCCCTTTCCTAAGCCGTTAAGCCGCTTATCAGCTGATCTGCTGATAAGCCGCTTAACAGCTGATCGCTAAAAGCCGCTAAACCGCTAATAGCGCTAATCCGCTAAGCTGTCAATGGGCTTGCTTCGCAAGACGAAAAAACCGCTATACGAAGAGCCTCACGGAACGGATTAATTTCGTCTTGCGAGGCACCACTGTAATTGTTGATCCCTTATTTTGGCTGCTGATCCCTTATTTTCAAGGCTGCTGATCCCTTATTTTCAAGGCTGCTGATCCCTTATTTTCAAGGCTGCTGGTCCCTTATTTTCAAATCTGTAAGTTGACAGCTATGGACAGAGGCAGAGCAGGTGCCCTTCCGCACCCTAAACTAGCAAGGTATTTGCAGGGACTGCCAATATCAGCCCGGAGGAGCTTGTTTGTGCACAGAGGAATGAAGGCCAAGCCTGAGTTGGCCCAGGAGTGCCCTGCAACCTGCCAGGGTCCGGCAGCGGCGAAGTGGTACCTTGAGGTCCGTATCCTTGCTGCCAGGTTGGTGGGGGCTGCCCTGCCCAGCCGTTGGCAGCGCTTGGCATGATCCGGCTTCCCCACTGGCTCGTGCCCGTCGGCCCTGGCGTCTGGCTCTTGCTATCCCGAGGCTCGGCCCGCTTCACCTCCACCTAGACAAAGAGAGCGAGGCACTCAGGAAGGGGAGGCTGCCGGTTAGCTCGCCGCCGCTGCCCCCCCCGCACTCTGCCCGTCTTCACACACACCCTTAAGTTTAACACTTAAAAAGCAAAAGCTCATATCTTAGCACCTTATGACTTACGGCTAAGAACTTAATAAAAGAATTACAAGCTTTTTTTCTTTTCTTTTTTAAAGGCCGCTAGTTTACGAGAAAAATAAGCAAGTGTTTCTCGGGTACAATGGGTAGTTCAAGAGGAAGCCGCTCCGAAAGTCTCTGCTCCGTAAAGCGGTTAAGGATGAAAGGTGTCCCCCGGAGTGTTTTTTTTCTCTTCCGTTATGTCTGCTGATCGGCTTGCTCACATAACAAGCAGGCAGCACCGTCTTCTCAGCAGACTTTCGGTCTCCGCACACAGCCCTGGTGCTTGGCTTCGCAGGCAAGAAGAATTAAGTTTGCTGGCAAGGTTGAGGGGAACATCACGGAAGAAAGGTACAAAGGCTTTAAACCAGACCTCTCTTTTTTTGTTTTGGTTTTTTTGGCAGGGTGGCAATGAGGAAAGTGTTGTAATTTGTGGCTAAACATGCCACACAGCTAAATTGCAATTTCGGCTTTGTTCATACCTGAGAAACACACATTCAGTTTCCAGTTGTTGTTGTTGTTGTTGTTTTTTAAAAAAGAAATTCCTATTTATAAACTTATTTCTTTTATTATTATTTAGAAGTCTAATGGAAGATAAAGACTTACCTTCCCCAGGCTAACGCTTAAAGAACCTCAATTAACTCAAACAATGTCAGAAGGAATGGATGTGATAAGAGAACCTTACATTACATCTAACAAAAAAGTAAACAAACATGCAGGTAATAAAAAATGGACAGTTGAGTCAATAAGAAGCAAAACCTTCATACTGTGTTAAGTCAGAGGAAAAGCGCTTTTGATTTGTAAATAAGGTGGATGTGTGTGTGCCACACGTAAAATGAATGCACCCCAGTGCTTTAATGATGTGCCTGGACTACTTAAGACGGACTTTCTGTCCAAGATAAACTTCACAGCCAGTTTTAAATCCAAATATGAAGCTAATTTTGAAATTTGGCATGGGGTGGCAGAAGATAAACTCTGAATTATTAAGTGAAGCTGAGCAATGGGGCCATGAAAGGGAGAGAGAATAAACCCCCGTTTTAAACTTGTGCTAATGTCGGGACGCAGCTAACAATTTAGACATGCTCAGCCACGCTTTAACAACTCGAGGATCTTTGCCTCCAATGAGCCAAGGATGTGGTTTGAAGGCCAAAGCTGCAGCAACATTACTAAAGCTGAGCAGGCCTTCTCTGTGGTCACTGCCTGGATAGAAGACCACCTGGGAGCCCTGCGTACCTTTCCTGAGCTCCCTGGAGGAAAGCCCGGATATAAACACCATGAAGCGAAACGTATGAAATGTGCGTGCTTCAGATTAACTCTGCTTCTGCAAGGCTGCGCAAGTCAGCGCTGATAACGGGCCTCCCAATGTCCCTGAAGCATCCCTCCTCTCTTTTTTGTCGACCCAAAACCTGCACTGGGAGGGTGCTGGGAACAAGCGATTTCCCACCCCTATGCCCCAAGTCCCAAACCTTGAGACAGTTTGGTTGCTCATTAAATACGGCAAAGGGGTCGGATGGGGAGAATAAGCTTCGGTAATCATTTTCAAAGGGCAGAAGAGAGAGAAGGCAGAGCGGTTTTGCCGACGCTGCTGTTTCAGGGGTTTATCGGGGAGCAGCAGCGCTGAGGAAAGTTCAAAAGCCGCCGTTAACGATGGGGTGGAATTACCAAAATGTCTGGGAACTTGCACTCTACCTGGTCAACAAAAACGTATTTGGCACCCGAACATCGATGGCTCAAAGTCTGCCTTTTCTCCAGCCACTTGCTGAGTAACATGGCATTTATATCGCTGCAATCTCTTTTGAAACCGACTCATATTAGCCAGTTCTCTCCTGGGTTCCCAGAGCTGGTGCCCACGGCTACAGAATTTGATTACAGCTGACGAAATGAGTGAAGCAGTAGCTCCAGTTCCGACTCAAAAGATTTCAGCAATATTTTAAAACTGCGTAACTACTTCTGCATTAACTAGGATATCCTGGCAAGACTTTCTGGATAGCAGAGAAATACTGAGCTTTCAAAAAATACAATCAGCTTCTCATTGTGAATTACAAAGCTTGAGAACTGGGAGAGCGTTGGGGGTTTTAAAAACCCAGGGGTCTATCATCAAATGTCTGCGGTTTCAACCCAAACTGGAGAGCCACGAAGAACACTTTAGGTTTTGCACAAGAATCTCTTGGTCGCCCTTTCACCTTTATCGGAAGCTGGGACAATTTAGAGGCTGAGGCCGTTTTCTGAAACTTAAGCCACTCCTTCCCCTAACTCGCTTGCTCACGTGAAGCTACGCTGAGAGCCAAGGGACTTAAAAGCGGAGTGAGTTAAGAAAGCAGAGTCGGTTCACCAAGAAGTCTCTCGGGAGCGCTGACAACACAGTATGAAGATGACAACAACCAAAAGGTCACTTAACTGCATCGTGGTTAAAAACGCTATTATAGGTAAAAAGAATATGTGGATTCGTATCGAAGTCTCACAGTAAGTGACCCATTTTTTTTCCTCCCCGGTTTGAACCATTCCTTCACGATGCTTCGGTCAGTGTTTTGTTCAAATCTCGCCTTTCAAAGGCTGCTGTGCGCCCCTCCCCTCCCGTCCTCCCCAGCTGGAATATGGAATAAAAGGCACACACATCTGAAGGAGTGGTAATGGGAAGCTGAGCCTTTGGCAACGTAGAGATTTCACTGGCGTTGCAAAATATAAAATAAAAATCACCTTCTACAACAGCCCTGCTGCTCCTGCCTGCCTTCTACCAGCTTGTTACCGTCATACCTCCTTAACACCTTCCAGTAGAACATCTAAAGCAAAACCTCAACGCTGCTTGCCTTAGTTTGTGTGAACGCGGCCAAATGCCATGACAAAATCACAAGTGGGGTCCTCAGCTATTATTTTAACCCGAGCCGCCCACAAATGGTCCTCAAATGCCCGTCAGTAGTTTTCCAAATTTCCAGGCCTGCACTGCACAAATTGAGAGAGAACCCCGCTAACCAGCCCCTACAGAGGAGTGCTGTATGGAGATGAATAAGCTACTCTGGTTGGGCACAACCACCTCAGGTCGCTAAATGACTGCTTACTGGGCAGAGATCAAGTGCTGTGTCAGCGTCCTTCCTCCTCCAGGCTCACGCAGTTCAGACTTCCAGGAAACCAGTGGTTTAGCCAACCATGGGAGACTTGCATTAATGCATTCTTCCCCAAGCCGAGGCTGATGGGAGTTGTAGTAGAAAACCTCTGGAGGGTACCAGCTCAAGGGAAAATGTGTTAATGCCCAAATATATGAGGTAGCAGGAGCATAGAAGCACAGCACCTGTTCTTGGTCTGCTAAATGCTAATTTAGCAGACCAAGATCATTACACTGCCTCTCAAGGGATTTTTTCCCCCCTTCAATCTTCTCTGAAATAAACTTTCGTAGAAGGCCCAAGAGGCCTAGAAATGCAGTCTGAAAGGTGCTGGTTTAAACCTTCTCGGTGCTTTGGAAGAAGTTACTTCTTAATCGGTGGCAATGTGGAAAATTAAATTCTCTGTTCCAAGATGATGGAGACTTGTGCAATAAAACAAGTCACTCAATGAAGCTTCACCTGTGAGGATTCTTCTCCTGTCACCCCTTGTGTGTATGTCCCCCCCCCTCAAACACTCCCCCCACCAAGCTCCTCCTATCCGCCAGCCAAATTGCCAGTTGCTCCAAGACTCAGCTTTGTCTTAAGGTAAAATAAAACTACAACTACACACTTTTTTGCCCATGATGTCGTGAAAATGCATGTTGACAGCCTGGTCCACTGATTGTTCGTCCTCGAAAGTAATAAATCCAAAACCTAGCCAACGACGAAGAGTGAATCAAGGTAGCAGGGTGTTGTGACACAAAACAGGATGATGAACAGTATTAGGGGCGAACCAAGGGTTCAAGCAAGGGTTTCAGGTGACTTTGGGGTGGGTGGGGCTTGGCGTGACGTCCCAATGGCAAGATCTTCGGGGGCCAAGGGGTGGTGGAAAAACATGATAGCTCCCTGTTTATTGTCGGTGGAAATTTGGCTGACGGAGAATATATTACGGGCAGTACTTCCAGGGGCAACCTGTTTGCCCTGCCAATTCATTCCATGAATAAATATCTGAGAAAATCCCAAACACAGTCCTACGCAGAACAGACTTGCATCCCCTTGGAAAACCACCAATGGCCAAATCCAGGACCGCTATTAGCTGACGCAACTGCAGCCTTTCGCAAAAGCGGCTTTCTAAAAACTTGCGATGAAAACAAAAATGAATTTGGGGGTGGGAAATGGCGTTGGGGTGGGGGCGTTTAATCGTTTCCCCCCTGAAACCCAAGATTTCCCCCTTGGTTTAATTTTCGCTTTGCAGCTAGTGCTGACAGCAGCCATTTATTGCTCTAAAGCGTTCAACAGAAAAAAAAAATAAAGCTACAGTCTCTGTAACAGTTATTGTCTCTCTAAGCTTATCCAACATGGTTGGGTAAGCCCATGGAGCCTTATCGTAGAAAAGGTTCATACTTAAAAAAGACACAAAGATACAGGCCAAGATAGATCGCAGCAGGTCAATCTTCTGCTGTCGGCAACAAGAGCAGGGGCGGGGGGCGGAATCAAATTAAAAATAAATGGGTTGTGGGGGACTTTTAAGAGCATCTCCAACACGTAAGAGTATAAATGAAGCCAGGTCCACGATGCAGCAGCCTCTACAGAGAGAGAGGCTCTTTCGCTTGTCTGCAGGCAGATGGAAGTCTTGACAGGACAGAAGTGGAAAGATGGGCGTTTCTGCACCCGAGAGAAAACCGATTCAGAAACGTCTATTTAAAATGTTGGGAGGACGTTATCGGGGACAGCAACCGATCGCCTATACAGAAGAAAAATGTGCTCTTTTGCTCTTTGCTCAAGGTTAGGACCATAAAGAAGGCTGATCGCCGAAGAACGGATGCTTTTGAATTCTGGTGCTGGAGGAGACTCTTGAGAGTCCCATGGACTGCAAGAAGATCCAACCTCTCCATTCGGAAGGAAATCAGCCCTGAGTGCTCACTGGAAGGACAGATCCTGAAGCTGAGGCTCCAAGACTTTGGCCACCTCATGAGAAGACTCCCTGGAAAAGACCCTGATGTTGGGAAAGATGGAGGGCGCAAGGAGAAGGGGACGACAGAGGACGAGATGGTGGGACAGTGTTCTCAAAGCTACCAGCATGAGTTTGACCATGCGGGAGGCACTGGAAGACAGGAGTGCCTGGCGTGCTCTCGTCCAGGGGGTCACGAAGAGGCGGACACGACTAAATGACTAAACAACAACATGGTTAGGAAGAAAAATGAGAGGCAAGCAAGGAGATTCGAAGAAAGGAAGACTGCAAACACCAGAAGGGGAAACTAAGCAAAAATTTGAGTTTCCCAGAAGCGGATATCTGCAATTGAGGCAGACCCAGATAAGAGGCGAGGGGGTCACGGGCGTTGGCAGGGGTCTTTTGTGAATAAGAAAGACAGCAAGGAAAGGGCAGGTGGAAAACGAAAAAGTTGTCAAGGAGGCAAGCGCTAAAAGAGGCTGTTGGATCAGAACCGCTTCTATAAGAATGTGAGCAAGCTTGAAAACAGGCGTGGGAGAAGGTTGTTGAAAAGCTCTTGGGGACCCTAGCAGCACTTCAGGACACTGGAAGAAATGTTAACTTCACAAGGATATTTCCCTTGAAGCCCAGGAAGCTTTGCTGAAGAGCAAAATGGGTGCGAAAGGCCTAAGAAGACTGAAACACATGGAGCTTTGAGAGGGGGAAAGTCTAAGGTTTAAGAACTCGTTGCAAGGGGGGAAAGTTTGGCATTCTGGGGTAGGAGAAAACAGATGGGTGCACCCACCTCAGATATTAAAGGTTGGGGATCAGCTCAGCTGGGGGTTTTTTTTTGGAAATTGGGAACTCTTCCTCCCTTAAGAGGGGAGATTGCTACGTTCCAGGACTAGATGAGTAGCCGGCTGCATTCTGAGCCCCAAGCCGCAGTTTGCCTGATCGCTGCGGCTCTCTCAAGTTCACCTCAACAAGCTTTGAGCGCTGATCTGCAAGGGAGGAAAGCACCTCAAGGCCAAACACCCCATCTGATCCGCCGCATCACACTGTCATTCAGGAATTTCTCTGTGAGCCTGGAGACTCGTGCAAATTTTGCATTCTGCAGATGTGTAGATTCAGCTGAATGCTGAATGCAATTCAAAGGTGCTCTTGATTTTCAGTAGCAGGCAAGCTAAAAAAAAGTAAAGACCGTGACGTGTTTCTGAGAGCCACTGGGTGAGCCTTCCTGGGAAGGCTATTGCTTCACCAAAGTGCCCTCTCCTCTCCTTGGTAGTTGCCTGCCTTGCTTCATTCAGCAGGGACAGCTGGAACAGGCCCTCCAAAGAGGATCGTAAGGTGTGGGCAGGTATGTATGTGAGAAGGTGGCCTTCCAGGTCACTTAGGCTGAAGTTATTTAGAGCCTTAAAGGTTTAAATTGAGCACAGAAACAGACCAGATTAGCCCCAGTTAATCTTGCGGTGCTTTTCTTGACCAACTGCATCTTCCAGGCCATTTTCAGAGGCAATCCCACATCCATCTCAGGTAACAGCATGGGTGATTGTTGCCAAACTGTCTCCATCCAGGCAAGGTTGCAGCCTGCATACTGGCCGAATCTGATAAAAGGTGCTTGTGCAGCTGCTGCATCCATGCCCTTCTTCCTCACCTCGTGCTCAGCAATTGCATCCTTTCCTGGAAGTAAATGAGGGACAGAATTGCCATGCACACAGAGCGAGGAGAGGGAGCGCGCAAGCCCAAGGCACCAGTGTGGTGTAGTGGTTAAGAGCAGTGGACTCGTAATCTGGGGAACCGGGTTCGCGTCTCCGCTCCTCCACATGCAGCTGCTGGGTGACCTTGGGCCAGTCACACTTCTCTGAAGTCTCTCAGCCCCACTCACCTCACAGAGTGTTTGTTGTGGGGGAGGAAGGGAAAGGAGAATGTTAGCTGCTTTGAGACTCCTTAGGGTAGTGATAAAGCAGGATATCAAATCCAAACTCTTATTCTACTTGATTTTAAGTGTTACCTCAAGTGTTCAGCCACACTGTCAACCTTGCGTTAGTATAAAGCTTTGCTTTTATGCTGGCTTTATCATGAAGCCATTTTCCAAGACAATATTGCAACAAGAGTCGTGGGACTTTAATGCGTAACAATTACAAAGCTGCTCTTCATAAGTAAGCAGCATAACAGACCCCGACCAAAAAAGTGAACCAAATTCCTCTATAGGACAGCTTCATCCTTCCCATCAGTGGTCCTCTCAAATCTATACAGTGGTACCTCAGGTTAAGAACTTAATTCGTTCCGGAGGTCTGTTCTTAATCTGAAGCTGTTCTTAACCTGAAGCACCACTTTAGCTAATGGGGCCTCCCGCTGCTCCGCTGCTGCACAATTTCTGTTCTCATCCTGAAGCAAAGTTCTTAACCCGAGGTAATATTTCTGGGTTAGTGGAGTCTGTAAGCTGAAGCGTATGTAACCTGAAGCGTATGTAACCCGAGGTACCACTGTACTTGGTGCTAAGTTGGAAAAGTGGTAGGATGCGGTGGCGGCAGGGGGGAACCAGTTTATTTCATAGCTCAGTCATGAAATCACTAGCTGGCTGAAAGGAAGCCAATTAGTATTCAAGCACATGTTCCCCTTCTGTAAAATGGGAACAAGGGGGTGGGTGCCCAGTATACGAGTCCAGCTTCCTAACACCCATACAAATGACTGAGCAGAGATTTTAAGGTGAAAGAAGGAAGTTTAAGATCTTAAGAGGGCAAGAGCTTGAGCAGAAAGAGACACCAAGAATTGGGACAGGGAGAGCGTTTTCCGAGGAAGCTTAAGAGAGGAACTAGGACAGCCAGGGAGACTTCACAAGTTATCAGTGTGATGCACCCTAAGCAAGTAACACAGGGCAGCCACCGATGAAAGAGCCATTGGCTCCTCACACCCCCCAGGGGTCTAACCGACACGTTGACACTTGCAGTGAAGTTTACAGCTGTGCAACTGAGAGTGAAGAAAGCACAGGGTTGCAATGGGAACCGCAGGACGCCGCCAACAAAAGTGGTTAAGAGGCAAGCGGTGTAAACGCAAGAGTAATGTTTGCCCGTAGTCGGAATGGGTGGATCACTAGTGCAGGTTGCAGGATCATGTCCAGCTGATTGAAAGCTGCCAGCTGTGAGCTTAGCCTGGCCCAATCGGCCACACCAACTCGCCACCCATGTTTGGCATTCAGCGCCGGACATGCTTGTGGTGGACAAGGCTGAAGCCCAGCAGCTCACGCCCTTCAAACCAGATGGTGGTAGCTAACTGCATAAGCGAGGCTTTAAGGCAAAAGACAAAACCTCGGAAGCAAGCCTTCAAATTTTCCTGATTTGTCCCTGGGAAAGTTGAACTGTGAGAGCTTTAGGGAGTTGTTTAGGTAAAAGAATCATCACGTCTGGGGACTTCCGGGTTAGCGCCATCGGTAATGGCGGAATTCCTCTGACTAAGAGGAATTTACTCCATGAAAATCGGGTCTGGCCGTCACGGCGAAGACGGAGACCCTTCAGAAATCACAGGCGGGTTTTTTTTATATATTGTGGTGTGTTGCTTGGTTTTTTTTTTAACGTGGTATGTTCATTTTTTCTTTTTGTAATTCTTGAAATTTTAATAAATATCATTTAAAAAAAAATCATCATGTCTGGGTCTTGTTTTCATGGTGAGCACAAGTACGGGAAAGATGGTTCAAAGTAGAGGCAAGGTTATTTTATTACTTCTCCCAACTTTAAGGGGGGCGGGGAACCATGCAAGAAGATGCGGCTCTTTACTGTGTCAGTGAATTTTTCTGTTGAAACAGTGCAAAGCTGTTGCAAAACGAATTAAAAGGCATCAAAATAAGAGAAAAACCGCCCACCCCCACTCCTCCTGCCCCCAAATATTGAAAACTTTAAGTTTACACTCCAAATATAGACAGAAGCCCGAACCCCTCCTCCATTTGTGGAAATGGCCTGTACCTCTGTGATAATCTATCACCTAGAGAGAAGAAAATCTAAAGAGATATTAATCACAAACAGTTCACAGAGAGAAAGAGAGAAGAAAAGGAAGGGGAGGGGGGGAAGAAAGAACTTAACGTTTACTGTACTTTTACTATGAAACACTTAAATATGCCACTAAGGATGTATGTCTAAATTAAAATAAAAACTAAGACTTAACAGCTTAATCAATATGAGGTGAAGAATTTACATATTGCTTTAAAATAAATGGAGTCAACAAGGAAGAGTGGAAAAGTCTAGATGGCAAACTGTTTCCTAGCATGTCTGACATGCTACCAAGTGGGTTAGGTGCAAGTCACGCAGATGACGTTTTTTGTTTAAAAAAATACTGCCTCTAAGAGCCGACTGAAAAGTGATTGGTGGAATGGAAAGCTAGACAAGACAAGGGCCGATTCCTGTTGGGGCTGAAGCTGAGAAGACACTGCTGACTCAGCCTTTGGAGTTCGGGGAGAAACTGCCCACTCACTCAAACATAAAAACAGTTACCCCTCAAGGGTAACAGGGGGCTTTTGCCTAGATCCTCGTCTGTGAAACTTTTCAAGAAGCAACTTATCAGACGCGGCCTTTGGCCAATGCTTTTAGCTGAAGCCATTTAACGACAAAAAAGGGCAAAGCTGAACATATGTTCTAATCCTACAGTTACTGATAACTGCAGCCTTGGAAAGGCTTTAAGAGCCTGTATGCTCTAAAAAATAAGGGACGCAGGTGGCGCTGTGGGTTAAACCAGAGAGCCTAGGACTTGCCGATCAGAAGGTCGGCGGTTCGAATCCCCGCAATGACGGGGTGTGCTCCCGCTGCTCGGTCCCTGCTCCTGCCAACCTAGCCGTACGAAAGCACGTCAAAGTGCAAGTAGATAAATAGGTACCGCTCTGGCGGGAAGGTAAACGGCGTTTCCGTGTGCTGCTCTGGTTCGCCAGAAGCGGCTTAGTTATGCTGGCCACATGACCCGGAAGCTGTACGCCGGTTCCCGCGGCCAGTAAAGCGAGATAAGCGCCACAACCCCAGAGTTGGCCACGACTGGACCTAATGGTCAGGGGTCCCTTTACCTTTATGTTCTAAAAGGGGGCGGGGCATAGGAGAATGTATAAGCTTAATGACTGCTTCTTTTCACTCCTTTTCCTTTGCCTATTTGAAGCAATTCAGGTGTCAACCTTTTCGTTACAGAAGACACCTTTTGGAGGCATGGGCAGGTAGGGTGGAGACAGAGACGGACATTTAACACCTGACTTCAAAAGCAGCAACACACTGGAGGATGGAATTGCATGAATTACATGTAGTAGTTTGTTCAGTGGAATAATTTCCCGAGGCAATGTGAACAATATAGGTATATTGTGTGTTGATGTTGTGAAAGTTTGCCATCTGACATAGGGAGAGGATAAAGAAATTTCAAGGACAAACTAGATTCTCCTTTACCTCGGGGCCGCTGCTTCTCCGCATCATAGATCATGACCACTTCAGTGACCTAGAAAAGAGAAGGGGAAATTCGACTGATGAAGCTCCCACGGGAGGGTTAACACACGGCAGCAGGATGAGGCCACGCAAAGCAGAAGCACAACCGGACGCTTGAGGTGCAGCTAGCAATAAGCATCTGATAGGAAGCAAGGCAGAATAAGCCATTGGCAAGTACCATTCCCCAAGCAAGGGCTGAGAAGACCCACTCATGGCTCTTTCTTCTTTCAGGTGTTAATATATAACTGCAATAAACTTTTTTTAAAAAAACAACCAATGGATAACTGAGAAAGCAATGCCAAAGTGCAAACCAAAGTCGCAGATCGGTAGAGGGCTACCTCCCCACCAGTCTTTTAAAATTCTCCGGACAAGGTGCAGATTAATTGTGCCGAAGCAGCGGAAAACACAACTTGCGAGGAACAGTGAGAAAAGCAGATGGCACTGGAGAGTGAGGACGGGTGCGTGAGCTGGAGGAACAAACAAGGAACACAGAGCATGTTTTCTAGCCGCCTTAGTAATTGTTTCAAGCAGGCAGAATTCCCCAAGGTGGCAGAGTCTGCTCATATAAACAGGTGGCCTGCTTTAACTACCCTTTACTAACCTCTGTACCTCGCTTATTTTTTCAAGGGGCAATCTAGAGGCTAGTGCGTGCTAAGCAAGGGAAAGAGAGCCTCAAATGACAATCAGGGCTCCTAAGAAGATGTATTTTTCACTCTTTAATAACTGATGCCATTTGCCGTATTTTTCGCTCTATTAGATGCACCAGACCATAAGACGCACCTAGTTTTTGGAGGAGGAAAACAAGAAAAAATATATTCCGAATCTCAGAAGCCAGAACAGCAAGCGGGATCGCTGCGCAGTGAAAGCAGCAATCCCTCTTTCTGTTCTGGCTTCTGGGATAGCTGCACAGCCTGCATTTGCTCCATAAGACGCACACACATTTCCCCTTACTTTTTAGAAGGGGAAAAGTGAGTCTTATAGAGCAAAAAATATGGTAATAATGACTCCCCGAAAAACTGATGCAAGATTGTCATATTTGGATGGCTAAGCAGCTCCCACTCCAAATACAGGAAATCTCTCGACGTTTCCCCAAACAGTGAACAGGGCACTGCTGAGGCAGTGGGAGATTCTTGGGTTGTGAAGTAATGGGCTGCCCATTCAGATTTCACCATTCTTTACAATTTTGTAGCCTCTGAAATCAATCTTAGCTGTCACTTAAAAGCCAGAGATCCCAGAGGCTGTGATTTCAAGAGAACACTTATTTTAAGAGCACCGCCAGCCAGACGGCTGAACTCAGGTGTTTGACTGCAGGGCCCAAATTTTCAGATGGTGCAAGAAGTCAGGGAGGCAGGCATATTCCTTCCCAGGCAGAATGGGCTTAAGTTGGCTCGTGCCAAACATCCTGAGAAGTGGGGAAGAGGGAGAGAGAGAAGTTGACAGCACTTGTAGGCTGGTAGTCTCTTGTCATTCTGTGATTTTCTAAACAAAAGAGAAATGTCTGCTTGGTTTGTCAGTGGAGTTCTTATTTGAGAACCTTGCATAGATATTTTTTGAGGTGTGTGTTTGCAGAAAAAGGTTTATATTTGAACACGGGGGCTGCTATCCCCTTTAAAGAGCCGTTGAAATACCGTATATTTCACTCTATAAGACGCACCAGACCACAAGACCCGCCTAGTTTTTGGAGGAGGAAAACAAGAAAAATAATAATATTATGAATCTCAAAAGCCAGAACAGCAAGAGGGATCGCTGCGCAGTGAAAGCAGCAATCCCTCTTGCTGTTCTGGCTTCTGGGATAGCTGCGCAGCCTGCATTCGCTCCGTAAGACGCACACACATTTCCCCTTACTTTTTAGGAGGGGAAAAGTGAGTCTTATAGAGCAAAAGATATGGTAATGCTTCCTTGAGACAGCGTCGTTTCAGGGCATTCTGGAGAAATCGAGCCAGGAGGGACAGTGGCAATTTTAAGAGCTTCCCAATCCTCAACATTTAGCCCACCCACTTTCACCATCTGCAAATGAGGCCTAATCGGCAAATCTATATGGATTAATTTACTGGTGGCCTCTTTAGTTAGACAAGGAGATAACAAGAGATGTCACCTAGCTAAGCACAAGGGGAAAGAAACTGCCATCAGCCACAAGCTTGAGGGGCTCTGCTCCCCATTTTACAGGTCCAGCTCAGCCTGCCTCTGCTGTGGCAAGAGGAGGGCTTTCGATGCTCAGAGCCTCTCCCAACCAGCCCCAGGAGGCTGAGCTGCTCACATGGGAAAGCTGAGGCTGAGTTGCTGAAGCAGCCATCAGCGGGAAGGAGACAATTTATCACCCAGCACCACTCAAGGGCTTTTAGGTAGCATTTGCCCGGATGAGCCACAAATGCCCCCCCAGGGAGTATTTTGGGAGCCAAAGGACAACTGCATAATGAAATGGGATACACATGGGTCCACCCGGGGCGAGTTAAGGTTTGAAAAGACAACTCGTTTGGCAGGGTTCAGGTTACCAAGCATGAACGTCGATCTTACTAACATGGGTCAATGCCCTTTTGGGACCTGCCCAATTACACCTTGCCCATTGTTCGCCCCACCTCCCCACAAAAACCCCCTCAAGCAAAAAGGAGCATAAGGTTTCTGATTCATCTGGGCAAAAGTAGTCATTAGTTGCTGAACAAGTTCAAGTTTACACATTCGCTGCCGGGAAAAGCCAGTTCCCCCTTTTTAATTGTGCGTCTCAAGTTGAATTCCAGTCTGCTTCCGAAACTGACCAAACTACAGTGGTACCCCGGGTTAAGTACTTAATTCGTTCCAGAGGTCCGTACTTAACCTGAAACTGTTCTTAACCTGAAGACCACTTTAGCTACTAATGGGGCCTCCTGCTGCTGCCACGCCGCCAGAGCACGATTTCTGCTCCCATCCTGAAGCAAAGTTCTTAACCTGAAGCAATATTTCTGGGTTAGCGGAGTCTGTAACCTGAAGCGTATGTAACCTGAAGTGTATGTAACCCGAGGTACCACTGTATATTTTGCAACCCTGCTCCCCGCCCCCCAAAGGCCTGGGTGGGAAGAGAGCCATTTTTAGCCAGCTGGCTGAAAAAGTGGCTAAGTGAGTCTGTTAGATTGCAGACTGTGGGGAATTCTCGCATGCAGCCCATGGAGACGCCTAGCTCCACAGCCACCAGGGTCCCCAGGAAGCTGTGCCCAAGGAACACCCACCCGAGAGGTAGCTGAGCTTGCCAAAAACGAAGGACAGGGTGGTTTAAGATGGGTGTTTGGAGGGGTGCTTCAGGCTGTGTAAGCTTCCAGTGCTTATATATTCACCCAGAGCTGTGTTAGTTCTGCACCACTCAGCAGTCTCCCTCCAGTTACCTGCCAGGCGGTCTAGTGAAAGATTAGGAGCAGGAATGTTTCTGGCACACACCATGTAGGCCCATGCTTAAAGTGTTTGTGCAGAGGACTGATGCTGAGCAAAGGACATTCCAGGAATCTGAAGGACTACCAATAGTTAACAGAAGCAGGGTACTAGTCCCAGTGAGACAGGGTTTTTAAGAAAACAAAAACCCAAGCACATGGTATCTAGGTGAGGTTTTAGAAACCAAAAGGATGGCTGGACAAGCCTGACAAGGGCTTCAAAGGCTGAGGATGTTTTATTTATATTTATAATTATATTTATATCCCACCCTCCCCAGCCAAGACCAGGCTCAGGGCGGCTAACGACCAATAATAAAAACAAGTTGATTAAAATATAATTTAAAAAGCAAGATTAAAATACAACAATAAAACATTAGGATGCAGCCTCTTCACAGGAGGAGAAAGGAAAAAGAAAGGGGAGGGAATCAAACTGATTCTAAGCCAAAGGTCAGGCGGAACAACTCTGTCTTACAGGCCCTGCGGAAAGAAATCAGATCCCGCAGGGCCCTGGTCTCATGAGGCAGAGCGTTCCACCAGGCCGGAGCCAGTGCTGAAAAGGCCCTGGCTCTGGTTGAGGCTAATCTGACTTCCTTAGGGCCCGGGACCTATAGGTGTTGCTATTTATGGACCTTAATACCCTGGCACAGTTCCTTGCCCACCCTTCCACCTGCGCCTGTCAAATCCATTCTGTTCCAGCACACCTCAGAACCAATTCCCTGGTGCTTCCTAAAGCTGCTGCTGGAACTCCTTAAATTCCTATGAAAATTTTGGGGTTTGGGAAGGAAGGGAAATGATGAAAAATCAGCAGGACACCTGGGGGCTTATTCCAAAGGTAAGATTTGCAGGGGAACAAGGAGGACAGGAATACAGATAACCCTGGTTGGACTTACAGTGGTGCCTCGCAAGACAAAATTAATCCGTTCCGCGAGTCTCTTCGTCTTGCGGTTTTTTCGTCTTGCGAAGCACGGCTATTAGCGGCTATTAACGGCTTAGCGGCTTAAAGAAAAAGGAAACAAACTCGCAAGAACTCGCAAGACGTTTCGTCTTGCGAAGCAAGCCCATAGGGAAATTTGTCTTGCGAAACGACTCAAAAAACGGAAAACTCTTTCGTCTTGTGCGTTTTTCATCTTGCGAGGCATTCGTCTTGCGAGGTACCACTGTATTATTATTAAATTCATTACCCACCCTTCAAGAGCAGGCCACTCTGCCAGTGCATTAAAATTACTCCCCCCGCTCCCAATTCAGTACCAGCATAAAAAAATACCACTATTTTGGAAATCATTCAACTCTTTTCCTGGGTAAGCCAGTGAAAGTTTAGAAACAAAAGGTCCACAGAAACTCAAGAAAGAGAAGAGTTCTGGGGAAATCGTGCTTCACACCTGATGTGTTATACTGGTAACACTCCAGGCGTAAACCTACGCAAATCCGCTGTTGTGATTAAATAGGTTTTTCTTGTATTAACAAAACCCTGTTTTCAAAGCTTGCTGGTGCGATTCTTCCTTTTCTTTTCAGGCCCTAGGTGCCTGGAGCACAGAGATAAGGGCCAAAGACTGCCCGGAACTGGGAGTTGTACCATTCTCTCTCTGCTCCAAACATAAGCAGCTTGTAAATTAAAGTTTAAGTGCAGGCAACCTATGTCCAAATAATGATGAGTTGTTTGATGACTTACCTGCTTTGGGGGTGGGTGGGAGAAAGAAGAGGGGTAAGGTTGGGGGGGGGGGAGTGAAGAATGTGGCCCGCTTGAGAACAAAGCATGAAAATGATCTGCGAACCATTTAAGCAAATTGCACCTTGACCAAAAATAGTCAGTGGAGGAGCTACTTCTGTGAGTTGGCCTTTTCACCATCGACCAGCCCCAATGGAAATCCCCACTCCCTGGCTCTTAAGAAATGGTGGTCATCCATTATCAGGTGCAAGAGAAGCTTGCTAGACACACACAACTCAACATATCCCTGCTACATTACACCCTTGCGTTGGATTTTGTTGTAAGCCAGGACTGGGGGGGCATACTTGACCAAAGAGTGAGGAATGGATATAATTAATTAATTAATTAATTAATTAGTTTACTACTATACAGGTGAAACTCGAAAAATTAGAATATCGTGGGAAAGTTCCTTGATTTCAGGAATTCAACTTGAATGGTGAAACTAATATATGAGATCGACTCGTGAAATGCAAAGCGCGACGTGCTTCTACTTCTCAGAGGTCCAATCTTGTTCGATTTGCAATCCTTGTTTTGCTGATTTCCTTGAATATTCTAATTTTCTGAGATGGCTAATTTGGGGTTTTCACCAGCTGTACGCCATGATCATCGCAATGATCACAAATCAAGGCTTGACATATCTCGCTTTGCATGTCATGAGTCTATCTCATATATTAGTTTCACCTTTCAAGTTGAATTCCTGAAATCAAGGAACTTTTCGATGATATTCTAATTTTTCGAGTTTCACCTGTGTATGAATAGGGGACCACTGAGCCCCTCACCAGAGGCTCCAGCTTTCGGGTGGGGGAACCCTAGAGATGGTCAGGACATCAAGGGAGATATCATACTGGGGGGGGGGGTCAGTCCACCCTGAGAAGACAGAGGGACAAGAGCAGACTTCATGGCATCAAATTAATACCTTAGCAAAAAGTTTATTTCTGCCACAAAACAGTACAAAGACACAAAAGCCATGCTGTCTACATTTTGCAAAAATCAGACATCCTTATGCTGGATCAATGGGACTTTGAGAAGAGGCTAAACCATGGGCTCAGGATTCTGAAACTGAACACCTGAGAACTAGGGGCTTTTATGACTAATGCCAAGAAATGCAGGTTGGTTGGTTTTTTAAAAGGAGCAGCCAGCCACAGGAATATTTCATGTTGCTGAAGCAAAATATCAAACTGCAGGTGTAAGGGAGGGAATGGAGATGGAGGAGATGGGAGAAAGAAGTGCTTTCTGGAGACCTGGTGCCTGCCATCGCAATAAACTCACCACTCCGAACTTCTTGAAGTATTCCCTGAGCTCTGTCTCGCCGCAGTTGTGAGGGATCCCACCGACAAATATTTTATTAGATTTGTTATCGCTCCTGGATCCTTTCTGCTGAGACAAAAGGGACAGAAACGGCGGCAATTAAAACTAGGATGTATCCTTCAGAGCGACGCTTGCGCCGTGCCTGCGGAAGCGCTGGTCCCTTTGACGGCCGAGTAACTTTGGCCTTAAAGGGAGAGGGGCAAAAGGGTTCTTTCACATTGGACTTAAAATTCAGAGACGGACCAAGCTGCACTTCGTAACTTGTCTTGCAGCCTGCAGTTCAGATCCGGCTCAAAGACACACACCCTCCAAAAAAACCACACCAACCAACAACAACATTCGTTCACGCGGCCAGACTGCCATTTGTCAGCATGTGTCTCCACTGCAAATGGCAGAGGGAGCGAGGTACCATATTTTTCGTTCTATAAGACGCACCAGACCATAAGACGTACCTAGTTTTTGGAGGAGGAAAACAAGAAAAAAATTATTCTGAATCCAAGAAGCCAGGACAGCAAGCAGGATCGCAGCTCAGCGATCCCGCTTGCTCTCCTGGCTTATGGGATAGCCGCGCACAGCCTCTCCCAAGAGCCGTACTCCCTTTAAAGAGCACATGGAGCGTGTGTGCGGCTTCTGGGGCCCCCAAGAGCCACACACACATTCCATGCGGCTCTTTAAAGGGAGCGCTGAGCAGAGCCTCCCGCCTGCATTCGCTCCATAAGACGCACACACATTTCCCCTTACTTTTTAGGAGGGGGGAAGTGCGTCTTACAGAGCGAAAAATACGGTATATATGAGGCAGCACCAGTGGGGTGGGAGTTGAGAGAGATGTTTTCAATGGGTAAAGGTAGAGAGGAAGCCCATTCCTCTTACCATTTGTATTGGTCCTCTTATCTGAGCTTTGTAGGGGCTTTTGAGCAAAGGCTATTGGGGGGCTAGGGCACCTCCCTAACCACCCCGCCCCCAATAATTCAGCAACTGAAGCGGTGAGCAATAGTCACAAGTCTTCCTGTCCTACTGGAAGGAAGTGCTGATGCGTTGTGCTACAAATGTGCAGGCAGGTGCTGAAATGGATGTGGATAGAATCACATCGGCCAGAAGGTGAACAATTCGGACGTTACCTTTCTTGAAAACCAGCTGCACCTAAAAGGCTCACGCTACTGGAGCAGGCGCCTTGGAAAGACTCGCCAAGTTAAGTTGCCGTGCGTGAACTGAACTCTGCCTGCGTGTGGAAGTGCTGTTAAGAACACTGTAACCATTTCTTCCCCGCCCATGCCTCCTCCGTATAAGTGAGATGGGCAGCGATCAAGTACAGCAAACAGGACAAAGGTGAGAAGGGAAGGAAGGATTTGATAGCAAGGGCTGATTATCAAGGAAAGTAGAGTTGCAGTACAGGTCCGGAAAAGCTTGGCAGAAATGCAGGCTGAAGGCATGGCTTGAGAGCAGAGGAGGAGAGAGGACACTCTGTGGAGAGCATACCGTATTTTTCGCTCCATAGGGCGCACCGGACCATAGGGCGCACCCAGTTTTTAGGGGGGGGGAAATCAAGAAAAATAATCTTATTCCCCCCTAGCCCCAAACAGCAGTGTACAGGATGTGCGCAACCTCTCCCTGCCGGAGGGGTTGTGCGTGGCTATGGCACAAGCCAAGGCAGCCAGCGGGATGGATCCCACTGGCCTGTTTTGGCTTCCTCTTTAGCCCCACGCAACCTCTCCCTCCCGGAAGAAACTAAAGAAGCCATAGCCTTGTGCAGCCTCTCCCTGCCGGAGGGGCTGCGCGCGGCTATCCCTGAAGCCTGGAGAGCGAGAGGCGTCGGTGTGCACCGACGCCTCTCGCTCTCCAGGCTTCAGCAAAAGCAACACAGAGCTTTGGGAGCACGGAGGGAGTGCTCCCTCTGCGCTTGGGAGGCTTAGCATTGCTATCGCTGAAGCCAAGGAGCCTGCATTCGCTCCATAGGACGCACACACATTTCCCCTCAATTTTTGGAGGGGAAAAGGTGCGTCCTATAGAGCGAAAAATACGGTAGTTAAAAAGCAGGGACAAGGGTGGGAGTGGGAGAAGGGAATGGGCAGCTGAGAGCTGACAGGCGTGGATGGAGCCGAAAGCAAGGGGACAGTATGCCAGGGAACCTGGAACTGATGTGGGTGGCAAATGGAGACACTGGCAGAAAACCCCAGAGGGCAGATGTGTAGGCAGAACTCTGAAAAAATCTCCAAGCTGAAGTGACTTACCCTACATGCTCCCACGGCTGGGCTGCTCCTAACTGACAGGAGGAGCTGACCCAATGGAACCCCTCAATGAACAAGCACACTAGGACAAACTGAACAAGCACACTAGGACACTCGGTAGACCCTTCATTGTGGTAGCAACTGCGTTATGGAACTGGCTCCCCAATGAAGCCAGCTAGGCTACATAACTACGACAAGGGAGGTCAGGAAGTGAAGACACGTTTGGTCACTAAGACTTTATGGCTAATGCCTTTCCTGGCCTGTGCTGACGGTCACTGGCTCTTATGACACTTATGGCTCCTTTCTATCCCCACTTGAACAATTCCTTTGTGGGGGAAGGATAGACATAATACAGTGGTACCTCAGGTTAAGTACTTAATTCGTTCCGGAGGTCCGTGCTTAACCTGAAACTGTTCTTAACCTGAAGCACCACTTTAGCTAATGGGGCCTCCCTTTGCCGCTGCATGATTTCTGTTCTCATCCTGAAGCAAAGTTCTTAACCTGAAGCAATACTTCTGTGTTAGCGGAGTCTGTAACCTGAAGCGTATGTAACCCGAGGTACCACTGTATAAGTATCAATAATAAATACTCATTGGGCAAGGAGGCATCTGAACACAACCATGTTCATGTGTCCGTGTTAACATGCCCCGCTGCAAGCAGCAGGTATACACATATCAAAACCACAGCTGCCCCCAGATCGTGAAGATCAGCGGGTTCAGCTGAGCACACTAAAATATGGCTGCTTTCAGCAAGCGGTGACATCTGGCAACCCAGTCCCCAGAGCTTCATTTGTGTTTTGACAGCGCGGCTGAGTTTTGCTGCCCTGCTTCCAGCGGGTTAACAACGCTCCTCAGAATCTGGACATGGGAAACATCGGCAGCTCAGCAAGGGCACCGAGGGAGGAAAGAGCGGAGAGCGACGCACGCCAAAGCGGCTTCCTTACCCATCCCTCCTTTGGTCGGGTTCTCTCTGGCTGCATTCCGCGAGGGGTGCAAGGCTTTGGATCAATCTGTCAAACAAGGGAGAGGGTGAAACAGGAGGCAGGGCAAAGAAGACCCGAAGCTGGCTTTGCCCGATGCTGGCATTCAAACAAGCAAGCTGAGTGGCGACCAGTAGGTCCTGCCCTCCTGCGGACAGCTGAAACCGTCTCTCAAGAAGCCCATAGGGGCAAATCTAACACAGGCAGATGTGTAGCAACTCAGCACAGTCATCTTCTCTAAAGGCAGCCACCCAGCTATGTGGTAGGAGGAGAGAAGGGATGGCAGGGCCTTTAAATCAACGCACAGCTGAGAGACCGGCAATGTTTGGCTCCTCCTCTCCTTGTACATTCTAGCCGGTCGTTATAAGAAACTGCTAACGAAGAACTTGTGCCCAAGCCTCCTTTCTTTCTTCTTTCTGAAGGAGCGTCTCCACCTCCATTGTTCTACCCGGACACTGAGGTCCAGCTCTGAGGGCCTTCTGGCGGTTCACTCCCTGCGAGAAGCCAAGTTACAGGGAACCAGGCAGAGGGCCTTCTTGGTGGTGGCGCCCTCCCTGTGGAACGCCCTCCCACCAGATGTCAAAGAGAACAACAACTACCAGACTTTTAGAAGACATCTGAAGGCAGCCCTGTTTAGGAAAGCTTTTAATGTTTGATGTAGTACAGTATTTTAATATTTTTTGGGGAAGCCGCCCAGAGTGGCTGGGTAAGCCCAGCCAGATGGGCAGGGTATAAATAAATTATTATTATTATTATTATTATTATTATTATTATTATTATTATTATTATTCCTCCTCCTCCCCAATCCCTTTTCCACGCCATGTCTTTGAAATCCTGAGGGCAGGGACTGATTTGGAAGCTGCCCTGGGAGCCTTTTAGTTTCGTTTTGCTCAAGAGCTGAGTAAAAATGCTTTGGATAAATACAGGCAGGCTAGGAAACTCTAAATCAAAGTGGACCTACCAGTCGCTCTCAGGGCTGGCTGCTTGCCCACTCCTCCCTAGCGTGTAAATGGCCACTCGCCTGCGAGTCAGGGCTGGCAAGGACCAGGGGAGTGAGGCTGCTGCAAACTGGAAAGAGAGCTGGGCCTTAATTCCCTTCGGGAAACTGATGGGCAGGCTGTCAAGTCCAACGCTGGTGGGCTGATTTGCAAGCCTGCCTCGTTTACGCCACACTTTCATTTCACAAGAGCGCGACAGCAGCCACCTGCCAGACTTTGCAAATCCAAGAGACAGCAGAACACACAAGGGCAGCTACTTAACCTGATGCGCGCCCCCCCCACCCCGACCAAGAGATACTTTGGGGTGGTAGCAATTCCGAAAACAGGAAAGGAGGCTTCATCTAGCAGTCAAGCGGAGAGGGGAATCTCACTGTTCACCACCCATGATATCGTGAACAGATGTTAAGGTATGGGGGAGAGCATATAAGAGAAGGGCTGAAAGTCCCCCTAAAAGCCGAGTTCTAATTAGGTTTGGCCTCAGTTCAGTCACATATGGAAGGAGCAATTGCTCAACCAAAGCTTTTAATTATTCAGTCAGTCACAGATGCCTGCTTAGCTTAAGAAATAACTGGGAAAGCAATCACTCCCCCACCCCACCCAAAACTTACATTTCGGCCATCTAATGTGTGAGGCCTGCTGGCCAGGACTGTCCCCACACAATTGGGATCTTTGAATTTGACGAATCCGAACCCTCGTGACTGATTCGTCGTCTTATCTTTCATTATAACACAGTCGACAACTTCCCCATACTGGGAAAAGTAGCTGCGGAGAGTTTCTGTTGAAGAAGCACACACACACATGCATTTTGTTGAGGACGATTTGCTGGGAGACAGAACGTGGGCAGTGACGGAAATAGATGCACCCCCACAACACATGGTCTCAAGCTGGCTTGCACTTTTTTTGAGAACATAAGGAAAGCCCGCAGGATCAGGCCAACAGCCCATCTAGCCCAGCATTCTGTTCTCACAGTGGTGAACCAGAAGCCTGTGGGAAACCCGCAAGGAGGGATCCAGGAGGGATGGCAGACATAGCCCCTGCAGGGCAACCAAAACAAATGCTTGAAGTATTCGTTACCTTAAAATGGGTTCCCAGCCATTCAGTGCTTTGAGAAGCAGCGGAACGCTGTTCAGAGCAGACTCGTAGGGTCCACAGAAGGACGGCTTAATGGTGGAGGCAAGACAGCCAAGGCACAAGGAGCAATTTGTAGTTATAGGGAGGCTCGTTTTAATAAGGCTTGAGGATTTGTGCTCTCACTCACTAACCACTATCCTCCCCACACCCATCTCTCAGACAAGCAACCCATCTTACAGGGTGCATCTGAGGCTGCACTAGCCTCAGGGAAACCCCAAATGCTTTGGGTATGAGGCAGCCCTCTCAAAGCCATGATACAACGAGAGCAGCAGCCCAGAGGCAGGGGATCTGAACCTCAGTAAGATGTGCATGATCAATTTAGGAAATGGTTACCTTGCGTGGTACTCCAGTCAAGGCCACCCACAAACAGCTTTCTGTAATTCAAAGAACACAAAGGTTAGTATCTGCTCTGCGAAAACAAAGGCCCCTTGAAATCTGACAGCCCACAATCTACATAAACACTCTTCTAGTAGGGTGCTATACCATAATAGGCAGTGTGTAGCAGTGTGTGCATGCTTTGTAGATTGTAAATGTACTGCTACCCAAGAGTTAGCTCAGCACTTTTACTTACCTTATGAAGCAATGTGTCAGAATAAAGCAAAATTTCTTAATGATCATTACTCCATCACACAATTGCAAAAAGCACAATACAGTGGTGCCTCGCAAGACGAAATTAATCCGTTCCGCGAGTCTCTTCGTCTAGCGGTTTTTTCATCTTGCGAAGCAAGCCCATTGACGGCTTAGCGGATTTGCGCTATTAGCGGCTTTTAGCGGCTTATCGGTTTAGCGGATAAGCAGATAAGCGACTTAGAAAAAGGGGGGGGAGGAGGGAAAAAACCCCGCAGGAACTCGCAAGACATTTTCGTCTTGCGAAGCAAGCCCATAGGGAAATTCGTCTTGCGAAGCACCTCCAAAACGGAAAACCCTTTCGTCTAGCGGGCTTTCCGTCTTGCGAGGCGTTCGTCTTGCGGGGCACCACTGTTTTAAGAATGTACGGAGTGCTGGTTTATATATATAGATATATTGTGAAAAAATGTGCTAACACTTTACAGCCTGAATCTCATTCCACCTAGCTGCCCTTTAAAGAAAGCCTTTGTTCTGCCCCTTTCACCAAGAGGTAGAAGTTTGCCAAGGCAACCAAGAAAGGTCACAGCTCAGCTGATATTTCAACTTCGATCTCTCGCTAACACCCTATTCACTAGACCACAAAGGCCCTGGAAAGCCATTCTGGCAGGCCGTTTGTTTCCCCTAAACTGATTCAGACAAACCGTTTGTGCCTGGGGAATTGAACTGCATCCCGGGAAGGTGTCCAGCAACTAATTCGCTACCGGCAGCAACAACTTTTTGCAAGTGCCCTTTTATTTCGCAGGCGACGAGGAAGGACCTCACAGCTGCTGCAGTGCTCAAGCGATCTACTCAACAAGTTCGCCTAGCCTATGCCCAGCTTAGGGCTTGAACTGCCAGCAGAGGGCCTGGCAGGCTCTCCGTCAAGAATACCTCCTTGATTTTCTAGACGCGCTCCCGCCAGCACTAGAACCTTAGGTGCATGGTAACGTAACAGTGTAATTTGAACACTAATGCTGTCATATGAGCATGGGAACACTAGGACTGTGGCTCATTAGGGCTTCAAAGCCAATGGAACTATTATAGTCAAACAGCGTGCCATGGGGCAGGGAGAGGCAGAAACTGGGGTGCTCCAGGGGTTCTTCAACTCCAGTTCCCACCAGCCCCAGACATACATCAGGGATGATGGGCACTGGAGTTTAGCAGCACCTGAAGAGCCACAGGTTCCCCACCCTTCCCACCTGGGGCATTTAAGCTTTTTGTGCCCTGTCCCTCTATGCTAGAGATGCACACCTGACCCGCCCTGTGCATGCACACTCCACTTGCTGCACTGAAAACTATTTTCATTGTTTTAAACTCCAGCGCCGGAACAGACAAAGCTCATCATTGTACCCCACAAGGAGAGTCAATCTTCAGTCTAAGTGCCACATGTAAAAAAAAAACAACAACAACCCCAGGGACATAACTCTACACACACACACACACACACACACACACCCACACACAATTTTTGGGGATACATATGCCTCCCCCGGGGATGCGGGTGGCGCTGTGGGTTAAACCACAGAGCCTAGGGCTTGCCGATCAGAAGGTCGGCGGTTCAAATCCCCGCAATGATGGGGTGAGCTCCCGTTCCTCGGTCCCTGCTCCTGCCAACCTAGCAGTTCAAAAGCACGTCAAAGGGCAAGTAGATCAATAGGTACCGCTCCGGCGGGAAGGTAAACGGCGTTTCCGTGTGCTGCTCTGGTTCGCCAGAAGCGGCTTAGTCCTGCTGGCCACATGACCCAGAAGCTGTACGCCGGCTCCATCGGCCAATAAAGCGAGATGAGCGCCACAACCCCAGAGTTGGTCACCTATCCCTCCCCCACAATAAAGGATTCTCTTTGCTCCCCCATTAACACAAGCAGATACCTGAACAAGGCCAAAAAACATTGGGCCTTGGTTCTAGGTTCTATTCACACACTGGGATTCCTCTGCCGCCTCCACCTCCCAAGCCAAAGGATCTTCAAGGCCACTGAAGTATGAGACAATCCTTCCACTTCAGTTCACACTTTCTCATGCTCGCTTTCATTAAGGCAAACAGTGCCATCCATCAGCAATGCAAACAGCAACACGCTCCGCTTGCACGCCATATGGGTGGGAGAGGGACTGTTGGGAAAACATCAGCGGCAGAGACAAAGGCTTCCCTCAAAGGTACAGCCATTCAAGACCCAGGCACCATCAGCTTCCCATCACCTCCAGCACCAGGATACAGCTCAGACTGACAGATGTTAAAAATCCCCCCCCCATCCCCTCCAATTAACAAAGTTTACCCCTCAAGGGTATAGAATCATCAAATTGTAAAGGACAGCTAAGCCTATTTATCTTGTTCCCCCAAACACTCCTGGGGTGGGAAAGAGAACAGAGCAAGCAATTAACTCTTTGGAATATTTTGTTTATGCCACTTTAATGCAAGGAAAGCACTTGGGGTTTTTATTGACAAAAGGAAGGTGGGCAACTTTTGGTCTCCACTGGATGCCCAGTTCTGGACAAGAGCAAGCTTTCAGTTCATATCGGAGATCCACTATTTGGAGGGATGTCTCTGAGCACATGCTCAGCTAAGGAATTGGTTTCCAGTAACAGAATTGAACTCAGCTGTCACTGGGCTAAGAGGAGGTAAAACCACAAATAGAGGAACAGACCTCCTGGCTGGCAAACAAGTTATTAGTGAATCCCCAAACACAATGGCATGATTAACCCCACAGGTGGGGGAGCCAGGTGTATGGCAGAGGCTGCTGAAAGGAAACTTAAGCACCACAAAAACATCTAATTGTGCGTGTGCTTCTCTAGGGAAACAGGAAGTCTTCGGCACAGCACAAACGTGGCTCAAGTTAAAGCAGGCTCAAGCCAGACAAAAGAGGGAGGCCAGACTATAAGTCTATTAAGTGGTCCTCATCAGCCTTCCCTAACCTGGTGCCCTCCAGTGCGATGGGTTACAACCCCAAACAGGCCCAGCCAGCTTGGCTGCATGACACTGAAGCTGATGGGAGCTGCACTCCAAAACATCTGGAGGGCACAAGGTGGGGGAAGGCTGCTTTCCAGGGTCTCAGGCAGATGGGCCTTTTCCCAAATAAGCTGGTACTTACGCTGTTTAAACTAACAATGTCAGGGACTTGGGTTGGGACTTTCTGAATGCAAAGCGGATGGCCTGTCACTGAGACGCGGTCCCTGCCCAGACATGCTCACCCATTTGGGTAAAGAAGTCAAATCAGCACACTGTTTTTGTCTTAATTATGAGAAACATTTCAGCAATAATGAGATATATGACTATGGCAAAATGACAAGAACACGGGCTGGGATGCAGAGCTGTAACACAAAGCAATCTTCCCCACTGGCGGGGTGGGGGAGTTATATTGAAAGTGTTATCTATGGATATTTTACAAATGAATATAAGCATGCTTAAGAACAAGCATAAAATCCCTTGCTGATCTTAACCCAGCAGCTATGTTGTGTCGATTAACTTGTGGCTGAGAGGATTTGACTCCTCAGCTGGTGCTAAACTACTTTCTCTTTTACTCGGGATTCTAGCCCTCATGGTACAAGATGCTGTACACAACCATGTAGACCATGCTTGGAAAATACTCTCGTCTGCGGCCCAGCATTAATTGTGCCTCTCTACTGCTCATTACAGAAGCATCTTTCTCCTCTATCACCAATTATGGTTTCCCAAAAGCATACAGAGCGCAGGTGTAGTATGTATCAGTGTTAGAAACTCAGATATATAAGCTGGGCGCCAAAGGGCTCCTTAAACTAGAGTGGCAGTCACCATAATGGAATGCAGAGTCAGGGTTTTCAATACAGCTTTTTAGATCCAGAAATTAATTCTGATTGCACAGATAAAATATGATGGATAGGATTCTACAGGATGTGTTGTTGGTGTGTGAAAATAGTCAAGACCCAAGGATCCCCAGGCATGAACCTCCAGGTGATGGAAACGTCAGGTGCTATCCTGGTGCCTGAGCATCTTCACTTGGTTGCAAGTGGCCAATAGCCAGGCGCATAATGTGCATGGCAAATTTTGAATGCTGGTATGTATGTGTCCATGGGACATGGGTGGTGCTGTGGGTTAAACCACAGAGCCTTGGGCTTGCCGATCAGAAGGTCGGCGGTTCGAATCCCCGGGACAGGGTGAACACCCGCTGCTCGGTCCCTGCTCCTGCCAACCTAGCAGTTCGAAAGCACATCAAAGTGCAAGTAGATAAATAGGTACCACTCCGGCAGGAAGGTAAACGGCGTTTCTGTGCGCTGCTCTGGTTCGCCAGAAGAGGCTTAGTCCTGCTGACCACATGACCTGGAAGCTGTATGCCGGCTCCCTCGGCCAGTAAAGCGAAATGAGCGCTGCAACCCCAGAGTCGTTCACGACCGGACCTAATGGTCAGGGGTCCCTTCACCTTTTTATGTATGTGCCCAGCAGAACAAAGCCAAGAGCCAGGGCTCTACCTCATAACAGCAACCCAACCTACAAATGCAATACAATACGTGACCCTTGGTGGGCAGGAGAGGGCAACATCATGTACCCTTCTTCCATGACGCCACAGCAGTAATGAGGACGTCACAATGTTGCTGCTTCATCTACAACTCATTCACTAAGGGAGAACTCTGGTCTTCACCACCACCACCCAACCCCAAGCAAAGACGAACCAAGCACACCTCCCCACGCAGAGAAGGCAGTTCTTTTTGTATCTCTTTCTCTGGGCACCAAGATAAAAGAACTACCCTACCCGATGACTAATGGCTTTGTCTTGTCAACTTGATCCAGAAAACTGGATCTACTCCGCAGGCGAGCCACACCCTAAGGATGGTTGCCATCAGACAGGCAAGTCTCGCTAGAAGCTAGTTCTAAGTGCCACAGGAGGCTGAGCAACAACAGGTTCTTTGAGGGAAATTTTGCTGCACAGGACACTTCTGACAGCATTGTGAATTTCCATCGTTGCTGGTATCGCCAGGAAGGTAGAACTGGAAGCCAGTGTCCAAGGCTTGCTTTGCATGTAGAGTGACCCAGGTTCCATCCAGGTGGACACCTCCAGTTAAACAGGAGCAGGTGATGCAAAAGGCCCCTTCTGAGAACCTAGAAAGCCACTTTCTGTTGGGGTATAAAACACTGGGCAGGATGGACAAATAGCCTGACCTGGTAAAGGCAGCTTTCAATGCTCCTATGATCTCTAATGCAGGCAGGATAGAAATCATCAGAAAGTGGAGGCAGGGGAAAGTACTCTATTATTATTATGATTGCTGCTGCTTTACCATCAAGTAAGCTTTGCACGAACCAGCTCCAGGTGTTAAAACTTTACCACCAGGTATTAAAATTCAACCCAGCCTCCAGATCATTTCACATGGGGCTGAAGAGCAAATCTTTAGGAGAGTAAGGTAAAGGTAAAGGGACCCCTGACCATTAGGTCCAGTCGTGGCCGACTCTGGGGTTGCGGCGCTCATCTCGCTTTACTGGCTGAGGGAGCCGGCGTACAGCTTCCGGGTCATGTGGCCAGCATGACTAAGCCGCTTCTGGCGAACCAGAGCAGCACGGAAACACCGTTTACCTTCCCGCCAGAGTGGTACCTATTTATCTACTTGCACCGATGTGCTTTCGAACTGCTAGGTTGGCAGGAGCAGGGACCGAGCAACGGGAGCTCACCCCGTGGCGGGAATTCAAACCGCCGACCTTCTGATCGGCGAGCCCTAGGCTCTGTGGCTTAACCCACAGCGCAGTCACCTAAAAGCTCCGCAGCTTTGCACCTAGGAATCAAATAGGAAATAGGCATAGGAAGCTGCCTTATAACAAGTCAAATCATGGGGCCATCTAGTATTGTCTTCACTAATTGGCAACAGTGGCTCTCCAGGGTTTTTCAGGCAGGGGGCATTCCCAGCGATACCTGGGGATGCTGGTGGAGAATGAACCAGGGGCCTTTTGTGCACAAAGCAGATGTTTGACTGCTGAGCTATATATATGGCCCCTTCCTACATTTCTTCAGTTTGTGGAATCCAATGAACAGATTGATTTGGGCCAATATGGGGAGGGAAGGCAAGCTCTTGCTTAAAGGTAAAGGGACCCCTGACCATTAGGTCCAGTCGTGGCGACTCTGGGGCTGCGGTGCTCATCTCGCTTTACTGGCTGAGGGAGCCGGCGTACAGCTTCTGGGTCATGTGGCCAGCAGGACTAAGCCACTTCTGGTGAACCAGAGCAGCGCACGGAAACGCTGTTTACTTTCCCGCCGGAGCGGTACCTATTTATCCACTTGCACGTTGGCGTGCTTTCGAACTGCTAGGTTGGCAGGAGCAGGGACCGAGCAACGGGAGCTCACCCCGTCACGGGGATTTGAACTGCCGACCTTCTGATCGACAAGTCCTAGGCTCTGTGGTTTAACCCACAGTGCCACTCGCGTCCCAGCCCTTTCTTAAGATCAGACAAATTCAGGTTTATCCGAGCTCTTGAAATCTACCACTGGGAAAACAGACACCCAACAAAAAGAACTTTCCTCTTTTTTTGGAACTAGTGCAGAGTTCAGGTCAGCTTTCCGTGCAAACGCATGAATACCGCTCCCAGTGTTTCGGCTGGCTTTAATAATGTGCAGAAAGCACAGAGTGTGCCTACGGAGGAGGGTTGTCCATGGACATCAATACCGAGAGATGTCACCACCACTGTTAGCAAGGCAGGACTCCAGCGCTCACCCACAATCTTATCACAAGCTTGGCTGAAGCAGGCATCAAGAGATGCCCAAGCACAGTTCCAACCGCACAGGTCTAATGAATACTTTAGAGGCACCCTATTATTCACCACTGAAAGGGGGAGAGGCAGCTTGTGTGGAACTAAGGGCTACACTGGAGGGGTGCTGCTTAATTCTTGGATGTCAGGTGTGTGTGACTAAAACAACTTGCATGCAAGAAAGTTCACGTGCTGAAATACAGTCTATTGATGAAGCACGCTCGTTCTAGAGGGCTAAGGCAATCTGAGGATGTTGACGCTAGGAATCTTTTCCACATACAAAACGCTTTTCCATTCTGATTGACTTGCAAAAATTCGGAAACGTAGAGAGCATTAAGATTCCCATGTTACAAAAAAACTGAGGCTGAGATGTTGCAAGTGGCGCAAGGTCACCCAACAGAAATGACAATAAATGACAAACTATGGATATGGGGTTGGTTTTACTTGTCCCTGACCCTGCTCTGGCATGTTCCCTAACACATTAAATCCCATTTCCCCCCTTTTACTGAAGGGGTTCAGAGCAGCCAACATTCCATTAAAATTACTGTAAACCCCCCCTGCCTCAAAATATATCCTAAGCCAAGCATCTCTCTGCAAGGAGGAGGGACTTTGAAATCTTTTCAGTCTTCCAGCTCTATTGTAAATTATTTCTGGCCACCTTGACAAATATTCAGACCAAAAAAAAAAAAAAAGTGCGGGGTTTTCTGAGGTCAAGCAGAGCAGCTGTATGTAAATAAAGTGTGGCTATTTATACACAGCTCCATAGATTGCCACAAGCTAAGACAGTTTTGGCCTTTGGCTTTGTGTTAGATGGGATTCTGGTACACTGAGCACATGCAGAACAAACCGGCGCTGCAGCCTGAAGATGGCATGGAGAAATAAATAAATAAACAGAGCACGAGAGAAGCAAGCTACCTTGCACCAAACCGTTCCAACAAAACCTCTCATCTTCCAGCACTCGGTCACTGCCATCTTAACTATTTTACCAGCAGCTCATCTCCCATGCCATGGGGAACTGGGTTGGCTTGACCCTTCGTTTTAAGCAACACTTTCCTTAATGCTAAAACAAAACGCTACTAACAACAGCAACAACAACAAGGAACAGGTACTTCTACATACCTAACTGAAAGCCCCGAGGAACAGGGTAGCAAAGCACAGAAAAGCAATGTATATTATTTATAGGCCCTCGCTCCCTTGGATTATTTTGGGCTCCGCTGGAAGGTCGAGATAGAAATTTAATAAATAAATAGTTTTAATGGCCATGGAGAATTTTCTCCAGCTAGATGCAGTCCAATTCAGACTGATTTGGTACTAAGCACCACTGAGCTTGCTGCTGAGGAACCATATATAGGATTTGGATGAGCACCCTCTGACTTTTGGTTTTAGGTCCTTTGCCATTTTTATGAATTTGCCGTGTGTGATTTGTATGCTAAGCATCCAACAAACGGCCCTCCTCTTTTTTTTGGATTGGGCTGCATCAGATGCAGCACCAAACCATGGTTTGGCCGACATGGGTGAATATTAGAAGAAGATGAAGAAGAGGAGGAGGAGGAGGAGTTTGGATTTGATATCCTGCTTTATCACTACCCTAAGGAGTCTCAAAGCGGCTAACAATCTCCTTTCCCTTCCTCCCCCACAACAAACACTCTGTGAGGTGAGTGGGGCTGAGAGACTTCAGAGAAGTGTGACTGGCCCAAAGTCACCCAGCAGCTGCATGTGGAGGAGCGGAGACGCGAACCCGGTTCCCCAGATTACGAGTCTACCGCTCCTAACCACTACACCACACTGGCTCTCCAAAGGAGAGCCTTAGAAGAAGAAGAGTTTGGATTTGATATCCCGCCTTTCACTCCCTTTAAGGAGTCTCAAAGCGGCTCACATTCTCCTTTCCCTTCCTCCCCCACAACAAACACTCTGTGAGGTGAGTGGGGCTGAGAGACTTCAGAGAAGTGTGACTGGCCCATGGTCACCCAGCAGCTGCATGTGGAGGAGCAGAGACACGAACCCGGTTCCCCAGATTATGAGTCCACTGCTCTTAACCACTACACCACACTGGCTCTCCAAAGGAGAGCCTTAAAGGAGCCTTGGGCTTGTGCGCTCCCTCTCCTCGCTCTGTGTGCATGGCAATTCTGTCCCTCATTTACTTCCAGGAAAGGATGCAATTGCTGAGCACAAGGTGAGGAAGAAGGGCATGGATGCAGCAGCTGCACAAGCACCTTTTATCAGATTCGGCCAGTATGCAGGCTGCAACCTTGCCTGGATGGAGACAGTTTGGCAACAATCACCCATGCTCTGTTACCTGAGATGGATGTGGGATTGCCTCTGAAAATGGCCTGGAAGATGCAGTTGGTCAAGAAAAGCACCGCAAGATTAACTGGGGCTAATCTGGTCTGTTTCTGTGCTCAATTTAAACCTTTAAGGCTCTAAATAACTTCAGCCTAAGTGACCTGGAAGGCCACCTTCTCACATACATACCTGCCCACACCTTACGATCCTCTTTGGAGGGCCTGTTCCAGCTGTTCCTACTGAATGAAGCAAGGCAGGCAACTACCAAGGAGAGGAGAGGGCACTTTGGTGAAGCAATAGCCTTCCCAGGAAGGCTCACCCAGTGGCGTAACATGGGTTGCCAAAGCCCGGGGCAAGGCAAGTATCCTTGGCACTGTCTATCGATAGGCGGGAACTAAGGGGCAAAAGCTAAGCAACATACCCGAGTAGCAGCCGTGGCGTCCCGTGAGCACTGAGCATGGCAGAGAATGGAATGGGGGATTGGTCGGGAGCAGGGTTCTTTCCAAAGCCCGTGCAGAGGACACTGGGAGATTTAGGGCACACTATTTTTAAAATTTATTACTGCTACTTTTTCTTTTGAAATTTTGCACCCCTGAGAATATTTACGCCGCTAGCAACCACCCCTGTGACCACACCAATGCTACGGCGCTAGCCACTCGCCTAGTAAAATTTCGTGATCTTTCTGGTGACAGGTGAATATAATTTTTTTGCTAACCACCCCTTTAAAATTACTTAAGTAATTTAGACCTGTTTTTTAAAGGTGGGGTGCATCAAGTTGTGTTGTGTTGATGCTGTTCTTGAATGGTTTCATGTTTTACTTTGTATTTTAATTTTTTTATAACTTATTTACTGTACGTCACCCAGAGAACTTTATGTTATGGGATGCCCTGCAAACATAGCAAACAAACGAAATTAAATCAGAGGCGCGCTCTCTCGCTCTCTCTCTCAGAAGCAAACCAAGCTCTGCCATTGTGCCTAAAATCAGCCCATTCCTATTGCATTATCTTTCTCTTCACCACAGAAGGAAAACAGTTTCCTATGAAACCACAAATAACGAGCAAGCTACAAATAAGCTTACAAATCCAATTTATTAAAACAACACAGATTATTCTGGCCACATTTACTGTGCCACATTCCACAGGATCAGGAAATTAAAAAAAAACCCATTTGCTATTAGAATTTTATAAGTGTTGCGAGGACACCCAGAATTGACAGCACCCATAACGCTGAGAATTTTGCTGTTGCTAACTGGCATCAGGATCTAGCACTTGTTAGGCCAACAAGCAAAGAGCATTCCTTGAATCTTTATGAAGGAAGTCTAGAGGAAATCCAGTCCCACTTGCAATGGGTCTACAGGTTGCTTGTCCAGTCGCATATACCTTGACCTAGACCAATAACAGGGAACCTCTCCAGATGTTGATGAACTCCCATCATCCCTGACCGTTGGCCATGTTGGCTGAGGTGGACTGAGATTGTAGTCTAACATCTGGAGGACCACAAGTTCCCTACCACTGAGATAGGTGGTCTATGCTTAGCTATTTTAGTCATTGTGGCCTTCTAAAAATAAAAGTATTTACTGCACTGTTGCCCGAAGTGGATTTGCACTGGTCATAGGGGACTGCTAAGAACCTTTGGGCATTTCAGTTACCGTATTTTTCGCTCTATACAACACACCAGACCACAAGGCGCACCTAGTTTTTGGTGGAGGAAAACAAGGGGGGGGGGATTCTGAATCTCAGAAGCCAGAACAGCAAGAGGGATCGCTGCGCTGTTCTGGCTTCTGTGATAGCTGCGCAGCCTGCATTTGCTCCATAAGACGCACACACATTTCCCCTTACTTTTTAGAAGGGGAAAAGTGAGTCTTATAGAGCAAAAAATACAGTGGTGCCCCGCAAGACGAACGCCTCGCAAGACGGAAAACCCGCTAGACGAAAGGGTTTTCCGTTTTGGAGGTGCTTCGCAAAACGAATTTCCCTATGGGCTTGCTTCGCAAGACGAAAATGTATTGCGAATTCCTGCGGTTTTCCCCCCCTTCCCCTAAGCCGCTACGCCGCTTAACAGCTGATCGCTAAAAGCCGCTAAACTGTCAATGGGCTTGCTTCGCAAGACGAAAAAACCGCTAGACGAAGAAACTCACGGAACGGATTAATTTCGTCTTGCGAGGCACCACTGTACGGTATATTTTTTCACCAGAGGTTTCACAGCCCAGTTTAAAAATTTAAAATTCAGCTCATATGAACAAGGCTGATAGAAGGAGCTTGTTTCCTGCCACCTTGAGTGCTCCTCTGACAACAGTAAGGCAGTATATCTTATCAGTATTTTTCTTTTAAAAATTACTGCAGCAGCAACAACGTACTTGATGCTTTACCAAGTAACAAAGACAGGGCCCAACCCCAAGACACTCAAAGAAGAAATGTCAACAGCGGCTTAGCAACACACTACAAGGAAAGAATGTCTTTAAGTGCATTTCAGCTGGGAATGTGAATCAGTTTTATGAGGGATGGTGGAAGACTCAAGGAAAAGGTAGACTTTGATGAGAAAATGCATCACAACTCACAGAGCTGAAATCTTCCCAATGGGTAGAACCCAAAAGACGAGCCATTCTTCTTGTCACCTCCCAAAAAGTATTCAGATGACTGTCTACTTGCAACCCTGGCATAATGCTTATACTTTTGCCACCATGCTCATTCTGCATGCTGTACTCTTAAGCATGGTCTGATAGTAGAAGAAACTTTATGATCAAACTGACTGATATTAAACTAAATGTGAAGCAATGTATGGAGGCATAATCTAAATATTATAGTTGCCGTTTTAGCGTCTTTTCCATTTTCAGCATAGTAAAGTTTCTTCGATTTCAGGCTATGTATGCTTATTTCCTATAGAATGGAAGCTTGGTGAGCTAAGGCTTAGAAGTATTCCCCCAGCTCTTTTCCTACATACTGTACTGCAGACATCCTGTTCAACATTTGGAGCACGGTGACTAAGGACGACATATACAAAGACTCAACCAGTGAGCTATTTTGAGGTTATAGATTAAAAGCATGAAATCCCTTAGAAGGCTTTACAAAAGTAAACCCCCCCTTCTTCAACCCCCTTCAAATTCAGCCATTCCCAGGATGGAAATTGATCTGTGGAAATCTGCCCGGGAACAAGAAATATAAAGGCATGTTGGGCACCCCAGGAGGTCTTATCTGCATGTGGCAGAGAAGTAAAAAAACGAGATACAAAAGAGAATCTTCTTTTTCAGCCTTTATCCCTCCAGTGTGGGCTGCCTCGGCCTCAGAGGCTGAAAGCAAAGCGATGCTTTTTGCCAGCCATGCTCAACACAAGAGGGGCAAGCTCCATGCATCATGAGGCAGCATTGATGAATCACCAGTGTTCTTGTCCTACACAGGTTCTCAGCCTCCTTCAACTGCAGGAAGGGGACTTAAGAGGCACGAGAGAGACTGTTTCAGGGGCAAAAGTCCGAATATGATGGCTTGTATAGGGTCACAAAGGGACAAGGAGGAGCATGGTTCAGCAACCAATGCCCGCCTCACCTCACAAAGTGTGCAGAGGGACCTCAGAAAATAATTGGAGCTCTTCACAAGGGAGACACAGCAAGGAGCTGCTGCAGATCCCAACCGGATGACCTTGTGCCCCAGCTGCAGAGCCAGCTGCTCCACAGCCTTAGATTTGTACTGCCAAGCTAGAAACCCATCACCCAAAAGGCAGCAAACAGGATGTCAGAGGTTTGGGGTGTGTGTGTTGTGAGAGGAGCCCCAAAACCCATGTCAGGGGGCTACAAATGGTCTGGGCCTCTGAACTGATTAGGGAGCTGGATATGAGCCCACAATCTCACTACAATCTTGATCTATATCCACATATTACCTAAGGAGTAATTTAAGAGCACCTGACAAGTACAGTGGTGCCTCGCAAGACGAAATTAATTCGTTCCGCGAGTCTCTTCGTCTTGCGGTTTTTTCGTCTTGTGAAGCGCGGCTAAGCAGCTTAGAAAAAGGGGGGGGGAGGGAAAAAACTCGCAAGACGTTTTTGTCTTGTGAAGCAAGCCCATAGGGAAATTCGTCTTGCGAAGCACCTCAAATACGGAAAACTATTTCGTCTAGCGAGTTTTTCGTCTTGCGGGGCACCACTGTATTATCCCCAACAGTGATCACTATATGCACCAACACACGTCCTCAACAGTTGAATCACCTCCCTGTGTGTTTTGGAAGGAATGGAGCCCAAGAAATGAACAAGTCCAGTACCTCAACCATATAAAAGCATACAGTATGCTGAAAGAACCTTTCGCTGCCATCTCTGCTCCAGCACCCAATAATCCAGCAGACAGATCTTTGCGTATCTGCTGGGAGCCCTCTAGTCTAATACAACCCACCCACTGGGGTCTCAAGGCCCAACAGCAGCCACCTCTCCATTGGAGGTTGTGCTCCAAATCCCCATTCGCTTATCTGCAAAGTAGCAATCACAGACCAAGAGCCCCCTAGAGAGAACCCTCCTCCATGTTTAAAGGCAGGACGGTGGCATATGGGCTTTCTGGAAGCACCTGGTTCAATAATGAGGAAAGTGGGGCTTTGGGTGCAACAGACCAAGCAGGGCTCTCGTTTTTCCTGAAATCCATTTGTGCACTTAGCTCCCCAACCCATGCTCTCCTTCACCTTCTGTGGCCTTAACCCCCACATTGCCCACCCATTATTATTTTGAATCCAACCCTCCTCCCACCCTAATTAATAGCTCATTATATTGGCACAGAGAAAGGTTGGGAGATAGAGGGGGGGTTCCTTTTGTTAGAGTTTCTTGCCGCTCCTCTCACAACCCCCGTCAAACTGGCCCTCTCCCAAGCCCTCAACTTCAACCTCACCCCCAAAATAGAGAAGATTTAAGATCCATTGGCCCACCTTGCCCTGCAGTGCAGAGGGGGTAAGAGAGACAAGGGGTTGAGGGTACAGAGAAGCCTGTGCTGGCCGTGGGGGCAGGGGGTGGTTGCGAAGAGGGGGAGAAAGGCCCTTCCCTTTCACTGCAGGGTCCTCTGTTGGGGGTGGGGGAGAGAGAGATCACTCTCTTCTCCAGCCAAATCCTGGAAATCCCTCAACATCCAGGATAAAAAAAGAGAAAGCCAGGTAAAGAAGAGACGGAGCTGAGACCTGTCTCACCCAAATAGTAATAAGGTGTGAGAGTGTGGTCTTTTGGGGGGAGGGGGTCTCCTTTTTTCCTTCCCTGACAACAAGGCTACTATGTGGAAACAGAGGAAGAGGAGGGTGTCCTCCCCGTGACCCCCACTTTCCCTCCTCACCCTGCCCCCCCCACTTGACAGGGCCTTCCCCCTAAATAGTAAGTGTGGTCTTATGGGGGGGGGGCTTCCTCTTTCTTCCCTTGCCTTACAACAGGGCTACTACGTGGAAACAGAGGAAGAGGGGGTGTCCTCCCCGTGACCCCCACTTCCCCCCAAGTGTGGTCTTTTTGGGGGGTGGGGGCTCCCTCTTTCTTCCCTTCCTTTACAGCAGGGCTTCTATGTGGAAACAGAGGGGGGTGTCCTCCCCGTGAACCCCACTTCCCCCCACGCCCTGCCCCCCACGTGACAGGGCCTTCCCACTTCCCCCCAAGTGTGGTCTTTTTTGGGGGGGGCTCCCTCTCCCCCCCTTCCCTTACAACAAGGCTTCTATGTGGAAACAGAGGGGGGTGTCCTCCCCGTGACCCCCACTTCCCCCCAAGTGTCGTCTTTTTGGGGGGTGCTCCCTTCCCCCCCTTCCCTTACAACAAGGCTTCTATGTGGAAACAGACGAAGACCCCCCACTCCCCCTGCCCCCCCCCCACATGACAGGGCCTTCCCCCTAAATAGTAAGAGTGCTCTTTTTGGGGGGGGATCTTCCTCGTTCTCCCCTCCTTTACAGCAGGGCTTCTATGTGGAAACAGAGGGGGGTGTCCTCCCCTTGACCCCCCTCCCCCCCTCGCTCTGCCCCCCCACGTGACAGGGCCTTCCCACTTCCCCCCAAGTGTGGTCTTTTGGGGGGGTGGGGGGCTCCCTCTCCCCCCCTTCCCTTCCAACAAGGCTTCTATGTGGAAACAGAGGGGGGTGTCCTCCCCTTGACCCCCTACTCCCCCCCCTCGCCCTGCCCCCTCCACGTGACAGGGCCTTCCCCCTAAATAGTAAGAGTGCTCTTTTTGGGGGGTCTCCCTCTTTCCCCCCTCCTTTACAACAAGGCTTCTATGTGGAAACAGAGGGGGGTGTCCTCCCCGTGACCCCCTACTCCCCCCCCTCGCCCTGCCCCCCCACGTGACAGGGCCTTCCCCCTAAATAGTAAGAGTGCTCTTTTTTGGGGGGGGGTCTCCCTCGTTCTCCCCTCCTTTACAGCAGGGCTTCTATGTGGAAACAGAGGGGGGTGTCCTCCCCGTGACCCCCACTTCCCCCCAAGTGTCGTCTTTTTGGGGGGTGCTCCCTCTCCCCCCCTTCCCTTCCAACAAGGCTACTATGTGGAAACAGACCAAGAGGGGGGTGTCCTCCCCTTGACCCCCCCTCCCCCTGCCCCCCCCACGTGACAGGGCCTTCCCACTTCCCCCCAAGTGTGGTCTTTTTTGGGGGGGTGGGGGGCTCCCTCCCCCCCTTCCCTTCCAACAAGGCTTCTATGTGGAAACAGAGGGGGGTGTCCTCCCCTTGACCCCCCACTTCCCCCCAAGTGTCATCTTTTTGGGGGGTGCTCCCTTCCCCCCTTCCCTTACAACAAGGCTACTATGTGGAAACAGACCAAGAGGGGGGTGTCCTCCCCTTGACCCCCCACTCCCCCCTCGCCCTCCCCCCCCACGTGACAGGGCCTTCCCCCTAAATAGTAAGAGTGCTCTTTTTGGGGGGTCTCCCTCTTTCCCCCCTCCTTTACAACAGGGCTTCTATGTGGAAACAGAGGGGGGTGTCCTCCCCTTGACCCCCCCTCCCCCCTCCCCCTGCCCCCCCCACGTGACAGGGCCTTCCCACTTCCCCCCAAGTGTCGTCTTTTTGGGGTGGTGGGGGGCTCCCTCTCCCCCCCTTCCCTTCCAACAAGGCTTCTATGTGGAAACAGAGGGGGGTGTCCTCCCCTTGACCCCCCCACTCCCCCCCCGCCCCCCGCCCCCCTCACACGTGACAGGGCCTTTCCCCCCCCCCCTCACCCGATCTCGTCGGCGCTCCCCACGCTGTTCATGGCGGGGGCGGGCGCGAAGGCCCTGGGCCCGCTCGGCTGCCCCTCCGCCTCCTCTCTCGCCGCTGCCTCTTTCTGCTTCCTCCTCCGGCGCTGAGGTGAATCCTGAGGGGGGGGGGAGAGAGGAGGAGGAGGCGGCGGCGGTTGTGGCTGCTGTCGAGGCGGCTTTCTCTCTCTCTTCTCTCCTCCTTCCCTTCCTTCCTCTCCTCCGCCTCCGCCGCCGCCTCTCCTTCCTCCTCTCGGGGCTTCTCCTATTTTACCTCACACAAGAGGGCCCCGGCGACCAAGCAGCAGCCAGCGGGCGTCGCGCGCATGCGCATGCGCAAGCGGCACGCACGCACGCACGCACGCACACGCGCGCGCTCGTTTCCCGGCGGCCGCCAACCGCCGCTCCCGGCCGCACTGCGCTTGCGCCAAAGCGCGAGGAGGAGGAGACCGCTTGGCTTTCTTTTCCTTTCTACGCTCCACCCCACTATTCGCCATTGGCTGGTTCCAAACGGGGTTTACCGCAGGGGCCGGGAGGGCGACGGGGCGGGGGGGGGGAGTAGCTGAAGGGGAGGAAGAGGCGGTGCGCACGCGCGTTGCTCGTCGAGGTGGTTTTTTCGCGAAAGGCATTATGGGAGGTGTAGTTTTTTTTTAAAAAAAGAATTCGTTAATGTAGGCGGAGAAACGTCTGGCCTTCCTAAAGGATGATGGGAAGTGTAGTTTGTAGCCGCTCGCACGCAGAGCACGTCTTTGCGCCCGCCTGAGGGTCGGGAAGAGAAAGGGTTAGAGGAGAAAGGTGCGCATGCGCCGAGGAAACATAGCGTCTTTTGCCCCGCAAGGCTTCATGGGGGTTGTAGTCCGTTGGGCTGAGGGGATGAGAATGGTATTATTATAGGAAAGGTTTTCAGGCCATTTATTGGGGGTGGGGGAAATGTCTGGTTTTTTAAAAAAAGAGGGTTAAATAGATTATAAGGGGGAAGGAAAGGAAGTTTTTGGTGCCAGCCCCCCACAAAATGCCTTTTAGTAGGAAAGGAGGCACTTTGTCCATGCTCAGAGACACCTTTTACCCTGAACTCACATGTGCGCAGAAACTAACCTACTGGGAAAAAAGTAAAAAATAAAAATGCATTCATTGCTTGGCTCATTTGGCCTCTGGTGGTCCTGATAAAGTATTCCGTTTACTCAGGGCCAGTATAAATTACCTGCTGCATATTGGGGCAAATAAATAAATAAGCAAATAAATTTCACATGGACCACGAATAAAACCTTGAGGGGTCTTGATGGAGACATCGACCTAAGCGTGCAGCAGCTGTGACAAAGGCAAATCCCATGCCAATAATAATAATAATAATAATAATAATAATAATAATAATAATAATAATAATAATTTTATTTATACCCTGCCACTCTGGGGGAAAGGAGCTGAAAATAAAACTGCCAATGCCATGAATGGCATCATACAGATCTAGAATAATAATAATAATAATAATAATAATAAATTATGTGTCCAGTTCTGGTCGCTTCATGTCAAAAAAGAATATTGCAGAGTTTGGAAAAGTTTCAGGAAAGGGCAAAAAAACGGATGGAGGAAAGGTTGCAGCATTGGGGATTATTATTATTATTATTATTATTATTAGTTTGGAGGAATGGCGAGCCAGAGAGGCGACCCGAGACAGAATTATACATGGCATGCAGAAAACAGACAATTAAATGTTTTCCTCCCTTGCTAGAATTTGTGGACGTCCGGCGAAACTGGATGTTGAAAGATTCGGGATGGAGAACAAGGAACTGCGGAACTCACTTGTGCAGGAGGCAGCGACGGCCACAAAGCTAAATGGATTTAAATGGGGATTGGACAAACTTGCAGGAGTGTGTGTGAACAGTATCAGCGGCTACCAGCCGCCATGACAAAGATGGTATCTTGGGGAGAAGAAAAGGTTCTGGAGTAAGCCCAGGGGTCAGCAAACTTTTTCAGACCTTGTGGGGGGGGCGACTATATTTTGCAGAGAAAAATGAATGAATTCCTGTTGTTGTTTAGTCGTGTCCGCCTCTTCGTGACCCCCTGGACCAGAGCACGCCAGGCCCTCCTGTCTTCCACTGCCTCCCGCAGTTTGGTCAAACTCATGTTGACACCTTCGAGAACACTGTCCCACCATCTCATCCTCTGTCGTCCCCTTCTCCTTGTGCCCTCCATCTTTCCCAACATCAGGGTCTTTTCCAGGGAGTCTTCTCTTCTCATGAGGTGGCCAAAGTCTTGGAGCCTCAGCTTCAGGATCTGTCCTTCCAGTGAGCACTCAGGGCTGATTTCCTTAAGGATGGAGAGGTTGGATCTTCTTGCAGTCCATGGGACTCTCAAGAGTCTCCTCCAGCACCAGAATTCAAAGGCATCCATTCTTCGGCCATCAGCCTTCTTTAAAGGACACATTCTTCTCATGTAAAAAACACGCTGATTCCCGAACCCTCCGTGGGCCGGATCGTTTGCCTACCCTTGCCCTACACAAATCTAGAATGGAGACCCTAAGGCGGTTGAGTGGCGCCTTGTCTGCCTCCTTCCAGAAACTCCTGCAGCCCAGCTGGTGCCAAACATTTTGCTCTGCTTTCCTTTGGATCCCATCAGTGAAGTCTTGTTGTCTGGGCAGCCCTGAACCTCCAGACGCATGGCCCAGGCTTGCACCCAAAGGAGGTCACTTTGGTCCTGCTAAAGCAGTGGTTTACTTCACACCCCCGGAATCGCACTTAGATGTCTCTCGAGACAAACAGGGGCCAGTGACAATGAAAGGCGTGTGCAAAGGGGGCCTTTTGTGGCTGCCCTGGTGCCGCCATTGGTTCCCAGCGGCCTGGATCCAGTGGTTTTCCAAAACCCTGACCTGCCAGGTAGCAGGGCCAGATTTAGGTTTGATGAGGCCCTCAGCTACTGAAGCTAATGGGGCCCTTTCTATGTCCAGCCGTCCTTTGTCAACAACAAATTGCCACTGTGTTTTTTGTGTTGAATATATGCCATATGGCAATTTATGGACCTCATAGGTATCTCAAGCCATTTGCGCATGTTGCCCTGCAACCAGTCCATGCAGAATGTAGGCACCCTATATATAGAAAGGAGCAAACCAGGGATATTTTAGGGAACAGGCTAGCAGGCGGGGGCCATGACTTACATTAGAGGAACCTACACAACACAAAACACTCTTGCTGTATGCAGGTTTTATTTTATTTGTTTTTTATCTTATATTTTGGAAATGTACATCCAGTTTTTTCCCCTTTACTTTTTTGGGGGGCCCCCAAGGGAGTGGGGCCCTAAACTACAGCTCGTTTTGCTTATACTTCAATCCAGCACTGGATGGGTACATGCAAAAGTTATCCAGCAGGTGTCCCCTCGTTCCTTTAACCATTTGGAAAATGGGCGTTGCAAAATGAGAGGAGGGGGGCATGGAATAACCCTTCCCTTTTCAACTCAGCACTCCGGAGATGCAGAGTCAGCTGTTTTCCCTCCCCTTCGCCCCCCCAGCTTCATCTATTTAAAGCCAACTTATTTAAAGTCCAAGGGGGGTTCCTGCTGGGATCTGTTAAATCTCCAGCTCTCTCTTTCTCTCTCTGCCTCTCCAGCTCCAGCCAACATGACTTCCTCCTCCGAAACCGCCCAACCAATTTTCCTGGAAGGGGAGAACTGCAAGCCCTCCTGGAAAGAGGCGGCTGCAGGGTACGACACGACGGACACCCACTTGGAGATCATGGGGAAGCCGGTTATGGAGCGCTGGGAGACTCCATACATGCATTCCCTCGCTTCTGTGGCCGCTTCGAAAGGTAAGGTAAAGGTAAAGGTACCCCTGCCTGTACGGGCCAGTCGTGTCCGACTCTAGGGTTGTGCGCCCATCTCACCTAAGAGGCCGGGGGCCAGCGCTGTCCGGAGACACTTCCGGGTCACGTGGCCAGCGTGACGAAGCTGCATCGGGCGAGCCAGCGCAGCGCACGGAAACGCTGTTTACCTTCCCGCTGGAGTGGTACCTATTTATCTACTTGCACTTTGACGTGCTTTCGAACTGCTAGGTTGGCAGGCGCTGGGACCGAGCAACGGGAGCGCACCCCGCCGCGGGGATTCGAACCGCCGACCTTTCGATCGGCAAGTCCTAGGCACTGAGACTTTTACCCGCAGCGCCACCCGCGTCCCTACTTCTGCTTTGAAAGGTAGGACGGTGCATTTACCGTATTTTTCGCTCTATAAGACGCACCAGACCACAAGACGCACCTAGTTTTTGGAGGAGGAAAACAAGAAAAACAATATTCTGAATCTCAGAAGCCAGAACAGCAAGAGGGATGGCTGCACAGCGAAAGCAGCAATCCCTCTTGCGGTTCTGGCTTCTGGGATAGCTGCGCAGCCTGCATTCGCTCCATAAGACGCACACACATTTCCCCTTACTTTTTAGGAGGGGAAAAGTGAGTCTTATAGAGCAAAAAATATGGTGTGTTTTGTTTCTCCGCATTCCACTTTTTCTCTCTCCCTGCTGAATCCCCACAACGACCCTGCAAGGCTGGCCAGGCAGAGACGCCAGCGGCTGGCCCGCAAGGTAACCCAGTTCGCTTCAGGGCCAAGTGTTGGGAGAAAGGAACCCGGTCTCTCCCGGGTGCCAGCCTGACATGCTAAATCGTAATGTTGTGGTCATCGGAGGTTTGTGGGCAAGCCTACCTTCGAGGGGTGTTGTTGCTGTAGTGCACCAGCGCTCAAAATTTCCCGCTTTCGCAGTAGCAGCCAGAACTGGTGGCTGAATGTTGTGAGATTTGGGAAAGGCAGAAGAAAAGACGGCTCAGGGTTAAACTACGGAACTCCCTGCCACAGTAAGGAGGCGGTAATGTGCCCGAATACCAGTTGCCACAGGAAGGGAGAGTTGTTCTTGTGCTTGCAGCCCCTCATGAGAATTGGATAGGGGCTCCCTTTGGCTTGATCCTGCAGCCAGGCTCTCCTGACGTTCCCTTTCTGGTTCAACGTTGCCAGCCTATCCTAAGCTACTCCTTGTCTGAAAGACTCTGGGTTGTACCCAGCTACAACCTCTGCCCCAGAGTAGAACCCATTGGAAGGAATGCTCCGAGGTTCGTCAAGCCCATTAATTCCAGTGGGTCTACTCCGAGTAGGGCTAGCGTTGGCGGCAACGTGTTCCCTCTCCGGCTGCACCGACACCCTAAAGCACATTCTGCTCCAACCGAGGGGAAAAGAAAACCCTGTAGTTCTGCCCTGCAGAACTACAACTCCCACATAAAAGGTGTCTATGTTTATATGATTTAGAACCATTCACAGCTGAGGAAGCCCCTTGGGGCGAAGCAGGGGAATATCCAGGAATTATTGTCTACCTGTGCCTCTACCAGTGCCAGTTTCTTAAATCTACCAACCTCATCATCTTCATTTGACACTATTTCATGGTACTCTTCTAAGGTATACGTCAGACAGAAAAATACAAGAGAAGATGAAGAAATTAGACTGACAAAATAGGAATCGCATTTTGTACATACTGGACTTGGTGGTTAACTGAATAATCTACATTTTAATATGTTATATCATGATGCTGACTTTGACGTTATGAGAAGCTGCATCTAATTTTGAGAAGTGCAGTAAAGGTAAAGGGACCCCTGACCATTAGGTCCAGTCGTGGCCGACTCTGGGGTTGCGGCGCTCATCTCGCTTTACTGGCCGAAGGAGCCGGCGTACAGCTTCCGGGTCATGTGGCCAGCAGGACTAAGCCGCTTCTGGCGAACCAGAGCAGCGCACAGAAACGCCGTTTACCTTACCGCCGGAGCGGGACCTATTTATCTACTTGCACTTTGACGTGCTTTCAAACTGCTAGGTTGGCAGGAGCAGGGACCGAGCAACGGGAGCTCACCCCGTCATTGCGGGGATTCGAACCGCCGACCTTCTGATCGGCAAGTCCTAGGCTCTGTGGTTTAACCCAAAGCACCACCCGACTCCCTATAATTTTGAGAAGTAGCTTCTAGTAAATGACTTTACAATTGTTAACATACAGCCTATTACCTTTACGTTTTTTTCCCCCAAGTGGATTTGCGTAATACAGGCATTCTCGTGGTTTTGAGCTACAACTTCCAGCACCCTTTAGCTAACATTCCAGGGATTATTGGACGCGGGCGCAGCAGTGAAGGAATGTGCTATAACCTTTTCCGCCCCTCAACCCCAAGTCTTCCTGCCTGAGACCTGCTTGTGTTGCAGCAGAGTTAAGAATAGCCACACTGCAAACTATCTCCCCTTTTGAAATAAACACTTGTCTGCGGGTTCGATTCAGGGGTCGGGGTTTTCCCGACAGCTGCAAGCTGAGATGTGGGGTATAAGCCTAGGGCAGGGGTCTGCAACCTTTAAGACAAAAAGAGCCACTTGGACCCGTTTCCAAAGAAGAAAAAAAACCTGGGAGCCGCAAAACTCGTCATTATTAAAATAACTTTTTTTGTCACTTTTTTATTATTTCTTTGTTTGACCCCTCAGAATTACTCCTCCTCAAAGAAATAAACGTTAAATTAACAAGTTACCTTTTTGTGTGTGTGTGTGTTCTTCAGTCCCTTTCAATGCAGTGACCAGCGTACATGCCCCTTACAATGTAGCGGGCGGGCGGGAAGGTGACGTCGGGACGTTGCGTGACCACCACACGCACCGCCCCCATGCGACGTCACAGCCAGTACAGCGCCCGCCACAGTGGGGAGTGTCGGGGCGCACAATGCGCCTCCTCCCCTCGCTAGTATCTGCCCCAGAGCCGCGGCAAAGGTGTCAAAGAGCCACATGCGGCTCCGGAGCCGCGGGTTGCAGACCCCTGGCCTAGGGGAAGAAAGATTCTCTTGGATAGAGCAAAAAAAAATCTAGATTTTTCTTACAGCAGTGAACTCTGGCCTTCTTGTATTTAGCCTGAAGGCCAACACATAAGCTTGTTCCACATACTTTTGCCTCTGGCAATATTTAAGGCGGGCATGCCCCCCCCCCCAGTTGATAGGCAATGCCATTCAAATGGTGTCAGTGCTCCGCATCTTGTGATTGGTTATGTGGGGCAGGTCTTACTTGGGCCTCCCCAATATTTTATTCAAATTGGCCTCTGCTTCCAGACTGATCAGGCATGTGTTTTTTTTGGGGGGGGGGGCAGCCAATTTAGAAGCCAACTTTTGAATTTCGTACCCGAGACGTTTTCTTGCTCCTACTGCACTTGCTGCCTGCATTGAATTGTAAGTAAAATTTTTGTTTAACAACAACAACAACAAATTTATTATTTATACCCCGCACATCTGGCTGGGTTTGTTTATCTTACTTAAAAAACGTGTGCTTCATTCTATTCAAGGAGAGTGAAGAGGTGGAAGGGGGTCAGCAGACCCCAAAAGAATAGGCATTGAAAGCCACAATTGCCTTTACCTTTGTAAAGGTAAAGGGACCCCTGACCATTAGGTCCAGTCGTGGCCAACTCTGGGGCTGTGGCGCTCATCTTGCTTTACTGGCCGAGGGAGCTGGCGTATAGCTTCCAGGTCATGTGGCCAGCAGGAGTAAGCCGCTTCTGGCGAACCAGAGCAGCGCACGGAAACGCCATTTACCTTCCCGCCGGAGGGGTACCTATTTATCTACTTGCACTTTGACGTGCTTTCAAACTGCTAGGTTGGCAGGAGCAGGGACCGAGCAATGGGAGCTCACCCGGCGGGGATTCGAACCGCCGACCTTCTGATCGGCAAGTCCTAGGCTCTGTGGTTTAACCCACAGCGCCACCGTGCAGGCTGCAAAATGTAAGAGCCTTTGACTCTGCTGAAAAGGCTTTGCAGCCCATTCACTTTTTCTGTTTCTCCCACACTTGTGGGATAGGAGTTTTAAATGTCCCTCTGCAGATTTAACCCTCGATCCGACTCCTTGGTCTGCTCAAAGAGTCACGGCTGCTAACCGGACCTCCTCGCTCTTGTGTGTTCCACCCAGGGGGCCGGGTGCTGGAGGTGGGTTTCGGCATGGCGATCGCCGCCACCAAAATCGAGGAGTTCAATATTGAAGAGCACTGGATCATCGAGTGCAACGAGGGCGTATTCCAGCGGCTGAAGGAGTGGGCGAAAACACAGCCTCACAAGGTACGTCAGAAGAGCCCTAAGGCTGAATCAGGTTATAGAGGGGTGTGTGTGTGTATGTATACACACACACACACACACACACCTATACACCTATACATATCTTCACATATGCTTACTCACTCTCTCTCTCTCTCTCTCTCTATATATATATAGCGTATTTTTCGCTCTGTAAGACACACCAGATAGGGACGCGGGTGGCGCTGTGGGTAAAACCTCAGTGCCTAGGACTTGCCGATCGCATGGTCGGCGGTTCGAATCCCCGCGGCGGGGTGAGCTCCCGTCTTTCGGTCCCAGCTCCTGCCCACCTAGCAGTTCGAAAGCACCCCTAAGTGCAAGTAGATAAATAGGTACCGCTTTCTAGCGGGAAGGTAAACGGCGTTTCCGTGTGCTGCGCTGGTGCTGGCTCGCCAGAGCAGCTTCGTCACGCTGGCCACGTGACCCACGGACAGCGCTGGCCCCCGGCCTCTTAAGTGAGATGGGCGCACAACCCTAGAGTCGGACACGACTGGCCCGTATGGGCAGGGGTACCTTTACCTTTACCTTTTTAAGACACACCAGACCACAAGACACACCTAGTTTTTGGAGGAGGAAAACAAGAAAAAAAATATTCTGAATCTCAGAAGCCAGAACAGCAAGAGGGATCGCTGTGCAGTGAAAGCAGCAATCCCTCTTGCTGTTCTGGCTTCTGGGATAGCTGCGCAGCCTGCCTTCGCTCCATAAGACGCACACACATTTCCCCTTACTTTTTAGGAGGGGAAAAGTGAGTCTTATAGAGCAAAAAATACGGTAAGCTGTTCGAAAACCAAGGTACAAATTTTAAGAATGTTTTCCTGATTTTATTTCTTCTTTTGAGTTTTCTTTGCTCTCCAACAGCCCCTCTTTGACCCAAACAACCAAACTAGGTTAAACTGCAAACCGAGAGGATTTGAGCAAATGTTTTTGAGCCGATTCCCAGCTGCTGAGTCAGTTGAGTGGTCAGTCATTAACGTCCTCTCCTCTGCTCTGGTCCCAAGGTCGTTCCCTTGAAGGGGTTGTGGGAGGACGTCGTCCCAACCTTGCCCGACGAACATTTCAACGGTAAGCAAGAGATAAAAAGGTTTTCCCCCTTTCTCTCATGACCCCACAACTGGTGGGTGTCCAATTAAGCTGAACAAGCTGGGAGATTCAGGATGGGTCAAATAAAGCCCTTCTTCGCCCCGCACAAACTGTGGAACTCCCTGCCACAGTAGACAATCAGGGGCAACTTGGATGGCTTTAGAAGGGGATTAGACAAATTCATGGAGGGGAAAGGCCATCAATGGAAGCTATGCTCTGCCTCCTAGTTGGAGGCAGAAATGCTTTTGAATTCCAGAATAAGGCAATACTAAGTTTTCCTGTCTTCTGAACAAGAGTCTCTCTGCTGTGATCATATATTAAAATAAAACCCCACATTTCTTTTCTTACCGTGTATCCATTAATTCACACCCAGTTCCCAATTCCTGTTGTATTTGCTGTACAGTTTTTGGGGGGCAGGGGGCGGGCTGGTGTGGGGGACTCCCTGGTCCTGAATGGGGTGACTGTGCCCCTGAAGGACCAGGGGCACAGCCTGGGAGTCATTGTGGACTCACATCTGTCCATGGAGGCACAGGTCAAATCTGTGTCCAAGGCAGCTGTTTACCAACTTCATTTGGTAAGCAGGATGAGACCCTCCCTGCTGGCAGACTGTCTGGCCAGAGTGGTGCATGCTCTGGTTATCTCCCGCTTGGACTACTGCAATGCGCTCTACGTGGGGCTACCTTTGAAGGTGACCCGGAAACTACAACTAATCCAGAATGCGGCAGCCAGACTGGGGACTGGGAGCGGCCGCCGAGACCACATAACACCGGTTCTGAAAGACCTGCACTGGCTCCCAGGACGTTTCCAAGCACAATTCAAAGTGTTGGTGCTGACCTTGAAAGCCCTAAACGGCCCAGTATACCTGAAGGAGCATCTCCGCCCCCATCGTCCGACACTTAGGTCCAGCTCCGAGGGCCTTCTGGCGGTTCCCTCCCTGCGAGAAGTGAGGTTACAGGGAACCAGGCAGAGGGCCTTCTCGGTGGTGGCGCCTGCCCTGTGGAACGCCCTCCCATCAGATGTCAAGGAAATAAACAACTACCTGACTTTTAGAAGACATCTAAAGGCAGCCCTGCTTAGGGAAGTTTTTAATGTTTGATGTTTTATCGTATTTTTAATATTCTGTTGGGAGCTGCCCAGAGTGGCTGGGGAAACCCAGCCAGATGAGTGGGGTATAAACAACAACATTATCCCAATTTTAAAAAATCATCCCTTCCCTCCAATGATTTTTATGAACTCCCATCCTCCCTTGCCATTGGCCATGCTTGTTTTGGCTGATGGGAGCTGTAGCTCAGCATCGTCCAGGGGCCAGATGTTTCCCCACCTCTGGAATAAAGAAGTCCACCTTTTGCTTTAGGAGGTGTGGGAGACTCCTAAGTTGGCAAAGTAACCTCTTCTACCTTTCCCGCCCCGACCTGGCCACAGTGATCCATGCGACGGTCACCTCCAGGCTTGACTACTGTAATTCGCTCTACGCGGGGCTGCCCTTGAAGCTGTCCCAGAAACTCCAGCGGGTGCAGAATGCTGCAGCGAGGCTCCTCACGGGGTCCCTGCCATGGGAGCATATTCACCCAGTGCTTTTCAAGCTGCACTGGCTCCCGGTGGAGTACAGGGTCAGATTTAAGGTGCTGCTTTTGACCTTTAAAGCCCTTCACAGCCTAGGACCCTCGTACCTACAGGACCGCCTCTCCTGGTATGCCCCACGGAGGACCTCAAGGTCCATAAATAGCAACACCCTAGTGGTCCCGGGCCCTAAGGAAGTTAGATTAGCTTCAACCAGAGCCAGGGCCTTTTCAACACTGGCTCCCGCCCGGTGGAACGCTCTGCCTCATGAGACCAGGGCCCTGCAGGATCTGATCTCTTTCCGCAGGGCCTGTAAGTCAGAGTTGTTCCGCCTGGCCTTTGGCTTGGAGCCAATTTGATTCCCTCCCTCCCTCTCTTTCTTTTTTCTTTTCCTTCTCCTCCTGCGATGAGGCTACATTTTAATATTATAATGTTTCATTATTTTAATGTTGTATTTTAATTTTGTTTTTAAGTTGTAATCATTCAACTTGTTTTTATTATTGCTTTTAAGCCGCCCTGAGCCCGGCCTTGGCTGGGGAGGGCGGGGTATAAATAAAAATTATTATTATTATTATTATTATTTCCTGTTTCTTTCCTGCAACCTCCAGGAATCCTCTATGACACCTACCCTCTCTCAGCCGAAACCTGGCACACTCACCAGTTCAGCTTCATCAAGGTAAGGCATGACGGCATTCAGCGGCGTAGCGTGGGTTGTCAGCACCCGGGGCAAAGGCAAGTAATTTGCACCCCCTAACCCAGGGCAAGGCAAGTAATTTGCGCCCCCTAACCCGGGGCAAGGCAAGTAATTTGCGCCCCTAACCCCTAACCTGCCGCCGCTGCCAGCTTTTTCTTGCTGCTGCCTGGGCTGGGGTATTTACGGCAAGGTAGCCACGGCGGCGGCGGCGGGTCCGTGTCAGGTGATCTGAGGCGAGTTGCTGCTGGCGCTGCCGCCCAAACAACGCCGCTTGCCCGGAGGAGGAGGAGGGCAGCGAGGCGAGGAAAATGCAACATGGCCCAGCAGCTGCAGCAGCGGCGGCGGGGCTGTGAGGAGGGGCTGCCTGGCGCGTCCTCCACGGTGAGCGCTGAGAGCCGCTGCCTGCCGGACGCCTTCAGCCCGGACGCGTGCACAGCTCGTCGGTTCCGCGAGACATGGGGCTCTACTGCAGCCTGCGCCCGAGGCTCTTCGGCGACTCCGGAGTGCGTCCCCCCCAGATGTTGCGCCCGGTGTGGCCGGGCCCCCCCTGCACCCCCCACGCTACGCCACTGACGGCATTGCAAAAAGCGAGGCGGCTTCCTAAAGAAATATCGCAAACCCAAAAGCAATCCCTTCAGGGCAGGAATGATCAAGAGTATTTTTTGAGCGCTCCCTGGCAGTTCCTGGGAAGGTAGCAACAGGCACCGTGGCTTTCCCTTTGTTGCCGGTGATTGCAGGGCGGTCAGTTTTGAAATCCAGGAGCTCAGCACGGCAGCCGCGAATATAGGCTGAAATCAGGGCCGGATTTTGGTTTGACGAGGCCCCAAGCTCCTGAAGGTAATGGGGCCCTTTATACGCCCAGCTGTCCTTTGTCAACAACAAATCGTCACTCTTTTTTGTGTTGAATACATGCTAGATGGTAATTTATGGACCTAATAGGTATCTAAAGCCATTTGCACATAACAAAATATGTATTTTATCCAAGTAATTGTTGAACTGAAATACAATTAGGAAGAAGTATATTTTTTTGGGGGGGGGGTCTCCAAGAGAGTGGGGCCCTAAGCTATAGCTTGTTTAGCTTATACGTAAATCTGGCACTGGCTGAAATCATGTGATGCGAGTTTTAATCTGTTTTTCGTTTATTGTCCTTCTTTCTTTTCGAAAGTCTTAAATCATGCCTGCCAGTTCTTCTAAATTTAATACAGTACAGAAAAAAGTTCTGAAACCATTTTGTCTCTCCCAAATGACCTCAGATATTTCTCTGCAAGGTCAAAGGAAATGGGGAGCCTCCCCATTGTCTCTTTGCTCACAAATCCTGTCTCAAGGGCACATTTAAGGTATGAATAGGGTGAGCCTGTGACCTGGATTCAGGAATTGAGTAGTCATCATAACAAAAGTGTGGCCAGCATGCCCAGGTAATTCAATCAGGTAACCTGGCAGACAGGATAAAAACAAGGCACTCTGATTTCTGTTGTAGTCCGCCTCTTCTCTGATGTACTGGGCATTGGTCTTGGGCTACCCCCCTTCCGTGATGTATGTATGATGTATGGAGGGGCGGTCTTGGGTTCCAGGGTGGGCAGTGCAAAAGTCCATATAAGTGCTTGCACACCTTTGTCCTGGGTCCTCCACCTCTCTCCCTGTTGCAACAGCTTTAATAAAGATCAGGCTTCCTAGCTGCTTTGCTTCTCAATATGCTCTGGTTTGCCTCTTTTATTTTCTCCTACCAACAGACGCGGTTAAGGGACGCGGGTGACGCTGTGGGTTAAACCACAGAGCCTAGGACTTGCCGATCAGAAGGTTGGCGGTTCAAATCCCCGCAATGACGGGGTGAGCTCCCGTTGCTTGGTCCCTGCTCCTGCCAACCTAGCAGTTCGAAAGCACATCAAAGTGCAAGTAGAGAAATAGGTACCGCTCCGGCGGGAAGGTAAACGGCGTTTCCGTGCGCTGCTCTGGTTCGCCAGAAGCGGCTTAGTCCTGCTGGCCACATGACCCGGAAGCTGGACGCCGGCTCCCTCGGCCAATAAAGAGAGATGAACGCAGCAACCCCAGTGTCGGTAACGACTAGACCTAACAGTCAGGGGTCCTTTTACCAACACAGAACCAACAAAAGGACTCTCTATACGCTCTTGGGTACCCCATAAGGGAAAAGGAGCAGGGCTTTTTTTCTTATAACATTCCTAACTTCAGATACAGTGGTGCCCCGCAAGACGAATGCCTCGCAAGACGGAGAACCCGCTAGACGAAAGGGTTTTCCGTTTTGGAGGTGCTTCGCAAAACGAACTTCCTATGGGCTTGCTTCACAAGACGAAAATGTCTTGCGAGTTCCTGCGGGTTTTTTCCCTCCCCCCCCTTTTTCTAAGCCACTAAGCCGCTTATCTGCTTATCTGCTAAGCCGCTAATAGTACTAACCCGCTAATCCGTCAATGGTCTTGCTTCGCAAGACGAAAAAACCGCTAGACGAAGAGACTCGCGGAACGGATTAATTTCGCCTTGCAAGGCACTACTGTACAGGGATGCAACCAGCAGGGACCCCCAACCTTTCCAGGACAAAAAATCCCAGCAAGGCGTCCGGGGGGGGAAAGAGCCTCACAGAGTCTACCATAACTCCCATCCCTCCCTCCTCTCCTGCAGGGCCATGCTTACCGCCTCCTGAAGCCCGGAGGGGTCCTCACCTACTGCAACTTGACCTCTTGGGGAGACTTCCTCAAGAACAAGTATTCGGACATCGAGAAGATGTTTCAGGTGAGGGCGAGGGAGGGCTTTGCAGGCGGGTGGAGGCCGGGGAACAAGAGCTCTGTGTGAATTCTACTTGCTCCCACAAGTAGACCCACCCCATAGATTTAAACATCTCTCATCGCCATTCCTCTTCCTTGGATCGTTATAAGAAGAAAAAAATCTCAATGGAAAACTGCGTATTAAAATTCCCTGCTCTCTGGCACCCTCTGGTGTTGGATGCTCATAGCGCATTCAAACTGCTGGTTCTTTACAACCGCGTGTCTTGTGTGGTGGGTTTAAAGTCTCCTCATGGCGCTTTCCTCCCGCATTTTAGGAAACGCAGGTTGAGCACCTGGTGGAAGCCGGTTTCAAGAAGGAAAACATCCACACGGCTGTCATGGACCTCGTCCCTCCATCCGACTGCAGATACTACTCCTTCCCCAAAATGATCACTCCCGCCCTCATCAAGTAGAGCTGCCAGCCCGTTCCCCGACCGGCTAGCTTTCTGAGGAAGGCCATGCTGACCGCAGCAGGAGCAGCCGAGACGGTCCCCTCTTTTGTGGCCACACAGAAATCGGGGAGGGAGATGGCCTCCCGTTTTTCGAGCCTCCGGGCACATGGACATGAGCCCTTTAGCCCAAAAAATTGCAATCTGTTCTGTCGATCAAGAGAATTCTTTTCCACGTTGCCTTGTCTCCTTTCGTCTCTGCCGAACGGCAAACTGGGTGTAACTCGGTTGCAGACAACGCATGCAGATCGTGGATCGATCCCTCCGGTGGCATCTCCGTAAGCACGGCTGTGGTAGACCCTTCTCTGCCTGCAAACTCCACACAGCCCCTGCCAGTCCTTCTAGATAGATGGGGTCCTGGTCTGATTCGGTGCAAGGCCGACTCCTGTTCAAATTTGCCTCTCAATTCAGAACCATGAGGACTAGGCACATGGTTTTCAGCTCAGCACCTGCACGGCCTGCGTAAGGCGCCGGGTTCCATCCCCGACATCTCCATGCGGGAGAACGGCTGCCAGCCAGTGTAGACAGTACTAAGCCGGATGGATCAGTAGTCTGGCTACGTATAAGTCACCAGCCTATCTTCTGTTGCTGTAGTAAAGGTAAAGGGACCCCTGACCATTAGGTCCAGTCATGGCCAACTCTGGGGTTGTGGCGCTCATCTCGCTTTATTGGCCGAGGGAGCCGGCGTACAGCTTCCGAGTCATGTGGCCAGCATGACTTCTGGCAAACCAGAGCAGCGCACGGAAATGCCGTTTACCTTCCCGCCGGAGCGGTACCTATTTATCTATTTGCACTTTGTCGTGCTTTCGAACTGCTAGGTTGGCAGGAGCAGGGACCGAGCAACGGGAGCTCACCCCGTCATTGCGGGGATTCGAACTACTGACCTTCTGATCGGCAAGTCCTAGGCTCTGTGGTTTAACTCACAGCGCCACCCGCATCCGCTAAACCAGCACAGCGTAGTGTGGGGACTCGCTTCCGCGGCGCTGGGAATTGCGTCTACACGAACACCAGAAATCAAGGGCGGGACTGATCTTGCCCACGCAAGATAAAGCTTGCTTCCCGACCATTACCTCTTTCAGTGCCTCTGGCGGGATGACTTTGTTAACCCGTGGGTAGGAAAAATCCATGCCAAACTTCTGAGCATCGGAATTTCCCCAGCAGACTCCTTAAAGATGAACCTACGCTCAGCCAAAAGCCTTATCGAGCAAAGATTAGCAGACATTGAAAATCAACACAACCTCTCCAGGGGTGGGGGTGTCTGCTCCCCCAGGTATCATGGAATAACCCCACCACTTGGCCTTCCATCATACATGTCATCTCTTTCATCTGCACCACACCGACTTGCATTTATTCGTGCAAGGTTCAATGTTTTTCCATCGAACCTGCTGAGCCACAGATTTTCCAAGGGTTTGGTGTCTCCGCTATGCGAGTGTGACGGGAAAACAGTTGAATCTCTTCCACATATAATGTTCAACTCTCCCTTACATAGCATAGCCAGGACTAAATTCCTGGGTCCTGCTTTATTGCGCTTGGTTGGCAGGCCTGTTGAGTCACATGCCGCACTGCTTTTGCAGGATACAGATCCTTCTGTAACTCTGCAGGTGGCGAGATTCCTGAATGCGGTTATCTCACACACAAAAACCACCAAAAAACAACATCAACAACAAAAACTAATCGGACAGTTATGATGAGAGTGCAGGACGGACCTCGTCTCCAGTTCTCCTTTTTCTGTGAACCGTCCCTTGGATCTTTCCGGGCCCCAAGCTGTTATTTGTCACTGCTCAATGACCCACCCTTGCATCGTGGTGTTCCCCTTCTGTTGTTAGATGTATTGGTTTTTATGTTTCTGCCCTTTTATGTTTGTACATATTTTATGGGCTAATAGCCGTAAATAAATAAATTTAATTTAAAACTTGCTGACCCCTGCTCTAAAGGCAGGCGATTGGTCCATGCAGCCTGCTGATGACTACTCTGTCTGGCAGCACCTCTCCAAACAGAGGTCTTTTTTACACCCGCCTCTTTTTTAAGGGACGTGGGTGGCGCTGTGGGTTAAACCACAGAGCCTAGGACTTGCCGATCAGAAGGTCAGCGGTTCAAATCCCCGCGGCGGGGTGAGCTCCCGTTGCTCAGTCCCTGCTCCTGCCCACCTAGCAGTTCAAAAGCACGTCAGAGTGCAAGTAGATCAATAGGTACCACTCCGGCGGGAAGGTAAACGGCGTTTCCGTGCGCTGCTCTGGTTTGCCAGAAGCGGCTTAGTCCTGCTGGCCACATGACCCGGAAGCTGTACGCCGGCTCCCTCGGCCAGTAAAGCGAGATGAGCGCTGCAACCCCAGAGTCAGCCACGACTGGACCCAATGGTCAGGGGTCCCTTTACCTTTTTTAACCAGAGTTTGAGCCTGGGGCTTCCTGCCTCCAAAGCACCAACTTTTATCCCCTGAGCAAACAGGCTGCCTTCCAGAAGTTGACTCGAACAACGCTGGGTCTCATCCTGCTCTTGCAATCGCAGTTTAACATTTATATCCCAACTTATTCCTAACAAAGAAGCTCAACTCGGTGTGCTTAGATTTCCCCTCCCTCATTTAATCTTCACAACAACCCTGAGAGGTAGGTTAGGCAGAGAGCTAGCCACCAGTTGCAAAATGTGTGAATGGGGTGTGTGTGTGAGAGAGAGAGAGCGCGCGTTCCTAGAACCTCAACTTCTGCTTTTAAAAAGAAAAGCTTCTAGTCCTCATGGTAGTGGTTGTTTAGTCGTTTAGTTGTGTCTGACATTTTGTTACTGTGATGGCCTGGGATTCGGACTCAGAGGCTGAACCTGAGGGATCCCAGCCTGCACAGGAGTCCCCGCCTCCAGAACCACCTGAGCCGGGGCTGGGGCCTGAGCCTGAAGGGTCGTCACCTGTGCTGGGTCCTCAGGTGAGTCTGCTCAGGCTCCTGAGGTGATGGAGGACCCATTGCCTGCAGGTGCTCCACTCTCAGCCCCGTCAGAGGAAGCTGAGGTTGCCTCTGGGTCCGGGAACCCTCCAGCCTCTCCTGAGCTGCAGAGGCTCAGGGCAGAGAGGCGGAGGGAACTAAGTTCCCGCAGGAGGGCTCGCCTCCAGGCCAGGAGAGGCGAGTCACCAGGGGATCGGGGCCGCCCTATGCCTCAGGGCAGATAAAAGCCAGCCAGCCCCAGTCCCAAGTTGCAGGAGCAACGTTGTTGGTAGCCTGTTCCTGCCTCCACCCTGTCCTGCTCTCCTGCCGGATCTCCTGACCTCACACGACTCCCTGCCTTGGACCCAGCTACAGCTTTGACGGACAGCCTCCATACCGCACCTGCAACCATGGACTGGACTCAGTCCTCACCTCTTGGTTAGCCCCCGGGAAGAGCAGTTACCCCCTGGACCAGAGCACGCCAGGCACTCCTGTCTTCCACTGCCTCCCACAGTTTGTTCAAACTCATGCTGGTAGCCGTCATGATGGTAATATGCCTCAAACCTTTGAAGGTGACCCAAAAACTGCAACTAATCCAGAATGCGGCAGACTGGGGACTGGGAGTGGCCGCCGAGACCACATAACACCGGTCCTGAAAGACCTACGTTGGCTCCCAGGACATTTCCGAGCACAATTCAAAGGGTTGGTGCTGACCTTGAAAGCCCTAAATAGCCCAGTATACCTGAAGGAGCGTCTCCACCCCCATCGTCCATCCTGGACACTGAGGTCCAGCTCCGAGGGCCTTCTGGCGGTTCCCTCCCTGTGAGAAGCGAGGTTACAAGGAACCAGGCAGAGGGCCTTCTCGGTGGTGGCGCCCTCCCTGTGGAACGCCCTCCCATCAGATGTCAAGGAAATAATCAACTATCTGACTTTTTGAAGACATCTGAAGGCAGTCCTGTTTAGGGAAGTTTTTAATGCCTGATGTTTTATCACTTTATTATTATTATTATTATTATTATTATTATTATTATTATTCTGTCGGGAGCCGCCCAGAGTGGCTAGGTAAACCCAGCCAGATGGGCAGGCTATAAAGAATAAATGTTCACTCGATCTCCTCCCCAGCCACAAATTTAATTTCAAATTCTGCATTTTGGCAGGGAAATATAAGGCACAAATGCCCATATCAATTTATTTATTTATTGGCTGGGGGAGGAGAAGGGGGGAGGGAAGCGAGAGGTCTCTCCTGATCCTTTTGAATCTCAAAACCTGGGTGCTTTTGCAGTATGTTTCCGAGCACAATTCAAAGGGTTGGTGCTGACCTTCAAAGCCCTAAACGGACCAGTAAACCTGAAGGAGCGTCTCCACCCCCATCGTCCAGCCCAGACACTGAGGTCCAGCTCCGAGGGCCTTCTGGTGGTTCCCTCCCTGCGGGAAGCCCTTGATTACTCTGTGAAAAGAGACAGGCCACCAAACCAATGTACTCTGTTTATCTCTCTATCTAAATGCAAACTTGTAGAGAAAGCCGTGTGCAAAATGCGCTAAACCACGTGCGCCACCGTCGATTTCGGGCCCGCCAGCCGACGTGCCGTTGCTACTTCCGGTACCAAATCTGGAGTCGTTTTTCCCGCTTGATCTTGCGCTGAAGTTGCAGGATCCCGTAGAGGAGAGCTTCGGCTGTTGGGGGGCAACCTGCGAAGAAGGGGGTTCACAGTCAGACCATCACAGGGCAGAGGCAAGGCGGTTGTCCAGGCCGGAACATCCCTTGTAATGCATAATGATAATAGAATGGTAAAGTTGGAAAGTATCCTGAGCCCAAGCCCCTAAGGGATAACAATAGCAATAATGATCTGTTTTGTATATGCAGCCCATCTGACTGGGTTCCCCAGGCCACTCTGGGTGGCTCCCAGCAAATTATGAAACAAACAATAAAAACTTCCCTAAACAGGGCTGCCTTCAGATGTCTTCTAAAAGTCAGATAGTTGTTTATTTTCTTGACGTCTGATGGGAGGGCGTTCCACAGGGTGCCACTACTGAGAAGGCCCTCTGCCTGGTTCCCTGTACAGTGGTACCCTGGGTTACATACGCTTCAGGTTACAGACTCCGCTAACTCAGAAATAGTACCTCGGGTTAAGAACTTTGCTTCAGGATGAGAACAGAAATCGTGCTCCGGCGGCGCGGCAACAGCAGGAGGCCCCATTAGCTAAAGTGGTGCTTCAGGTTAAGAGCAGTTTCAGTTTAAGAATGGACCTCCCGAACGAATTAAGTACTTAAGCCGAGGTACCACTGTAACCTCACAACTCGCAGGGAGGGAACCGCCAGAAGGCCCTCGGAGCTGGACCCCGGTGGACGATGGGGGTGGAGATGCTCCTCCAGGGATACTGGGCCATTTAGGGCTTTAATGGTCAGCACCAACATTCTGAATTGTGCTTGGAAACGTCCTGGGAGCCAATGTAGGTCTTTCAAGACCGGTGTTATATGGTCTTGGCGGCCGCTCCCAGTCCCCAGTCTAGCTGCCGCATTCTGGATTAGTTGTATTTTCCGGGTCACCTTCAAAGGTAGCCCCACGTAGAGCGCATGGCAGTAGTCCAAGCAGGAGATAACCAGAGCATGCACCACTCTGGCCAGACAGTCTGCGGGCAGGGAGGGTCTCAAATGGACCTGGTAGACAGCTGCCCTGGACACAGATTTGACCTGCGCCTCCATGGGTGGCTGTGAGTCCAAAATGACTCTGCAATGAGGCCAGATCTCAAGTCCAAAGCCATCACCAGCCACTATCACCAGCCACTTTGGACTCCATGTCCTGGGCTGATGGGAGTCTGAAGTGGCTGTAGGCTGGGGAAGAGCAGCCAAGGAGAGGCAGCTAGCAAAATCGAGAACTGTAGCCTTGGAAGGGCCCCCCAACGGTCATCTAGTCCAACGCCCAGGGACGCACGTCGTCTTGTTTACCTGGGACATAGATGTCCACCGGCACGATCCGGTCACAGCCACGAACCACCGAGTAAGAGTAATGGTAGTAGCCGCCACCGTTAGCACAGCTGAAAAATAACAGGACAAAAAACCAATAGAGGGCAGTCCAATGTTTTAGCCAACCTATTGTTCACTATTTCAGCCATCTTTTTGGTGCCGCAAACTCGCCCTCAGTGCTCCCGACCCTATTAAAAAACGTTATTTGGAATAGCAGTTTGCACAGCCCACAAAGGACGATAACAGTGCGATGAAATTCCAAACAGAAACGGTTGATTGCACATGTTCAAAATCCAATTTAAACTATTTAAATTTGATTATTTCAACCAAACGGATGAACTTTATCCCATGATACCAGCTTTTTGAAATCTGATTATTATATTTATTATATTTGCACCTCTGGCACTCCTGCCCCCCCCCCAAGAGGTGGCACTGCTGATTTTGGGAAACGTCAGTTTAAACGTTTCCCCCTCCACGGAAACGCCAGGAAGTGCGGTTTGCAGGAGGAGGAAAGATTCAGTAGAGACAGCAGTAAAAGCATGTCAAACCCTAGAGTTCAAATCACAGGTGACAACCAGCGGCAGGGAGATGGAGGTTATAAGCTTGAAAAATGATTACAAAGTACACCCACTTTCCCCGCCGACAATAGGAAAGAAATATTTCCATTTTTCTTTACCTCCCCATGGAGACTACGTAGCGTGGCTCAGGCATCTGGTCGTACACCTGTCGAAACAAAGAAGATGACGGGTTTTGCATTCTGGAGTCAAAATGAGTTGCAGAGACCTGGATCTGCAAAGCTTAGGAAGTTTATTTTTATTTATTGAATGTGTACACCGCCCTTCATCCTACGATCTCAGGGTGGCGCACAGGGTGGAAACACAAGATAGAAGCGCAAAATAAATTGTTAAAACAGCAACACACCCACCCCGCATGCAAAAAAAACCCCCACATTAAAAATTTCACAGAATATCAAAGGTAAGGCTGTACAGATTATAAACAAACCAATAAATCAATAGAAACTAATAATAATAATAATAATAATAATAATAATTGCTTCTGCCCTTTAAAACTTTCTACTCTGCCTGAGGGCTGTGTTCCCTTCTGGATGCCATCATTATTATTAGTTTCTATTGTTTTACTGGTTTATTTATAATCTGTACAGTGGTACCTTGGGTTATATACGCTTCAGGTTACACACTCCGCTAACCCAGAAATAGTGCTTCAGGTTAAGAACTTTGCTTCAGGATAAGAACAGAAATCATGCTACAGCGGCAGCAGAAGGCCCCATTAGCTAAAGTGGTGCTTCAGGTTAAGAACAGTTTCAGGTTAAGAACGGACCTCCGGAACGAATTAAGTACTTAACCCTAGGTACCACTGTATTATGTTTTTATATATGCTGTAAGCTGCCCAGAGTGGCTGGGGAAACCCAGCCAGATGGGGTGGGACAGAAATTAATAATAATAATAATAATAATAATAATAATAATAATAATAATAGTAATAAACCGTTTACAGTTATGCCCAAGTTAAAACAACTGCCAGCCCCAACTAAACATTTTACCAACCCCAACAGAAGCAAAACAAGAGGAACCAAAATTTTAAATTGTTTAAAACATTTCGCCTTTGGCCCTGCCCTCTGCTGGCAGGCGGCCCCCCGGAAGCGAATACGGCCCTCGGGCCAAACCAACGTCTCCCATCGTCCCTGAAAGTGCCGCCTCTCGGATTCCACCCGGCCTACCTTCCGAAGGGCGGGTGCCATCTTATTGGTGAGCGTTCCCGCAACGATCATGACGTCGGCTTGGCGGGGACTGGCTCGGAAGACCACCCCGAAGCGGTCCATGTCGTAGCGAGGGGCAGCCATGTGCATCATCTCGACGGCGCAGCAAGCCAAGCCGAACGTCATCGGCCACAAGGAGCTCTGCGGGCAGAGAGGAGACGCTCAGCATTGAGATATGAGCCGCTAGGTAAAGGGACCCCTGACCGTTAGGTCCAGTCGTGGCCGACTCTGGGGTTGCGGCGCTCATCTCGCTTTACTGGCCGAGGGAGCCGGCGTCCAGCTTCCGGGTCATGTGGCCAGCAGGACTAAGCCGCTTCTAGCGAACCAGAGCAGCGCACGGAAACGCCGTTTACCTTCCCGCCGGAGTGGTACCTATTTATCTACTTGCACTTTGACGTGGTTTCAAACTGCTAGGTGGGCAGGAGCAGGGACTGAGCAACGGGAGCTCACCCTGTCACGGGGATTCGAACCGCCGACCTTCTGATCGGCAAGTCCTAGGCTCTGTGGTTTAACCCACAGCGCCACCCATCTCCCTATGAGCCACTAACTTTTATTTTAAAATCTTGAGGCTTTTCTATTAGGAATTGTAGGTGATGATACATTGGTCCCTTGGTTCTCAAACGCCATGGTTCTCAAACAACTTGGATTCCAAACACTAGCAAACCCGGAAGTAAGCATTCCAGTTTGCGAACATTTTTTGGAAGCTAAACGTGCTCCGTTTTGAGTGTTATGCTGAGGTCTGTCTGTTTTTGCCATTTTATTTTGCGTTTTTGTTTTTGCAGCTTCCGCGTTTGAGAATGTGAAAGGTCAAGTGTGGCTTGGGGTAAAACACAAGTATATAAGGCTTGAGAAGCTACTTCTCAAAATTATAGGGAGGCTGGTGGCGCTGTGGGTTAAACCACAGAGCCTAGGGCTTGCCGATCAGAAGGTCGGCTGTTCGAATCCCCACAATGGGGTGAGCTCCCGTTGCTTGGTCCCTGCCTAGCGTTCGAAAGCACCTCAAAGTGCAAGTAGATAAATAGGTACAGCTCCGGCAGGAAGGTAAACGGCGTTTCCATGCGCTGCTCTGGTTCGCCAGAAGCGGCTTGGTCATGCTGGCCACATGACCCAGAAGCTGTACGCCGGCTCCCTCGGCCAATAAAACGAGATGAGCACCACAACCCCAGAATTGGCCACGACTGGACCTAATAGTCAGGGGGGTCCCTTTACCTTTACCCTTTAATAATAATATTTCTCGCAAAGCTGCCACTCACCCGCCGAGCCCAATTGACCAAGTCGTCTAGCTTGGTGATGACGTACTCCCCCCGGCTGCTAGGAAGGTACGACTTCTTCTGAACGACGGTGCTGGCGCTCTTCTGCTGAAGCTGAGCAGAACTACGGAGGAAAGGATACCATCAGGGCACCGTTCCCTGCTGAGGAATCACAGGGGTTCGGGCTAGACGACCCCCTTAGAACCCAGTTTCATGGCTCTTGTTATCGCTCCAACCTTGCTGGTTTCTGACTGGAGTCCCGCATGAACAAGAGCTGGGTGCAAATTACGGTATCGGCTGCACAGACCTATGGAACTCCCTCCCACAAGAAATTAGGCAGGGACAAGTTAGGCAGAGAGTCCAGCAAGGAGACTCCCATCCCTACTGGAGTTTCAGATGTCCGGTCAAACTGTTTTATTCCCAGTGGCCTTTGCATCGCCCTAAATGGATCTCAGATGTTTTCGGGTGGAGATATAAAATTCTTGGTGTTTAAAAATGTGTGCGTTTTAAACTGCTTATATGTTATCGTTGTTGGAGGTCGTTTTGAGACCTACGTGAGTGGAAAGCAGGATATAAATAATCTTAGAGAAGCGTATGGGATAGGAGATCCATCATCAAATATTGGAAGAGCTGTTGTCCCATGGGAGATGGAGCCAGCAAGGACCCGAACCAACGGATTCAAACATCAGGAATAACTTTCTAGTGGTAAGAGCTGTTTGATAACAGAACAGTCTCCCTCGGGAAAGTGGTGGACTCTCCTTCCTCAGAGGTTTTTAAGCAGAGGGGGGAAGGCCATCTTTTGCCGCAACCCCTGTATTGCCGGGGGTTGGGCTGGATGACCCCTGGGTTCCCCTTCCAATGCTACAATTCTACGAGGCAGGCTAAGCTGAGAGGTGGGCAACCGGCTCGAGGTCCCGAATGAGCTCAAGGAGAGGTGATTGGAAGCGAGGTCTCCCTGGTTTGTGGCTACCCCTCGGCGGCTCTCAAAGCTCCTTTCCGCCTGCCCCATGGAATCTGTTGGGAAACTGTGTACATGCAGCTACTGACAGAGTCAATTAAGGTTTGGCAGACAGCCAGAAGGCAATCTGAAGGAGTAAGTCTGCCTGGTGATAACAGAGACATGGAGACAGCTCCCTGATAGGTCAAGCTCTCTCAAGGGAGTGATAATTAATGGTCTACTAACTGTTAGTTCAGAGGTCCATAGTTTGTGAGTTCAGAGTGTTGGTGTAGGAGTTGTGAGTTGTGTCAGAGAGAGCTAGCATAAGATCCGTGTTCTGTTCCTGTCCACTGTATATAATAAACACCTAATGACAAGTTCCTGGTTCCTGCTTTGTCTATCCTGCCTGCAGCCAAGTCGCCAATTGCTTCCGTGGATTCTGCGTTTACTCTGCTAGGTCTGGCTAAGGTCATGCAACTACAGTGGTGCCCCGCAAGACGAATGCCTCGCAAGACGGAAAACTTGCTAGACGAAAGAGTTTTCCGACGGAAAACTCGCTAGACAAAAGAGTTTTCCGTTTTGGAGGTGCTTCGCAAAACGAATTTCCTATGGGCTTGCTTCGCTAGACGAAAATGTATTGCGAGTTCCTGCGGGTTTTTCCCCCTCCCCCCCTTTTTCTAAGCCACTAAGCCGCTTATCCGCTAAGCCGCTAATAGCGCTAATCCGTCAATGGGCTTGCTTCGCAAGACGAAAAAACCGCTAGACGAAGAGACTCACGGAACGGATTCTTTTCGTCTTGCGAGGCACCACTGTAGTCAGAAAGTTGCGAAACACCAAATTGGTTTTGCCAGTAGAATCCCCCCAGGCTGCCCAGCAAAGGGGGGGGGTATTTGGGTTTCGGCCTACCTATCTGTGCTGTCTGTCACGGGCGTCTGATGGAGCGAGCGAGCGGGTGCGCTGGACGCGGCAAGCGGCCTGTTCGGAGAGAGCGAGAAGTCGTGGGTCACAAAGCGGGGATCGTGCACAGTGCTCAAAATCATCATCCCACCAAAAGTTGCAATAGCATCCTCCTTTAGTGGGGCAGAGGGACGCGGGTGGCGCTGTGGGTTAAACCACAGAGCCTAGGACTTGCCGATCAGAAGGTCAGTGGTTCGAATCCCCGCAATGACGGGGTGAGCTCCTGTTGCTCGGTCCCTGCTCCTGCCAACCTAGCAGTTCGAAAGCACGTCAAAGTGCAAGTAGATAAATAGGTACCGCTCCGGCAGGAAGGTAAACGGCGTTTCCGTGCGCTGCTCTGGTTTGCCAGAAGCGGCTTAGTCATGCTGGCCACATGACCCGGAAGCTGTACGCCGGCTCCCTCGGCCAGTAAAGCAAGATGAGCGCCGCAACCCCAGAGTCGGTCACGACTGGACCTGATGGTCAGGGGTTCCTTTACCTTTACCTTTAAATTATATGGAGCATCAGAATAACTTGGCCACAATAAGGAAATTTTGCCCATAGTATGACTCTTTTCCACCTTCCTATTTCGACTCTCTGGGACCCTCTCTGCATAACCTAGCAATTCTAAAATATAGACATGCTTTTACTCTCACAAGATTGAATGTCCTGCCATCGGCTGGACTTGAGGGACAATTCCAACAGATTCCCCACAAAAAACGCTTATGTCCCTGTGGAGATGGCAGTCCCAAATCGGTGGCGCATGCCCTTCTGGCTTGCCCTCTTTATAAAGACTTGAGGAATGAGATTATCACCCCGTTTTGTTGTCCATTCCAGGTCGCCCAACCACTGCCCCAGTGTCCTCTCTCCGGGCAGATCAAGATGAGCAGGTGACAGCAAAGGTGGCAAGGTTTTTTGCTGGGGCAATCAGAATAAGATCCACTATTTGACCATTGATTCAAAACCCTAAAATGTATCTTATATAATTGACTTTTTATTTCTATTCTTTGTATATCATATTGTTGTTTTATTGCTATGGCCAATGGCGGACACAAATCAAGATTCATTCATTCGACTTGCTTCAGAGTCGGCCCGTATAGTGTTGCAGGGTTAGCTTTGCTTAGGGAACAGAAATGAAACGTCTAAACCGGGCGCATGTCTTATTTTTAAGGGCTCAGAACGACTTACGTCCTTCCACAAACAACTGCTGTGCCCAATATCATCCTGTTCGGAGGAGACCTGCTGGAACCAATGGGCACTGCTAACCTACGTACATAAATTCTAGTGGGTTTACTCTGAGTAGAACTTAGCGGGATTTGAAACCTCCCCCCCACCTCCCGCCATTTACTAAATGACCGAAAACGGCATCGCTTTGCGTGTTTAGTTCATCTTCGCTCCAAAGCGTGGGTGATTAAGCGGTATACAATGAGGGACGCGGGTGGCGCTGTGGGTTAAACCACAGAGCCTAGGACTTGCCGATCAGAAGGTCGGCAGTTCGAATCCCCGCGATGACGGGGTGAGCTCCCGTTGCTCGGTCCCTGCTCCTGCCAACCTAGCAGTTCGAAAGCATGTTAAAGTACAAGTAGATAAATAGGTACCGCTCCGGTGGGAAGGTAAACGGCGTTTCCGTGTGCTGCTCTGGTTCGCCAGAAGCAGCTTAGTCCTGCTGGCCACATGACCTGGAAGCTGTACGCCGGCTCCCTCAGCCAATAAAGTGAGATGAGCGCCGCAACCCCAGAGTCGGCCACGACTGGACCTAATGGTCAGGGATACGTTTACCTTTAAAGAGCCGAAATAAAAAAAAAAATGGGCTCAGTGTTCTCTAAGAGAGTGAGAATTGCCACAGGCATGCTTACCTCCAAAGGGACAGGCCACGCAGGGTGACACGGGAAGCTGGAAATAAAACCACAGCGGTTGAGCATAGATTAAATTCCACAGAGATATTACAAATGGCTTTTCGCAGAGCTAAAAATGGACACAGAGACTTTAACAGATGAGAAATTAGGAACCGCACAGAGGCAGAAGGAAGTCATCAAATAAATCAGGGAATAAAACCAGAGATTAGGTACAGATTAGAAAGTGAGAGTTGCGAGGAGAAAAAGGTAAGGTCAAGATAAAAGGATCTCTCGCTGGAAATATGTGTTTAGAATATCATGGATGATGGTTTGTATTTCTTAAATAACTGTATGTTTTTGATAAGACTTTTTCGTTTGCATTTTTTTGTTTTTGTCTTCTCTTTTCTTTTTGTGTAGATTTTTATAATAGAATAATGTGGTTCATAATGTGTAACACTTAATGTGCAAATAAAGTTTAATAATAATAATAATAAATCCCCAAACTCGGTTCCATGGGTGACTCCGAGTCAACTCCCTGGGATAGTTTATTGTTGTACATTGTTTCTAAATTTATTGCTGTACATTGTTTTAATTGTCTGTTTTAACCATATTTGCACATCAGGTTCTAATGTTGCGAGGGTCCTCTATTTCAGAGGCTTCTACTCTCCAGCCTCTTAGAGTTGTTTTAACTGCAAGTCTTTTAGTCCTTATGCTCTTACAGTTGTTTTAACTGCATGTTTTTATTTGTTTTTAGTTCTTATCTGTTTTAATTATCAGTTTTTACCCATCCATTATCCGTGTTTAATCTTGTATTTTATTCAGATGTTTTATCCTATGCTTGTTTCTTTGCCCTTATTTGCTCTAACAATTATCGGTTAAAAATAAATAAAAATAAATCCTAACTGCTATTTTATTTATATGTTTTTGTTTTGTTTTTTATCCTGGTCTGTGACCGCAATAAAGTTCATTCATTCATTGAATAATAATAAATACAATTCTACCATTTTTGTTCGGAGGGAGCATAAGGCATCGCCCTATGCTTGCTGGCCTCCGAAGACTGCAAACGGGCCAACTGCGGCAACTGGGGGACTGATCCAGCCCCCGGGCGCTGTGCCTGAGCTCCACTTGCCTTCGCCCGACAACATCCCCGCCACTTTCCAGTCACCCGAGGGACCATCTCCAGCTTCTTTGCACAAGGCTCATATTACCAAGACTCATAACAGAGTACAGTGGTGCCTTGCAAGACGAAAAGAATCCGTTCCGTGAGGCTCTTCGTCTAGCGGTTTTTTCGTCTTGCGAAGCAAGCCCATTGACGGCTTAGCGGATTAGCGCTATTAGCGGTCTAGCGGCTTTTAGCGATCAGCTGTTAAGCGGCTTATCAGCGGATCAAGCTGTTAAGCGGCTTAGCAGCTTAGGAAAAGTGGGGAAAAAGCGGAAAAAACCCGCGGGAACTCGCAAGATTTTTTCGTCTTGCGAAGCAACCCCATAGAGAAATTTGTTTAGCGAAGCGCCTCCAAAACGGAAAACCCTTTCGTCTAGCGGGTTTTCCGTCTTGCGAGGCGTTCGTCTTGCGGGGCACCACTGTATGCTCTTTGTTAACCTCCCTGCCTGCTCTTCTGAGATCTGGGGGCCACGGCCTCTCAGCAGCCCAGACATCTTTTCTGGGTGCAGACCCTCTAAAATCAGCGCAAAGCATCTGGGAGACAAGTTTTCTTTAAATGAGGCCCCCGGAGTTTTCCCTCTCTACGCCCCTCCCTCCAAGAAAACCCTCTTATATAGCTTAAGCGGCTGCTTCGACCTGCGGGAACTGGATTCAAATACTCCCCCTCAGCTGTGATGCTCACTGCTTCTCAGCCTAACCTACCTCACAGGGTTGTTGTGAGGAATGAAACGGGAGGGGGTGGGGAAAGCTATTTACGCCACCTCAAGCTTTTTGGAGGATATAAGAGACGAGAAATAAATGGAAGAAGAAGAAGAAGAAGAAGAAGAAGAAGAAGAAGAAGAAGAAGAAGAAACATCTTCCGGTCCTAATTCTTCAACTGCAATTGCTGTGGGTTTTTACTGGCGATTTATACTATTTCTTGCATTGAAATGGATATTTTGATTTCAATTGCAATCCACTTTTGAGAGCTGGGTTGTGCACCTGTCAAATAAATGAATTCATGTTCTCCCCACATGGCGGATGCATTGTTGTTTAGTCATTTAGTCGTGTCCGCCTCTTCGTGACCCCCTGGACCAGAGCACGCCAGGCCCTCCTGTCTTCCACTGCCTCCCGCAGTTTGGTCAAACTCATGTTGTTTGAGGACACTGTCCCACCATCTCGTCCTCTGTCCTCCCCTTCTCCTTGTGCCCTCCATCTTTCCCAACATCAGGGTCTTTTCCAGGGAGTCTTCCCTTCTCATGAGGTGGCCAAAGTCTTGGAGCCTCAGCTTCAGGATCTGTCCTTCCAGTGAGCACTCAGGGCTGATTTCCTTCCGAATGGAGAGGTTGGATCTTCTTGCAGTCCATGGGACTCTCAAGAGTCTCCTCCAGCACCAGAATTCAAAAGCATCCATTCTTCGGCGATCAGCCTTCTTGATGGTCCAGCTTTCACTTCCTTACATCACTACTGGGAAAACCATAGCTTGAACTATACGGACATTTGTTGGCAAGGTGATGTCTCTACTTTTAAAAGAGGAGAGCGCAAAATATGGTCTGAAACTCAACATAAAAAAAACAAGTGCCTGGCGTGCTCTGGTCCAGGGGGTCACGAAGAGGCGGACACAACTAAACAACTAAACAACAACAACAAATGCAGCCAATATAATTTAAGGGCTAGCGTCTCCATTAATTCCCTTAGGTCTAACTTGAGTATTTCTAATGCTGGAATTTATCAATAGGTCTACTCTGAGTCTTTCTAATATCGCATTATATCACCCTGTGTAGCTATAGAGTCTCCGCTAGTTGCAATGCGAGTCTTAAGTAATATTGTGCGAAATATTGCAATATTGTGCAGTCAGTACTACTGTATACAATTTAATACACTGGTTCCAAGGTTGTCTACTCTGATCTGGACTAGCCCCATGTAAAATAAGCCAGATCATGGGGTCACGAAGAGTTGGACTAAACAAGAAGGACACTGACAAACCGGAACGTGTCCAGAGGAGGGCAACCAAAATGGTCCAAGGCCTGGAAACGATGCCTTATGAGGAACGGCTAAGGGAGAGCTGGGCATGTTTAGCCTGGAGAAGAGGAGGTTAAGGGGTGATATGATAGCCATGTTCAAATATATAAAAGGATGTCACATAGAGGAGGGAGAAAGGTTGTTTTCTGCTGCTCCAGAGAAGCGGACACGGAGCAATGGCTCCAAACTACAAGAAAGAAGATTCCACCTAAACATTAGGAAGAACTTCCTGACAGTAAGAGCTGTTCGACAGTGGAATTTGCTGCCCAGGAGTGTGGTGGAGTCTCCTTCTTTGGAGGTCTTTAAGCAGAGGCTTGACAACCATATGTCAGGAGTGCTCTGATGGTGTTTCCTGCTTGGCAGGGGGTTGGACTCGATGGCCCTTGGGGTCTCTTCCAACTCTAGGATTCTATGATTCTATGGTTCCAAGGTTGTCTACTCCAGTGTTTCTCCAACCTTGGGCCTCCAGCTGTTTTTGAACTACAATTCCCATCATCCCTGACCACTGGTCTTGCTAGCTAGGGATGATGGGAGTTGTAGTCCCCAAACAGCTGGAGGGCCCCAGGTTGGGGAAACACTGGTCTACTCTGATCTGGACTAGCCCCATGGAAAATAAGCCAGATTATGGGGTCACGAAGAGTCGGACACGACTAAACAAGAATAAAGTGGGGAGCTCCTGGTCCCTTGACCCCCCCTGCCTGCCTGCCTGGGGGGGTCAGCCATCAGGGGACCCCCCCAATATATATATATATGTGGGGATATATATATATATTTATATCCTGCCTGGGGGGGTCAGC